>NC_084672.1:9399957-9743707 GCF_028389875.1 Rhea pennata | reverse complement strand
TGGAAGTTGCTATATTTGTTATTTACCTGCAGAGCTAGAGACCAGAGTTCAATTATCCTTAAATTCTTATCAGGATCCTTCACTCCTGCCAGTGCTGTCATGGAGATGTAATGCATGTCCTGCCTCAAGGTTTTGGTTCATCTGTAATAAAAATCATCTGGCCTCTGTCTGAAGGAAAATGCAATCCATCCTACCGAGAGACAGTTGAAAATACAGTTTATCTGGATGCCAACGGGATCCTCATCAGAAAGACGTCTTTGTGCAGTATTTACCTACAGGACTGTACAAAAATGGAGCCTGGAAATTGGCTGATTTTCTGCAATGCTGAGCTCTTCTGGCTATTCCCACTGATTCCAGAAGGTGCTCCAAGTACTTAGCATTTCTGAAAATGGGCTAATATTTCTTTCTCCCAATTCTTACATTGTAACAGAAGTACTGTTGTGCTGGGGAAGGAGGGAGGGGGAAGACATGGAAAAATCTTGTAATGATATTTCTGCTTCTTCTGCCAGCAAATTAGAACTAGATAACATGCGACAACAAGTGAGGCTTTCCAGCTGGGAAGAGTAAGTAGTAATAAGTTTCTCTAGATGTCTCAGGTAGCATAATAGCTCTGCTCCCTGAAAGAACCCTAAACTAAATTAATTTCAGGCCCCTGCCTTCTCATTTTAGAATTTCAATTATTATTTTTTTCCTCTCATTCTTCATTCCATTGAAGAGGGATAAATCTGTTTGATTGAGGTCACTTTAGCCAAGTTTTCTAAGGATTCCCCTTAATGTTTTTTTTTTTGTTTGTGTGTTTGTTTTTTTTTTTTGTTGTTGGTGGTGGTTTTTTGGGGTTTTTTTTTTTGTTTGTTTTTTTTTTGTCCTTATCCAGTAACATTCCTGGGCTTTTGGGCTGTTCCTTTTTGCTAGTGACCTGACAGCAGATATAGAACAATATTCCTGAATCTCAGTCAAAGCACCATTACTACTTAAGAGTATCTTCAAGTTCTAGGGTTTATTCATTCAATCTTCAGTTTCTTTTGCAAGTTTGTTTCAGATTAAGATAAGGAGTAGTTCAGCTGACATCATGCCTCTGATGAGATCACGACAAAGAAATGGAGAAATATCACAGTAACTACATGCATGAGCATACACTACAAATGTCCATCCTTACTATCCACAGGGGGCTAAACCAGTTCTGAAAAGAAACAGACTCAAGCACAGGACTTAGACTGGAACCTAATGTATAACTTAGACCAGTTTTATTTTTTGTTTTGCTTTTAACCCCAAATCAGAACTCTATACTATGAGCTCTATTCTTGCTTATATTTACTCGATCAGAAACCATCTTCCCGAAAATTTCTGAAGTAGCTGAGAAAAGTCTGTATGAAAAAAGCCTGTAATTGGTTAAGATCTGTAGGTGCTGAGGAGTACTTGCAAGCATAAAACCCACACTTCTCCCTATAGCAAAACTGTCTGTATAATACTTCCAGTTCAGTTTTCCCTTGATCTTGGTAAATAAGTACATTCTTAAACCAAAAGTTTCTTTCATTAGCGAGACTTTAACTTTTTGTTTCTAACATGTCTATCATTGATGGCTGTCCTTCAGTGGCAAGCAAGTCAGCCATGAAGCAGGGCCATATCACAAGGTAGATAGTCACGTAAAATAGATAGTCACGTAAAAGAGTGGCTGTTTTGCCTCAAACTATGCCTTCTGGTTTTGTAAAACATCTTCAAAGCAGGAATGGGAAAATATATATATATATATATATATATATATATATATATATGTATATATATATATATGTATGTATAAAAATCTTTTCTTCCCCTCCTCTTGGCTTTGCTGCAGTGAAAAATTTCCACTAAGCTTTGTGCATAGTTCTCCTGGCTAAAAGCCAGAGTTTAATTTGTAAAATGTAACTGACGGGGACCACAGGCATGTTTGTCTCCTTCCACAGGATTTAAACAGCATGGATAGAACATAGCCCATTAAACCGAGTTCACATAGTATCTGTTCAGCCCTGGCGAGTCTTGGCATAAAGGCCAAATCCATTTGTTTCTCCAAGACTCCTTTATGTTTGCCGCTCACCATGATTAAAGGGGATCCACACACTGAGTAATTAGGGAAGCAGCTTCAGTCTCCTTATCAAAACATGTATTGAGTGAAGGGTGGTCTTGGTACAGACAGACATTGCTTTTCAAGTCCATCTAATCTTTACGTATCACAGGTATTACTTTGCATTTTACTGGCACTGTCTATTAAAGGATTTCAATGTCTGATGAATTTATGTTCTCAGAAGCCCTCCCAGGCAGAGGTAAGTATTGCATAGATGAGGATAGGGTAAATCTTGTCAAAAAAAAAAAAAAAAATCACTACAGCCCACAATAGAAAATTAAGTAGGGAACCAAATGAAGGGTCCCACAGTGCACACAGGAGATGCTGCTTTCCTTTCCCAGGGCTGGCATGGGGTATTGGCTCGCACATTGCTGAGACCCTGTCCAGCTGCAAACGGGACTAGTGAGATGAGTGAGACATAGCATAAGACCCCAGTCTAGGGGGTTAAGGGAACACGAGAAGAAAGAACACCCAGCGTCTCCGCAAGCATCCTGTAGAAAACAGCCCTATAACCTCCGTCCTGCCCCACCTGCCTTCCTTTACCTAAGGCAAGGTGCTAGGATCCTAGCTCTTCCCACCCACGTGCCCAGGAGATGACAATTCATAACGGAAAACAATGGTTCTGCCCCGCTCTGCATTGGTCTGAATGATGTTTTCCAGTCTCCTTCTCCTAAAAAGACTCCTAAACCTCCTCATGCTCTCACTTCAGCGAGGTTTAGCCCAGGCTTATCCAAGCAAACTGAACTGCAGGAGATGGGCAAAATTTTTCTCAGCAAAGTCCAACTTTTCTCCAGTCTGCTCAGTAGCTCTGAACAGCAACTTGCTCCCAAGCACAGCATTATTTTGTTTTGTTTTTGCTAACAAGTAAGGCCACGTGCTCCTCAAGTCAAAAACGATTATTTGATTTAAGAGGAGGCTCTTAAATTATAAGCAACCCACAGTTATTTTAAGTGCATCTTGCCTCTTTTCTGCTGTGAAGATTGATGTCGCTCTTGCCGTGGGATTATGTAAGAAGGAAGCATTTGTGCAACAGTGATTTTTAACTCTTTCTTCAGATTGATGTGTTTATTCGTTTTCCTCTTTTGGGGCAACCATAAATAATGTCTTCACTCTTCAGAGGGAGTACTGACATCCAGTAATTCATGCCTGGTTAAAAGTAAATGCGTTGAGGGAACGTTATTTATCTCTTGACCGTAACTGCATGGGCTATATTGAACGAAAGAGCTCTCATAAACTAGGCTGATTCTAAAGATCTGAAGTCAATAATTAAAGTAAAGAAAAATAGTGGGCTAAAAACAAATATTAAGCCTTCCTGCTTGCTACAGGTGCATAGGAGTCAAGCGCATAGGAAGCCTGAGTTGCAGAAATAAAGCATTGATTTTCTGCAGAAAGAACTGTAAGTATAAAGGACAATTAATTTTTAGATGAAGATAGTAGTTAAATTATTGCCCTCTGGGTATAAGAAGCTCATCCGTCTGTGTCTGCGGTATGTCACTGTGCCCAGAGGCAGTGAGTTTTTAATTGAAACTGGATTAAGAATATTACGATACGATTAAGCGTGCTGACTCCTCTTTTATAGATTTGAGCTTCAAATCGAAGGTAAGTTCGTCTGACGCACACAGCAAAACGCCGTCCTGCAGCAGCAGCTCCTCTTCCCTCCCTCGGCCACCCTCGCCCCCAGCACCGCACTCGCCTCCAGGTCGCCTGCTGCTCGCTCCTCTCTCCCGCCCGCGCTTCCCGCGTCCGGAGCCACCGCCGCGCCGTCCTTCCCCGTCCCTCGGCGTCGGCCGCCGCCGCCCGCCCTCCCGCGGCGCTGCCCCTGCCCCGCGGCGCCCGTCCCGCTCGGGCCCTTTCCATTAAAAATGATGTTAACCTCCAAGTGATGCTGAAGCCGAAAACCAGACTGGCTTCGTAAAGGTGGCAAAATTAAAGATCTGGCTGGTTTCGAAGCGTTTCCTAGATTTTTTTTTTTTTTTTTGGGGGGGGGGGGAACAAAGCAGGCTGACACTGACATTCACCAGGACAGTGGAGTTTTAGCAAAACTTTCTTTTTTCAATCACTTTCGGAGGAAAAAAAATTAAATGGCTTTAAAATCCGCTAAAGAAGAGAAGCAGACTCCCAGCCAGTGTTAACTCAGACAATATAGATTCAAAATGGGGATGGAAGTCATTTAAGAAGAAATACACTGATAACTATGGGCTCCAACATCCTTCTTTTTGTACCATAAATGTTCTTCTAGGAAAGGGCTGGCAGAAGCGCCTTGCGCAGGGCTGTCTTCGACCAGCCACAGAGCGAGTCTCCGCTGCTCAGCTGCTCCATAACCCTCATCCTGCATGATGTGCAGCTCAGATTTCCCCACTTTTTTTTTTTTTTAATTATTTTATTTCAGAATGTGCTGGTGACAACAGAACGGCTTCCAGGTCCGGGCACCTGGGCCAAGCACCGTCTCCACGTGGGTGCAGCCTCACAGACTAACGCGGCTTTCTAAGTATGCCTACAAGAAGGATTTCAACTCCACAATGCTGGCGTGCCCGCATGTGACGGGCTTCCTGCCCCGAGCTGGAAGGTAGGGGTTTGCATGCATAGATGGAATCACATAGTTCCCCCTCCCACCACTCCCCACCCCATATAAAGATCTATTATTTTGGGAAAGGAGTAGAGGAGAAAAAGGAGAAAAACAGACATTTTGAAATATATCCAAGGTGGAAAACCTAGTTAACTGGACTATGAACTGGTAAGGTTTAAATCAGGTCTCTGCAACGTACGTGGGACATTATTACCTTACATTTGAAGTGACAGCTCCAAGATTGTCAGGTCAGAAAAAACCCACATCTTTTAAATTGTCTTGCTTAGGATAAGAATGAACACGAACTTCAGCCACACCAGCCAGCATAAGAGTTATATAAAACCTGTAATATACCTTGGTATTTTAAAGAGCATACCAATTATCTCTATCTGCTTGTGTACATAAGGGCATTTAAAAGGAAAGGGGGGGGGGGGGGAAGGAATATATCCTCTCCTCTGTGACAATCCTTCATGAAAAGAGTGCTGGGAAGCACAAAATGAACAGCAGAGCAAAGCTCAAACGCTCAGGACAGATCCTCCATTGAGGCAAACAAGTTCTTCGTTCCCATGCCAAGCTCTCTGACCATCGCTCCATGTGATTACCAAGTTTCCCCAACTGCACATGTTGTCGAACAAGCACAAACAGGAGAGACCACAGCCTCAAAATTACCCGGTGCCAACCTTTCTGAAGAGGTGCAACCACTGCCCAGTCGCTCGCTGCAGCCCGCAGCAAGCTGAGTGCGCACAGCCGCTTTCGGTAGTGCTCTACACCACCCATCGCAACAGGTCAGCACGGCTCCTGCCCTGCCAGGTTTCACCCGTGGAAATAGCAAATCACCACGGACCACCAAGCTCCAAAATTTCCCCCCTAGAACGAAATACTGCCCAGAGACCCTGCAAAGGCTCTGCCCGTGGACAGCAGGCTTTGCACAGGTTTCTGGCTATCAGCATTTCTGGTCGATCATAGTCTGTCCTGTCTAGAGGCAGAAAAGTGGACAGTCCTGAGGCTCTGAGAGGCTACCTGCAACACCCATCTATAGTGGTTAGAGGGGAAGAGATGTTATCAAAAGGCCTGGGGGATTTACAGAAAAGCAGATACTTGTAAGACAAATAATTTAAAACAGGGACTGCCCTTCTTCATCTATTAGCTTTGCTTAGCCAAGTAAGTTTCAACAAATCTGAAGAAATTTTAAAAATATTATCTTACAGTTGGGTGCTGACATGCTGGAAAAAGTTGTTTTCTACAATTCAGCTATTCAGAGGAAACACGATCATTCAAGTGTGAACCTTTATAATTGTTTCTGCTAATCTTCCTCCCCCGGCCCTTTCCCGCATATGCTGTCAACATTGGCAGTGCTGGTAAATAAGAGCAAAGCATCCAAGCAACCAAGCAACCTCTCTGGCAGGAGCAAGAGTTAGTTTCAATACCATTGGCCTGGCCTGATGGATTTCACAAACCAGATCAGGATCTGCAACACTGCGCAGCAAATGCACACAGCCCGTGCCCCTTGGCTGAGATAGCCAGTAGGGTGTGCAGGGAGGGCCTCCTTTGGCAGGAATCTAGCTTTGCTGGAGTTTATAAAACACTCCCATACTCCTCTCCCCAGCCTGGTTGTGCTGTTGGGTATCAAGGAAAAGGGAGGTTAAGACACAGGGGGATGAACTGGAAAACTTGTTCTAGTTTCCCATTGCCCCCAGCTCCTCTGTGAGCATGCCCTGCCTTGGTTTCCTGGCTGTGAAATATCACACTTAGCCTCGTAGAGAGCCTCAAGCAAAATGAGCTGCTCAGACCTTAGAGGGATGGCAGACCAGAAATGCCTGACAGATGGCCAAGAGCAGCGTGTAGCTGGTGTACCCTCTTTCACACGTGTAAGTGCATCATTCCCATTGAGCACCCCCAGCCATTGAGGCTGCAAGAAGCACGGCGTGTCGGATATATGCCCGGGACAAGATATTCCTCTGGCTGAGAGGGCAGAAGACCCATAGCAGCAGATTGCAACAGCAACAGCTTGTTCCTTCCCTGTCTACAGAGAGAAAACATCTCCTGCTGGTCTTTAGAGACCTAATCCACAATGGCAGCCTGTTCCTGCAGTTGTAACTCATCTGGAGACAGCAAGAAGCCTTCAGCACAACGCCACTGAAGGCTCTGGATCGGTTCAGTGCTAATAACATTGTCTCTGCACTGCCAAGCCCACTGAAATGCAATAACCAACAGCACATAGCATTGCCGAATGCCCTCTGACGAATAATCCACCACACAATTCGGATAAGCACAAGAATTAGCCCTGGTGTGACAGGTGTGGCCCTGTCAGGCTTGATGGACAAAAACCGAATTTCTTCCTCTGGCAATGCTGGTGGACTGAGAGATTCAGGTGAGCAGTCAAGCTGTGAGCTAGCAGAGCAGCTTGGAGAGCCAGGCTCTTCTGGTCAGCCAGCATGAAGAAATATATTCTCCTTCACTAATGACTTAATAAGCAGGAATAGCTACATCATAGAAACATTATCATGTTCATGGGGACAGAAATGTGTGATTTGTACAACCTCAAAAATACAGCTTTCTGGGAAAAAAAAAAAAAAAAAAAAAAAAAAAGAGTCCGTTCCAGCTGGTCCTTCACAAGAGTACTCCAGTCAGCACTGAGCTACATTAGTAGTTTTGACAGCAAATCTCTACTTCTGCTGTACAATCTTGCAGTGTGTCCACCCTTAACACTGCTTGACTTCTTGAAGTCTTTTAATCAGAGATGACAATGATCAAAATCCCTCCAGACACTCCAGCCTGAATTTAAAACTGCCAACATTTTATTGAAGTTCCTAGAATCCACTTTTGCACATGCCCAGAACTGCAACACTGTATGATAGATAATATCTAATGGCCAGTCACTGATGTTACAGGGTTCAATCTGTAGGAAATTGGACTACAAGATCATGTGGAGCAATCATTGCCCACTTCTTCTCCCACCCTGGGCAGCTCTCATTTTTGTGTTTGTATACTATGGGGCCAGAGCAACCTTCATATGCAACTCCATAGTAAAGTCTTGAGGCTGAAAGACCTCTGGTCAGTCCAGGTAAACATTGCAAATCTGACCCCACTCCCCACTGATTTCTTCACGAGCCTAGACGTGCTGGTCCTTCCTAAGGATCTGACTGGTAAATACTGACAGCATCTGGTTGGTTTCATTCACTTTGCCTCATCAGCTTCTCTTTCATCTCCCTGCTGCAGAACTGACTGTTGCGGTAATTTCTGTGCTTCAGGGAAAAAAAAAAAAATCACACAGCCATTCCCATGCTTAAAATAGACTAGAGGGCCCAATTGATTTACACTTGTCTTGTAAGGGCCAAGTGGTGGTGAGATTGAAAAACAACTTGAAAAGGAGCCAATTATGAGACAGAGACGGAACCCTGATCTTTTTAAGTGGAATAATCCCCAGTTCTTCCTGACAGATATTATGATACCATAATATGGTAAAAGAGGATGGGGCCGGACTCTTCAGTGGTGCCAAGTGACAGGATGAAAGGCAACAGGCACAAACTGAAACACAGGAAGTTCCACCTGAATACAAGGAAAAACTTTTTTATTGTGAGGGTGACACAGCACTGGAGCAGGTTGTCCAGAGAGATTGTAGAGTCTCCTTTTCTGGAGATATTCAAAAGCACCTGGATGCAATCCTGTGCAATGTGCTCTCGGCAACTCTGAGTAGGCGATTTGGGCTAGATAATCTCCAAAGGTCCCTTCTAGCCTCAACTGTTCTGTGATTCTGTGATTCTTAGGACATAAGAGTTCAGGGAGTCACTGGCACAGCAGCCCACAGTGGCCCAGGTCTCCTGCTAGTGCAACAAGATGCTTCAAGAACATGCTGTTCCAGCTAAACATGGGTCCTGCTGATGGCATCGGGTCACTGGAAATGCAACCAGGCAAACCTGACTGTGCAGATAAAGCCTGTACCTGGTCTAACTCCTTCAATGCATTAGTGCAGTTACAGAGAGCAACTAGAACATTTGGTACTAAAGTTTCACTCAAATATTCGTGTGGTTCATCCTCCCCAATTCTCCTCTCCAGATGAGATCAGGATTGGTACTCAAAACGATTATTGTCTTTGATGTAGGAAAAGATATTTTTCTTTTATTTCAAAGAAACATTTCATATTCTTGCTTATTAGTAAGCCTCAAAACTTCTACCTCCCACTCTCATAAGTGCCATCCCCCATTGCCAGGCAGTGACTCATTCAATGAATCAGGTCAATTCCTCTCCTTTGGCATCATCATACCAAGCAATCTGTCTTAATGTCTAATGAACTATCCAGACGCATGCCTGTAGAGACAGATGGGAGAGGTTCTGCGCTGAACCCGTTTTGCTTATGGATTTGGAGGATGATGTCAGAAGAGACCTTCAGTTACATATACCTTTCCATCAAATAAAATAATCCTTGTACTAATCACAATCACCTGCACTTCCCTGGGTAATAAACTGCAAAATGATGCAGCTCCTGGAAATCTTGTATTGCTTAGAGAACCTAAGATCAACAGAGATTAAATGATATGGAATAAGTGTGCATAATTTTCACTCTACTTTGTGCCAATGAGAAGCAGTGAATTTTTGGACAGAGTAAATTTGGGATAGAAACAGTATGTTCCACCATTTGTCTGGTCTTTCACACTAACGGAGAGGAAATATTTTTACAATTGGAAACGCTGAGATAGGAACAGTGTCTGGACCTCTTAAAAAATGTTTTTTTAAGTAGATATTGTTCATTTGCCACTGTTTCTTTTCTTTAATACTAGTTTTTAAATGGCCAATATTTTAACAATAAACATTCATGGGCTAAATAAAGATGTCTGAACAAAGAGAGTTCAGATTTGGATTCTCCTGTTCCTGACTCTCTCAGTTATTGAAGTTACAACATTTGCAACAAATCTGTTTCCTCCAAGGATACATCAAGGAGAGATTTTCCTATCCCAATTCTACAGTTTCCCCATACTCAGAGGCAGCAGTCACTTGCATCTGCCATTGTGTTTGTTTTGCAGGTGGATGATGATGTTAGGAGTAAACATAAAGCCAGACAAGAAGCAGCGTAAGCAATGGAGGGACCGACCCCAGAGCCTGTGTACGTTGACGTGGACAAGGGACTGACGTTAGCGTGTTTTGTCTTCCTCTGCCTTTTTCTGATTGTGATGATTATTCGCTGCGCAAAAGTCATCATGGACCCTTACAGTGCCATCCCCACATCCACATGGGAGGAGCAGCATCTTGATGACTGAAAGGACTTCACTAGACACAGTCATAAGATGCCACAATCTAAGAGGCCTTTTCCCACCTGGAAGGCTAGCATACACCAAACAGCCATTTTCAGATATACAGGGCAACAGCAATATCCCTAAGAGCATGTAATTCAAATGATTCTTGCTCAACAGATCAGGATAACAGGAGGCCATTCTGGAAGCACAGCTTAATACTATGCAGCAACCCTTATTTTAAGGGAAAACAGTTATAATTTTAAATCAAGTAGCACAAGAGACTGTAGGCTCTTCCTAATATAACTCTTGGTTTAGCACAGTTTGTCCTCCCCTCAGTATTTCCCAGAAATCCAGGGTAACTACCAGAAACTGGAAAAGCAACAGGAGCTTTTTTTCCTTCCTGGAAATAGATTGCTTCAGATATCCTCCTCAGTCATTATATTTGTGTTTCCAAAAGGTCCCAGTTTTAGAATTTTTTAGTCTTAGAGCACCACAGAGTAGAAGCACTAAAGCATCTCATCTCAAACCTGAGTTTGAGTCGGGGATACAGGAGCAAGGTTATTTCCGACTACCTTGCCTCTGTACACACGACTGCAGTGTAGTGGGGAGTGTATTTCCAACAGTCACGATACAGAAGCACTCAGAGTTCCCAGTGGAGCCACGGGCTGTTGTTAACCCTGCAGCACCACCTTGCTCTATCCTGCTTGTGGAAATTCTAGACATTTTACCACGTGCCGTGGGTCTGTGGATTAGCTAGCTGTGTCAGACCACTTGCAGCAATTTTGCTGGCCACCAGAAGTCCATGGAACAGAACTGGGGCACCACAGGGTTCACCTACATAGAAGTTGCCCTGACTTTCAAAGAGCAATTCCACTGGTAAGTCCATCCAGCTCTAGTTTCAGGTGCGCTTCAGTGGATCACACATGAGTACAATAACAAAGAGAATAGGCAAAGACATTGTTCCTGACTTTTATCACTCAGAAGTAGGTTTTGTCAGCTCTTAAATCTGACAGGATCTTTAGCTTAACAGTTTGAGTAACATGCAGTAATATGCATTCTACCTCGGAGACATTCAGCACCTTTAAAAGATTTTTTTCCACAGATTTGTAAAGTGAATATCTGTCCATTTCCTTTCCTCAATTCATTAAGGCAGCCATAATGGGAAAAAGATAGGCGAGAACAAGGGAGCTTCGGAAATTTGTTTTATACCTTTTGAGGAGTGCAGACTGAGGAATTCCCATTTCCTCCATTCTTTAAATTCTAAGGTCTGCCCACAGCTGCTTTCTTTAGTGACTACAGATTTAGCTTAAGGCATTATAAGGAGCTGCTGAAGCAATAAGGAGTCGATCCTGCAACCATCAAAAGCATCTCAAATAAAGAAATAGTGAAATATCCTTCTTGCAGATGTGTGCTACCAAGACTTCTCCTCTTCTTTACCCTTCAGCCTGATCTCTAGGCTCCCTCTGTAAGGCAACGTACAGTGGATGAGAAAGGTGGAACCAAAGGTTGGAGCAGGGAATTCGGGCACAGACTTTGTAGGTTACTGTCCTTTGCTCTGACAGGGATTTGCTTGATGAGCAAGCAAGTCACTTCTCATTACATGCCTCATCTGCAGAATGGCACAACAATATTAGCTCGTCTCATGCTGTTTCGTCTGTATCATAATATCAGTAAAGCACTTGGAGAGCATTAGAGAGGGACTCAGAAAAAGTGCTAATTTACAATGCTTCCTTGCGAAACTAAAAGGGATCTCAATATAAAGTGAGAGAAGTCCTGCCCAGGCAGAAGACTCAACCAGACCTCCACTTACTTTCATTAAGAGTCATACGGTAACACTTTGTGTCATGCCAAGCGGCATCTCACTCTATCCCAGTGATTTCTGAGGACACAGCGGGGGCGAGATACTCTGTAGTGTGATTACAGGGATCCCAAAATAGCAGGTTATGAGGCGTGTGGAGACCTTTGCATGGACCTTTTGCTCTAGACTAAGCTACGCAATGTTTGTTAATCTCTGTTGTAGGAGATTCCATTCAGGAGAAAGGAGATTTCAGGATCCACTTTAATCCTCCTATTATCTGCCAAAAAACCTGCACTGTTTCAATTATTCACTGCAAACGGCTCATCAGACAATTTTTTAGCCTCCATTTCTGTTAGCTGACTAACCACCGCTGACTGAGAATTTTTACAAGCCTGCAAGTTAACGTTTCCAATATTTTTAGCAAACATTGGTGTCTCTTATGAATAAGTGTCTGTATTCATGCCATGGGAATTGACACTGTAGCTCAAAGATTGCTTCTGTCCCCTGGGTTAAGGTTTCAAAGCAATTTTTGTCACTTTTAGGTTGCATCGAATAGTATCCCATCTTGCCTTTAGCAGGGCTACTTGCAAAATTCAGCACTAGCACAGGGAACAGGATTGCTCCATAACTGGGCAACAGACTCTCTGGGTTTGCAGGTTACCTGGCTGCACTCACAGCTGTACAGCTGGCACAGAGCAAGGACAGAGCTTGTCATCACCCCTTCTGATGCCAATATTCCAAGGCTCAACATTTAATCGACATGCAGGACACTAACTTTGTTATGTGTCCCTCACAAGCCCTCTTCAGCTAAGGTTGAATGTATGTGCTTAGGTTTAAGCCTTTGAGTAGGCTGCCTGACTGTGCACAGGGCATCACGTGCTATGTCCTTTGCTGGGCAGAGGTGGGAACACACAGCCCTTGCAGGAGCAGAGCCTGGATCAGAGCAAAGGATTGCAAATGCTGGAGAAGCAAATTAACAAGTTTGGTTTGCAAGAATATTTGCCAAATCTTTATTATTGTTACTTTTTGCTGTGTTTGTCTAGCTGTACAGATCATTTTAATATGTTGAGAATCCTAAAGGAAAGATCCTTACAGATAGTTCTATTTTCTAATAAGGCATTTATCATCCTAGTATAACCTATCTCATTCATCTTTCCTTTGACAAGGAGATCTTCGTAAGTCTACATATTCATGTCTAGTCTTTCCACATGACCACATAAATATCCATTGGATTGTTTTTATATTGATAATATCCTAATACCTGCCTTCTGCCAATGATTACAATCATGCACCCTCACTACTCTAAAAGCAATACAGCATCATGCAGGAAACAGAAAGCTAATCCCCGTAGTACTCGGTGTTGAGGGTGGGGATTGCCCTCCCGAGATGCATTACTCTCACTCCTGCCCAACGCCAATCTCATGAGCCCAGTCAGCAAAGCTGCCTTTAAGGTCAATGGAAGTTCTGTTTTACTTGGGGCTGCATCACTGGGCTTGGTAGTAATTTCAGCTGCATGAAACAAGTGCCTCCGCTAATTTTTCTTAGCTATTATGCCATACTACCATCATTTGCACTCAGAGGAAATAAATCCAAATTGTTGCAAATGTATTTATCTAATGCAATAAACAGCTTTAACATGGAGAATCTTCTCGTCTCTATTGCAATTTGCTGCTAGTTGCCAGAATCTCTTAAAAACACATCCAAAACACAACAACATGACCTTCAATGAGAACGTGCATCCCTGACAACCTCCTTGGAGTAAGCAGCCCTCTGTGCTCAGCTTCACACTGTATAGCAACCTCCTTGCAGGCTCTCAGGGGCTCAGGAAAGACTGGTGGAGCTCCGCGTTTTCCTGCAATTCTGCACAGAGCTACGTCTCCAAAGCAGCTGTTTCAGGTTACTGCCCTGTTCAATCATCCGGGAAGAGCACAGAGCCAAACAGCATTTCAGCACAGGGGGGACTGCAGCATGCTATATTTCAGCAATTCTTTAGCAGTCACAGATTGCATACTGAGAGAAATAAGGCCACCGAGACTGGAATCCCTCCTGCTAGCAAAGGAAAATGGAGACTGTGGAGCATCTGAGGGGCTTTTTTGAAGAAGCCACAGAACTAGGCTGAGATATGCTAAGTGAGACCCTCCCAGGGAACATCATCTCCTCTCAAGAAAAGACAAATTGCTAATTCATGTTGTAAGTGGGCTCAGTCCTCCAAGAGCTGGGTGCTTTATATATCTGCTCATTCCACCAATGAGTCCCCTGCAGAAATACCCTTGTGCCTGCAGCCCAGTTTGCCACAAAGACACAAACCCACTGATAAATCATTAACTGTCCTAGTGAGAAGCAGAGGTGGGAATTCTTGTGCCGTTTTCAGAGCCACTACTAGGGCTAATATAAGTGCAGAGCTGAACTGAAGCCAGCAGTGGCTGCATTCCAGCAGATGCCCTGGAGAAACTCTAACATAAAGGTTTTTCTGAAGGAAACAGGGACTGATGCCAGGCAGAAAACCATACAAGCAGCACTACTGCAGTCTGTGCCATTGGACAGACTGGGTGCCCTCATGCTCACCAGGTCGTTACAGGTCTCCGTGGGCAGCTCAAACCTTGAGCTTCTTCACCAGGAGAGACTCAAGGAGAGTAGAGCTACCTACTGCGCCCTGCACGCAGGCCAAGTGCTGCAGCGGGAGCGAGGCGAGGAGCTCGGCCGGCAGCTCAGCCATCGCTGTGGTTTTCCTGGTCGGAGGGCAGCACGGCAAGGCACAGAGCACCACCCGCGCACAGTGCCCACCTCGTGCCCGACAGCCCCGGCGCACGGCTGTGCCAGCCCTGTGCCGGCGATCGGCACGGCTCCGAGGCGATCTGCCGAGCTGCCCGAGGAGCGCAAATCCTGCTACGCGCTGGCTTGGAAATTTAAATTCATCATCTTCCCCTTGCAGTCTCTGACCTTGTCAACCCAGATTTGCCAGGCTTCAAATCACTTGTCTTAGCTGTCTCCTGGTTTCGTATTTCAGTGAATTGATTTAAATAAAAGATATTAAAACCTCAATTTTATCTATCTCTTAACGCAGCAGTGGGAATTCTTGATTTCAATCAACATTATTTTGCAATTGCACATTTAGGAAAAAAAAAAAACTATTTTCATTAAAAATGGTCGATACTCTTTGACCAATAAGGTTTGCTACTCTCTTTTGTTAACCAGCAGAAAAAACACCTTTCACACACACATTTTTAAAGCATTTATGTGATTTTGGATTCCTAGCTGCATTTATCCTCGTGGATCAATCTAGCCCATGAGGGTGTTAGGACATGCTGAATATTGAGTTCTTAGTTACAAAGCCCTATGCTTTTTACTGGGTCTTGGCCAGGCAGCTCCTGGAGGGCAATCGGAAATCAATTAAAAACGTATTAAAATTGCACTAAGTACATTGAAGCCATAAGGAAGGAGAAGTTTATGAAAACATATTTTGCATTTAAAACTAATTACAGCCCTTAAGCAGCAGCTGGACTGCCTCTGCCAAGCAAACGAAGCACCCAGCGGGGACAGCCAAGCTGCATCGTCCTTTGGGGATTTCGGTGGCCGCGGAGCTGGGCTCCCTCGCGCTGTGGCCAAAGCCACAACAAACCACCAAAAGCAGAACGAGCAGGGAGAGCGACTCGCTTCTGCCTACGTCAACAGCTCTGCTCCTTGCAGTGCCCTCCGACTCTTTAGAGCATTTGGGCTTTTTGCTGTTGTTTTTCTTTAACGTTTTCCAGGTGATTACCCTTCAAGCTGGCTAAATCACTGGCACTTTGGGTTTTGTAGGCCTTTGCAGTGAGGAGAAACAAACTAAACTCATTACCTGTATATCAACACTACTGAATTTATTCCAGCCCAAACACGAGACCCTGCAAGTGGCATGAAAAAAAGCACATAAGAAACTTAAGATGCTTTGAAGCCTGTAAGTAACCATCGTATCAAGTTCATAGCTACCTGTGATGTAATTAATGAAAAACCAAATTTCTGTGCAAGTGTGACCTGAGGATGCTCTCAGAAACAAAACGAGCGCGAGAGGGACAAACACATGGCTGCAGATCTGCACTCTGAGTAACATGGGGCAGAGCAGAGCCGGTGCCTCGGCATGTCCTGTGCGTGCTTCCAAGCACGTCAGCTCTAAATCGTTAAAACAGCTCCAGGAACCATCTCTCATCCTCATCAAACAGCACCTGCCTGGGCACCCTGAACAGAGCAGCGATGCGGTCTGCGAAAGGGAGCCCCATCCTGCTGCCGAAAGCCCAAACCAGCATCAACATGATCTAGCAGCAAGGGCCCTTTTCACAGCATCTCCACCTCAACCCTGAAGGACTCCTAAAAGAGCATTTTGCTGTGAATTGTTACTGCCTGGTTAATGAAGGAATTATGAATATTGCTGACCTGAACATTTTTATCAAAACTAATTTTTTCTTTTTCATGATATCATACCCATTTCTAACTGAAATCCCAGCATAAAACTACTTTTGGTGACAAATACTAACACTTCATGTTGAAAACCCACTGTTCTTTTCCAGACTCTAAAATACAATTTAGGGGGTTATTCTACGCTTCTTATTTTACACCTCATTATTATTACTTTTCCATGTCAACCACAGTATTATAAATTGCATCCAGCTTTTTCATCACACACCAACCAGATGATGCTTTGGTCTAGAAGACAGACACCTCCAGCTGAGCACAGGATGCCCTTGGCTTTCTTATAGCAAAATAACACAACTGGTCCTGGCAATCCCCCCCACACCTGACACCTCTCGCCCCACGTCCAGCAATACTCACGCTCCGGGGCCGCCTCGCTCTGCTGCGACTGAGCCTGCGTCCCAAACCTGGCACCGGGACAGAGCAGGGGAAGAGAAGCTCCAGCTCTGATTTTTTTTTTGTTGGTTCTTACTTTCATTTTTGCTGGAAGCCAGGATGTAAGCAAGCCAGGGAAAGAAGATTTAAATTGAATTAAAATAAATAGCCTGTTGAGCTGAACAGTTGAGCTGAAGTTGTCTTTTGCTCCAAGCCCTTCATGTCCCTGTCCTGCAGGAAATGGGCTAAGGCAACAGAAAGGGCAGAGGGGGCTGGATGACCTTCAGTTTGAAGGCCAAGCTCACCAAGTGGTTGCAGCTGCCCCAGGCTGAGGTGTGCCCAGAACACCTGGGTTTTTCCCCAAACTCGCCTCAGCAAGATTTGGGCCGTTTTCCAGACAGCACCGAGCACTACGGTGTAGCAGGATAGCAGATCCCTCTGCTTTCTGGAAAGGTGGGACCGCTCCAGATTTGCCCCAGGTGGAGGTGATCACAGCCTGGCTAGAGAGACCACTCACATGACGAGCGGGTGAGAGTGGGAATTTGGAGAGAAGATTTTTACCCGCAACGCCAGGGGCTGTGTCCTGCCGGCCAGGACCCCCACGGCCCTGCGCTCCCCCCAAGAGCCCCAAATTCTGAGGGGCTGCGGCAGCCACCTCTGGAGTCACCCGCCGGGTTACGCGGGGGCCTTTGGAGCTGCATCGAGTGGGAAAAGAGCACGGCGGATTTAGTGGTTTCTAATAAACATCCCTGCCCCCAGAAAGCACCCTGCCAGCAGTCCTTCCTGGCTGAAAAATACCACGCACCAAGGTCAAACCCCATGATTAATAACACGCCACCCATCAGCTCTTGTCAACCGAGTTGTTTTTCCTAGGCTTTTTGGAAAAGCAGCCTCCCTCTGGGCACAGCGACCCCTCGCCACGCTGGCAGGGGGCTGCAGCAGAGGCCCGGGCGGGAGGGCAGACGCGTCCCCGCGGGCGAGGAGACCCCCTCCGCGGGAGCGAGGCCGCGCGTGCCCTCGCCGCGGCTGCCGGGAGCGAGGGCCCCTCCGGCAAGGGGGGCGAGGAGTCAGCTCGCGGTCGTCCTTCGAGGTCGCTCAGCCAACAGGGAGCGCAAAGCACCCTATAAATTGACAGCCGAGCCGCAGCACGTTAAAATAAATATCTGTCTATTAGTCAGGCGCAAAGCATCCACAACAACCTGAAGGGAAAATAGCTTTTCCTTGATAAACGGCAACAAGCCTCTGTTTTCCTGGCCAGGTCATCATTTCTGGTGATAGTGGAATGTCTTAAGGCAAGAATTTAAATTGATTTGGGGATGATCCTCCCCACCTCGCTGTTGGAAGGGGCCGTTATTACTGCTCGCTCCGGGGCTGCCCGCGAGAGAGCCCGTTTCAGCAAACATGTCCCAGGAGCGGTGATTTATCCGCTCTGCCACGTTTTTTCATTAATCTTCATTCCCAAGTCCTTTACCTCTCCCTCACGGACAAGCGGTCACGTTCCTGAGGAACACCGGGTGCTCCCCGCTACCGACTCGGCGGGGCGACAGCCGCGGGACCGGACACCCGGTTGGCCAAGCTTCAGGGTGGGTTTGCCCGGACCCTCTCCCAGTCCGATCCGGGGCGCAGGCTCGCTCTCCTCCCCTACGGAAGGCCCGCCTGCCCCCGACTTCCTGAAAAAAGGATCGTGCAAACAAGCAGACCACCGCCCACGACAGCGGGCAGAAGGTACTGCACAAACTGGACCCCCCCGAAGCTCATCTCCTGCTCGCAGCCGGCCTCCGCGGGGGCGCGCGGCCCGGGCTCGCTGCCGGAGAGCGGCCGCCTCGGCCGGCCCTTCGCTTTGAGGACCGAGCGAACGCTTAACGAGCTCCCGCCGCTCCTCGCCGGAGTTCATCATCCAGCCTCCCGAGCTTCTTCGGTCAGTAACATCCTCCAGCTGAGGCCCCGCGGCGCGCGGCCACGCGGCCGGGCTGATCCGCGGAGCGGCGGGACGCTGCCGCTGCCCTTGGCGCCCGAGGGAAGCGGCGCGGCTCCGCTCCGCTCGCGGGGCGATGCCGCGGCCTCGCTCCAACCCTGGGGCCCTTAACCCCAGGAAGGCTCGTGCACGGGGCAGGAAAAGCGGCTAGTTAGAGAGGGAAGCTCGGGGCCGGTGTCGGTCTCTGCGCAGGGCAGCAAAAGGCGCCTCTGCTTGCACAGGGAGGAGCGGGGGCGAGAGGCTGTAACCCGGCGGTGTCACGTGCGGGCATCAGAGCCTGCACAGACCTTTATTTTTATTTATTTTTTAAACATGCAGGAGTTCAGTGTTAAGCTTTCTTGCTAACTGTCATTTTTTTTTCTTCAAGCAATACAATTTCACTTGGATTTTTTTTTTGGTTCCACTGTTTTGTCTGTTAGCTTGTTTAGTACTTTTCGCATTGTTTTCATTTCAAAAATTGTTTTATTATAAATTAGGGCACGTTTTTGTAGCTCTCCTTTTCCCCTAAACTGTTTTATAAATGTTTATCCTTGATATGAAACTCTCATCTTTGAGTTCTTACCTCTAGCAAGAAGGTAACATGAAGTGTGTTGGAAAAGTACATACATACATATATATATATATATACACACACATTATATATATATAGATCAGCATTCAATCCTGCTGTTATCATCAGCCTAATATCCTGAATAATTAAAGTGTAAGTGTAAACTTTACTTATCCTTATGATAAAACTATTAATACAGTAAAAGAGTTAAAAATCTCACTTTCCAATCATATTATTCTCATTCTGAGAAATTAAAAAAAAAAAAAAAGGTTTTCAATACTAGTTTTTCACACCAGAAAACTGCATCGATCTATACGATATTTATTGAGAATTAAAAATAATAATATTCCAATCATTCGTATAAAAACAGTAAATCTGAATAAAGCAGCACAGCTATTCGAGACAGGGCAGAGAGATCCTCCATCTCTTCCTCCGAAGCCACCCTACGCCAGGCATCACGGAAATGACGCGGCTGGAAGAATTTTTCCCGAACACTGGCCGAATCCCACTCGGTAGCCACTGCCCTGGCAGTAACCTGGCACGAGGAAGCAAAGACAGATCATTACGTAAGCACAGCGGGAATAAAAATGAAAAAAGACAAGGGAATAAGGCCTCTTCTCTGGGGCGCTGCTGGCTCACAGCTACATAAACACGTGCTTATGCAGCGAGATTTATATGCACACTCAGTTTATACTTACAAATGTGGGCTGACAACGCAGAGGATAAAGAACAGGCTGTGACAAGGGTATTTACATTGGGTTTTAGATGCACAAGCACACCCATATTTTACAAGCACCCCGATCCATGAAGGGTGGACTCCAACTCCTGAGCATTAGCTTCTTTTTTTCAGCCTATTAAAAATTAGAAGTGTTGCAAGATAGAGACTGGCCCTGAATTTTCTTCAGAATCACAAAGTTCTCAGAGCAGGGCTATGAACTGAGCCAGTTTCTGATGATGTCACATCTTAAGATTGCACATAAGCAAGTCAGTGGTATAGTACTATTAAAATTTGACTGCCGCATGCAGCCTCCCAGAAATGTAAGAGCAGGAGCTGGGGGGAAAGAGTTGAAGTAACCCATGATTATGATTATTTTAAAAAAAAGAAAAAAACAACCCAAAAACTCACACCACAAAAAGCACAAAGCACAGCACAGCAATATGCAAGTTTAAGGAAAACAATCAAAGAGTAAGCATGTGCGATATTTCTGTATTTAAACCTAACCTGCAGCACCATCCATCTAACTGACAAGCAGAACTGCTGCCTGGCCAAGCCTTACAATTTATAAAGTAAATCTGGGTTTCTTTTCTGCAGCATTAGAACTGCTCTTGGCACATTGACTTTGGGGTGCTCATAAGCCAGAAAGATGATCGCTAAGAACCCAAACAACAGGGATCTGCCCTCGTAGAATCTGTTCAGCTTGCTAAATTTAAGCAGCATAGTTCCACGAGAAACTCAGCATCTAACCCAAAATATCCATTTATCCTCCATTATATAAATAGACATTGAAAGTCTGCTGACTGCTGCTGAAGCTACCAATCTGTGACATACGTGACTATGGGACAACTCAACCTCTCCATGCCTGTGTGTGATGGCAGGGGTGGTATTATGCCTGAGGGACACTGCAGCACTCCTTGATGCCAGCAGCCCAGTGGAGCTGCTCCACAAACAGCATCTGCTAGGAAGCTGCAGAGGAAGGAGGGGACATGGCCAGGGCTTTGGACCTGTCTGGAAAGACTATTCTGGGAAGACACAGCTGAGGAGACCTACTGTAGCTCTTCACTGGCAACAGGTGATCAAAAGAAGGGCACAAGTAGCATTTGCTATATTTTAAGGGGTCATTTCAGAATTAGAGATAGATTTTCCTAAATTAATGGAATATCTCATCTTTCCTGCATGTGGTAAGAAAGCAGCGGCCTTGGAGAAGCCAAGAGGGAGTTGAGCAGAGCAGACCTTAACTGCTAATTCTAAGTCTCAGCAAGGATCAGCAAAACCCCCTGGCCTCCAGCCCTCTTAGCACCAGAGCAGAAGAAGATGGGTTCAGGTTGCACTGCAAGGACCCAGCAAAGTCATTGCAGCACTAAGACAGGTGCTGCCACCTGTAACCCAGCAGCACAGCTATCACAGCCAGGCTGAAAGAAGTTTTTCTAAGGCCAGCAGGGTGTGTAGGTACATACACAGCAGCCAGCCCATGGACAACATCCCTCCCTCTGCAGGGTAGTGCTCATTAGTAAGCAATACTTGAGTAAAATACTTGCTTTAAGGTTCAGCTCAGTTTCCATTTGTCTCATTAGGCGCCACTGCCAGTTTTCCTTTGAATGCTGGCTTATTATTTCAGTACAGTTTAGTTATCCCTGCTGTCAACTATAATTTAGAGCAGTACCAAGGAGTAGCCCATTTAACAAAGCAAGCTCTGTGCTGCCAGCACCATTGGTCTGAGCAGAGTGCCAAGGAGCTACAGGGAGATCTTTGGAGCAGGCTGCAGCATGTCATCAGCAAGCCACAGCTTGCAACACTCCCTGTCCGAGATGCGTGTCTTGGGAATAATAGATTTCCCTCACTTTGTGCATTAGGGCTCAGAAATAGCTCCCACAAGGAGGAAGGGCAGAAAAGTGCAAAAAGATGAAGCTGAAATGGGAGACTAGAAATTATGGGTTGGGCATTTGGCAAGAGCTAACGGAACGGCCCCGGGAGAGGATGTAATAGCACTAGTGCTGCCTCAGGGGTGCCTTAAGGCACCAGATCGGCCGTAAGTCACTAAATGGGAACACATCCCAAATCGTCCCAGCGGACAGCTCCGGCAGCAGTCACATCCATTCATGCACAACAGCGCCCGGCTCTCGCAGATGGCACGATGCCTTCATCACTGCCATCAGGGAATACTTCTCATCTAAACATCACAGCAAGCTGGTTAACATGAGACTATCCCGCAGGGACAATGGTGCCTTCATCCAGGTCAACAACACCACCACTATGCCATCTTTGAAAATGAAAGACTTCCAGGATTTATAGTAGTTATTCTAAGCAAAGCAGCTTGACCCCAAGCATGAGGAACAATGTGGGAGATGTTTGAGTCCCTTTGTCTCCCAGCTGGGCTCCTTGTACTAGCAGTTCCCAAACTGCAAGGTGTTTGCTGCCAACAAGGACGTCAGTGTCTAATCTAATACCTAATCTAAGATTACATGATTTTTGGAGAGAGATCAACTCCTCTGGAGGGCCAGGAGGTGCCCTGAATTGCTAGAGGAGCATCTCTCCACACCAAACATACCAGGACCTTACGGAGAACAGCATCAGATGCCCGCAGGTTGCAGCACATGTAGCCACTAGCTCATTTGAAGACTAAAAATACATCAGAAGTCTTGAGGATTCTTGGGTGTCATCATCTACAGCTCTCTCCAGTTCCTCTCAATCTCCAGCTGCCTGGGCATCTTCCTCTTCCCAAGTGAAAGCATCTCACAGAAACAGGATTTTCAACGCTAGTCAACAGGCTGCTAGACATGAGGTACCAGGGCTTTGGCTGCAGCATGACCAAAATTGCTTATAGAGCCTTCACTAGAAGTTGAAACATATCCTTCTTTTTTTTTCCGCTTTTCACAGAAAAATTCTCAATTTTGTTAAAAATATTTCTGAAAAAAACAGAAACTTCAAAGTGTTCTGGTAAAATTCCTAAATGTTTTTGAAAGAATAACTCATAACTGCCATCCAAACACACTGTGAGTGAAAACTGCTTCGTGAGAGGATTGCTTTCCAGCAAGAAGTTGCATTTTATGCATTTTGACTAGTTTCTAGTAACATTAAACACAATATACCTCTGGTGTCATTTACCCCAAGCCCACTTGCAGCCCAGTATTATGTTTGCCACCACCCCAGCTTCAGCCAAGGGTGAACCCTGGGCCAGAACCAGAACAACGAGGACGTGCCAGCATTTTCAGGATCTTCTGAGAGCTTCTGAAAACTCAGTGCAATGCAGCTCTCAAAGCCTAATATTTCTAGGGCAGCCTCCAACAAGAGACAGTCAATACTCTGAAATAAAAGTACTGATGTTTCATAGATGTTGCCATAAGGCAGCATAAGGATACCCAGAGCCAGTACCTGCCCCTATTCATGTACTTCTTGAGAAAAGCGTGGCGTCAGGCGGAGATATTTGTTATTGGAACATCAAATCACTGGCTGAAGCATCCAACTTCAGGATTTATAGCTAGATTCAGAGGCAGCATGCAGGTCCCTTGAAATCAATACGAATTTAGATGCCCAAACAAGAACTGAGATGACTAAATGATCGTAGAACTGGTTCTATGTATCTGAAAATTGAAATTTGAACCTTGTCATAAAAACTTAAGATCACAGGGCGCCTGTCACTAAAGAACAGCATTTATTTCATAGTGAGCATCATATTGAATAGTGAAGGCAGCATGCTAGAAAGAAAAAAAAGAAAAAGAAAAAGAGAAAAAGAAAAGACAGACGCAATTCCTTTTGCTCTGGGTTTTAGCCTAGAAGCAGGAGATAGACTGAGGGTTAGCTCAGTCTCTGGGGCCAGCTCTGCCCCAGAGGTAGCTGAGACAGTAAAGCTCAGTCTCTGCACCAGGTAGGAATAGCGCAGCCGACTGCCAGAGCGGAGCAGCAGTTTGAAATGCAGTGACTCTGATTTGAGTTCACGACCCTTGGAGGCCTGTTACCTTCCCCTTACTGCACTGACTGAGCAGGCAAAGATGCCTTTCCACACCACTATAAGTCCCAGAGCCTCTGTAAAGCAACATTTTGCCCTGAAAAGACAATCAAACACAAATTTATAAACAAATGGGCAGGATCAATGTCTACTCCCATACGTAAATCCTGTTCTTGCTCACGCTGTCCCCATTTCCCCTTGGAGTATCTCAGCCACTGACAGCAGCACGTTTTCAGTTCTCGGATCAGGGCACCTACCGCAGGGCCACTGCTGGTGATCTGAGTGCTGCTAACCTCGCCAGCATCTCCGAAGAGCCTAACGGACTGCTGCGGCACGCGTGCGTAAAACCGTGTTGGCTTTTGTCACCGCATTCATTTCAGTGCTGCCACAAATAGTGCTCAAGCAAGTGTCCTGCATAGCTTCAAGCCCAAGTTTTGTTTAGATGCTCTTGTGCTTTACCATATTAGGTTTTCTCTGATTAAACACCCCTCTGGGTAGAGATACAGCTGGGTGGAGGACCTTTGTTTTCTTCTTGCACTGCAAGGCATTTCTTCCCATTCCTTACTGTTTCATTTCAACCCTATCTCCAAGCAACGATCCAGATACCAACCCTAAGCCTAGCAGGAGGGTGCAAACAGCAAAAGTGACAGTAAGATCACAGCATGCACTAGCAAGCTACAGTTGCTTGATTTATCTAATGCAGGTAGAACCAAAATGGCACGTGCTTTCACAGACACTAGCACTTGGGGAGGTGCTAGCGTATGCTAATGCTCTGGAGGCCAAATCTTGTCTCCTCTTACTACCATGCTGGTTGGAGTAAGCAAGCACAGCTATGCCAGTCCCTACTAGCATCACACCTTCATGTCCTTCACACTGCTGCACAGGCATCAGTCATTCACATTTTCTCAGGCCTAAGTCACAACCATAAATGGTTTCCCATCATTGAAGCCATTTGCTCCCCTTGCAGACCATCTCAATGAGAGCACATCAGCAACACAGGCTGAACAAAGGGGTTACTCAGAGCTGGGGAGGGAACTAGCTCGTTCTCACAGTGGGATCTGGTGATGCACAAAATCCAACAAGATATTCTCTAAAAATTCAACAGACAGCAGTATGTATACAATCTTGAGTCAAACGTCTCACATGGCTTTTCTTGTCAGATATACAGCACCTCAAAGCCATGAAGGGGTAGGCAAGATGAAAGGAAAGGAAATAGATTTGTTTTGCATTGGACTTTGAATGAAAAAGACAGAATGGAATTTGGATTGAGAAGCACCACTTTAGATTTTAATTCACAAAACCCTTAACTTCTCAGGGTGAAAAGTAAAACCATAGCCCAGCATGAAACAGCTCTCAGGCACAGCCCTTTCCAGAGGGGAGCTGGTAAACTGTTCTAGGAAGCTTCATGCTGTTTCTCATATATTTAATTGGCAACACATTTCATTGAATATGCATATGTTGCAAATGATATACTGCTTGCAAAATAACTTCCTTCAGAATTTGCCAAGCTCTGCCCCACAAGCAGACTTGAACAGTGGTGGCAACAAAACATCAACTGATTCTATTCTCAAGATGTTCTCACCTTCAAATGCAGACCTACACCAGTCATCTGCTCAACACTAATGCACGAGCATAGGGAGATCATTAACTACTTAACAGATCAAATAAACTCAAAAAGCATTTATGGCATGGAATTTTATACCAGCTTGCTTTTGCCTCCTAATAAATAGGATGGAAACAAATGTAATTGCGTGGCAGGTATGTACAGAATAGTGCGTCTACTCACCAGGTACTTTTGCAAGTAGGAAGAATCTATGGATATATTTTGTAGGTACAGTGTCCAAACAGAGGTTCAGCCATTACCTGTCAATATGATTTCATCTCCATCCTGCAGGAATTTACGAGACTGCCCACTGCCAAGATTAATTTCTTTTGTTCCATTCCAAGACAGTTCCAGCATGGAGCCAAAGCTCTCTGGGTCCTACATCAGAAGTTAATAAACAAACAAACAGCTCTTTAATACATCTGTCCTACTGTTAAGTTACTTGCTGCTAGAAGAAGACACGCAAGTATGTTAACTCTCTAGAAGAGCTTCTTGCTTTTGATTTAATTCATTGATTCACTGGCTTATTTTCCTGCCATTGCAGTTTAATGCCTTGCTTGCTGCAAGCAGTCATGGCTCCCAGCAGTTATCTGGTATGTTTAACCTAGCACTTAAGCCTTTAAATATAATTCAGTCCTGCTACAGAAAGAATGGAAACAAATTTAAAGCACTTTTGCAAATACAGTGTTTTTATGTAGTTACATTCCAGAATTTTATTTACATTTCATTTTTTCAGAAGAGTGAAGTTGCTAAAGGCTTATAAATCTTTAATGTCAATCTGCAGTATAGTAGGTTAGAGGAAGTAAAAAGTAAAGAAATGCTCGAAATGGAAGTGCTGGTATCTCAGTTTGGAAACAGTTCGCCTCAAAGTTGCCTGAAAAGCGTTAAGCTTATTAATATTTGATGTTTTGGAAAGTGCCAGTATCTTGCTCATATTGCTACTTGTTTCAACTACTGTGCGTATGGCAGTACAACGGAAACCATACCTAGTGAAGCTGGGGCACATAGGTGGTATTAGAGAAACTAAAAGTTTGAATATCTCTAAAAATATAATTGTTATATTGCAGTTTACACTTCTGTACCTTTCTCATTCTTCTCAGAAATTAAAACAGTGGTATTTTATAGAGCAAAAATGGCCTGGGTGGATACTTATGCATAGAAATGAACTTGCATTTATAATATTAGAAATGGCTCTTATCAAAAGAAACACAAGGAAGACCAAAAAAGGAAAAAACACTCAGTGAAGTTTTGTGTTAAAAAAAACATTAGCCCCAAAAGCTTAGGAAAGAGCTGCAGATATTTTCATGGCTGCTCAAGCCAAATATGAATATATCCAAAGCCCTGGCTGACCAGTTTTGGATTGCTGAACAGTATCAGTGGATACGGTTTAAGTAAACACTTACAGGTCCACT
The DNA here is from genome assembly GCF_028389875.1 of Rhea pennata. Lineage (NCBI taxonomy): Eukaryota > Metazoa > Chordata > Aves > Rheiformes > Rheidae > Rhea > Rhea pennata. Next base: position 9,716,989 of record NC_084672.1, on the reverse strand, counting down.
GATTGTTCCAGACGCCAGGAGATCTCCAGTTCTGAGGTTGCATCCGTTGATTGAATGGTGAGCTAGCTGCTGTTTCATGGTCCAGTACATGTGCTAGAGGAAGAGGAGGTCAAAGCAATGAAGAACAAACATCTCTCTTGCATGCCATTAGCCTATACAGAATGCATTGCACTCTCTGGATGATGCTGGTAAGGCTGTCCCTAAAAAAACAAAAAGTTTCCTAAATTCAGAATTTAGTGCAGAATTATTAATTGTTCCTGTTGCTTTCTAAATGATGACTAGAAGCTGCACTGCTAATGGGCACTTAAAACATACACTTTAAAATACTATTTAGCTCCTTAAAATTTCTCTTCTTTACATTAGGTGTCACTTCTCTCCTTCTTCCTTTTTAATCTGAACACTGCTAACCCAGGATCCATGATAAGGTCCAATATTTTAATAGGTTTATAGAAAATATCTGCTTATTACTGATTTATCGACTACTGATTAAGGTAATTGGTATATATGCAAACATATAATACCCAGAGAAATCCTGCAGCTGGTGTATACACCTGCTGGTTATGATACCTTCAATCAGCACGTGAAGGAATAACCACCCGTCTGTCCCCAGAGCCGACCGGGGCAGGCACAGTGCTAGTAGCTGTGTCACATCACTGAGCCTGCATGTAAATGACCAGCTGCAACTGCAAGCTTTCTTCCACCTTGGCACAGCATGAGGCAATTCCCTTCGCTTTCCCAGTCCTCTGTTCTCACCATTTCCTGCCAAATGGCTACCGAGCCGATAATGCTTTGAGCACGCTAAGCCGAGCGGCAGGAAGAGCCACCCGTTCATTCAGTGCTCAAGCATTCAGGTAGTTCACGTATCAGCAAGTAGAAGAAACATCAACCCTTTCTACTCCTCTCTCCCTTCCTTCCCCACACACATCTGGTCTGATCTTCAGTTAATACAAACTGAAGTGTTTGAAATTGCCCATGGTTGGAACTGAGGGCACAAGCAACGTTTCAAACTAATGAGAGATGCAAAAGTCTTACCTTGAAATTGGATGTGCATACAGTAGTTGGCATGCTCATTCCTTCTCCTAAGGAAAATGAAAAATAAGAAACAGGAAGCAGTTTGTTTGTGTTGGATGAATGATGTTGGAGTCTTTATTTTAGAGATGAATGGAGACTTCTTCTATCATTGTGATCCCTGGTAGGAAACAATAGCATTTTCCATTCCCATATGAAGGCCAGCACAGCAAACAAACATGTGGATGGCGCAGGGGTAATGTTTAACCACGTTTCCTATTCTCTGCTCAGCAGCAGCAACAGCTGGACCTACTGCTCAACAGACCCTTTAGCTGGAGTCTGTGCTGGGCTAGCATGACAGCCCAGAGGGGACACCACGGACTCCCAGGTGCATCCCCTCCTCCCAGGGCAGGAGACCCCACAAGGGTTCTCCTCGCGGCAAGCTGATCGTTTGCAAGCATCGGGAGGGAAGCGTTCCCTCCTCGACACGTTGCTGCCTTGCCAACAGGGAACATGAAGAGCTTTATCTCTTTTTCTGATAGAAGCACTATGGGCTTCTATCTTCTATCAGAGATGGAAGAGCAGGTGTGTGCAGCCAAGAGCAATTTGTCTGAAATACATGGTGGATTCTGCCCTCCTTAATCGCAATTTCAGTTCTGTAGCTCATCCAGCATTACCATACCTTTAAGAGCAACGAAGAGCTTGATGTCAAAAGTGTAGGGTTCTTCATCTCTGAGGTAGGGCAGTGGCTTGGGATCCTAAAAGCATATAAAAGGCATCACAGACTAAACAAACAGAAAGGAAAAAATTCCTCCAGCCATCCCAATGACTTTCTGTTTATAACCAGGCTGTGCTGCATGCTCCATTTACTTTACCACTACCGCTGTCCAGATTATTGCTTTTCCTCCTCTCATATACACTTAAAAAAAAAAAAAAAACAAAAAAAACAAAAAAAAAAACACTTTGAACAGATGAACAGATGTGGACATCCATATAATCAGATTCCCTTTTTTACACTTGGGCTCCAAAAGCCCTCACCATCATTATAGCATGGATATTAATCCAAAACAAGCACAGTGCTAGCACACCTTTGCACTGTGCCTGCACAAAGAAAATGGCAAATTCTCTGAAAGACTCTTCATTGTCTTTCTCAAATAAATTTCTTCGTAACTCACACAACTGGAAATGCTTGAACAAACTTAGCTTAGGCACAAGTCTACTTTTTCCACTGCTTGCTGGACACTAAGTACTATCAAATGCTAGTAAAAGAAGTTCTCAGAGCAGCTTGTTTTCAAGATCTTCTGAAGATGATTTTTCTGTCCTGCTCAACTCAGCAGAGGGAGAAAATACAAAGCAGCACAGTAGTACCATACAGCAGTTCAAATAAAAATCAATGAGCATTTGAACTTAAGATGACCCAGTGTTTCTTCACATGATTTGGAAGCAGAATCAACCTTGTAAAAGCTTAGAAAAAATTGTGCTTGCTGCTGATAGAGTTTAATGATTCCTATTGGTGAGACCTACTAGTCCTGATGAGATTTTTTATTTTATTTTATTTTTTACCACCCTCCCTTTGTTTCAACCCTTTCTCTTGCTAACCTGGACAGGATTTGGCAACACGAATGGCATGAGAGCTTCCATAGTAACAACCCAAGGAGAGATTGTTGTGCCAAAGCTCTTGCTCAGGAACGGACCCAATGGAACATATTCCCATCTCTGAATGTCACGGGCTAGGAAGAGAAAATTCAAAGCAATACTGATAAACATATCCTAAGAGTTGCACAGCCTTAACACCAGTGAAAGAGTAACACAGTACTCTCCACAGCTACAGAGCCAGCTGCACGGACTTGGAAACATTATCCCTACCCTTTTCAAGCCATTATGCCCAAATCCTTACTTAAATACACCTCTCTCAAACCCTCAAATAAATTTTTTTCCAGAACCATTAGATTAGAAAGAAAATTCAGGGATAATTAAACCAAGTCAGGCCATCCTTATGTAACAAGTATTTTTCTTCCCAATTTAGTTAACACTTTTACATCCACTCAGTAGGGTAAATGTCATTTGTAAGGCCCATTTCAACTAGCTAACAATGCTTACATCTGCTTAAATCACGCAGAAACTGAGGGATTTGGGATTGCCAAATCCTTTTGCTAACTCTTACAGTGAAATCAATCCTCTACTGAAACTACCAGTCTTCTGGCTGATCCAGCGCTGCCCACAAGGAAGAAGAGCGTTAGCTCTTTCACACACAACTTGCTCTTCATTAGACAGCAGTTTCTGTTCTACTGATTGATCTGTGGTGTATCTGAATAGTGCCTGAGAAATGCTGAGTGTCTTCCATTTTGACCCCTTTCCACCACATTCAGTGGTTTCAATGGCCACGATTCTATTACGATACATAATTCACCCGTATCTAAGGTTTGCTACAAGTGTAATGCACTCTCCAGGCAGACTCCAAGCACACTGGTTACCACTCCAGTCATTCATAAGGACCATCCCAAAGATGTGCTCGTGGGCTCTGCTGATAGGAATTGGCTCCCCATACTTGTTGCCAGGGCCTACAAAGAATGCCTGGAATTGAAAAGCAAAATATTCAGTAAATCTTAGAGGTTAAAAACATCTACAGAATCGCAAAGGCTTCACTGGAGAGAGGTTTAGAAACATAAGCAAGAAAGGTGCAACAGCATGTGATTTCGCATTATTCCCCATACACAAATCAGGTGAGAAACATGGCCTGTCTCCTCTTTCCTCCCTCTCTCTGAAGCTGTCAGGTTTGAATTACTTAACAGCACAGTGTTGCTAAGGGATAGTCATTAAACGGGAATGTGACTATGTCAAAAAAAACAGGAGCAAAAGCGGCTCCCCTTAATCACAATCTAGATGCAAAACAGGTTTCTCCGCTGAAGTGACTGAGTTTGCCACGGACAGGGAACAGGAGGAGACGTAAAGGCATCCGAAGGGTTGCTTAACTTGGCCATGGCCTGTCACGACGAGGGGGGGGTGGAGGCTGGTAGGGAAATAGGTGGACTGAGTAAAACAGATCACAAACTGGGGGCAGGCACTCGCACCCTTAGAAGCTGCACAATCTGCTCACACTTGGCACAAAAACCACAGGGGATCTCAGCTGCCTCTTTCAGCCAGCAACACGGAGCTCTGCTCTGCTAAAGCCTTGAGCAGCTCAAACCTGCTCTAACAACAGTGGTAAAACCCAGACTGCGAAGTACAGGTAATGCCAGGCATTTGGCTTTACCAGGTTATGGGACCCACATTGATCTCCACAGGATACAGCGTTTAAGGTTTTCAGATCACTTTTTAGTACCATTTCCCTTGATACTATGCTTCTCCCACTGTTTTTCTTAGGAGAGAGATGGGGATTAAACCATATAGTTGCAACCAACAGTCATATAAAACTCTCTCCTTCTGGACCATACTAAGCCGCAAGATGATGTACCCTCTCAGGATGTTTTGTTACAACACAGGTTTTTATCTCGCTAGCCAGAAGGGTGAAGTGTTTCAGTAGCACTCCCAAGAATTTACAGCTTCCTCTGTTCCAGATTCAAGGCCCAGACAACTTGTACTTCCAAAATCCCCCATGTCCATTAACAGATCCTGGTTGCAGTGCAAAGGTAACTGCTAACTAGGTAACAGGCTGTGGTGTCTGGTGAAAAGAACACGCCTCTGCGGTTCCAGACTGCGGCACCGGTGCTTGGCTTTGGCCATTTCCAGCCTGAAAGCTGCACCAGCAAAGCACTGAACGAACACTCTGCCACTCAACAGACTGGAAAACTCCCACTGCAGAAATCCTTTGACTGCCTACTACAAAACCTATCAAAAGAAATAGTAGGAAAACCTCTGAACTTTATGACACCTTCATTTCAGAAGGAGCCAAATTCTTACTCTCTCGCTTGCTTTTATTTTTAATGTTTTTCAGTTGAAGGGATAAAAAGCCCATCTTACCATTTCTAGCTCGATATCCAGACGTTTACAAGCACTAAACACTGGAGGTTTATCTGTGGGTAAAAGAAAAGAGTATGACAGGAAGGCAGGTAGGGAAATAAATATAACAGCTAGAAGACATGAAGCAGCTGCTGCTGCCTTGGCACGGAAACACAGAACTGACTCAGCTCGGGGCTTGCCCTAACCCAAGAGGCTGAGCCTCAGACAAGGCATCCCAGCCCCTTCCCATCCACCATCTTCCACGGGGGAAAAAAGGGCATTAAAAGCATGCCATGGACTTACCGTTGTCAGGTCTTATCTGCCCCACAGGTCTTCTGATGGGCGTCCCAGACACCACAACAGACGATGCCCGGCCGTGATAACCGACAGGTAAGTGCAACCTTGTTAAAGAGAATCGCAGTTGGTAGGTTTGGTCTCCAGAGCTGCCCAGAGTGGAGCACCACGTATAGATGTGCATAGATGGGCACAGATATTTGCACTGTACCTGCGCTGAGACACCAGGACATGCACAAGGTGCACTCCAAAAGCCACATGGCTGTATCTGCGTGGTTCTGTGCCACCGTTCCAATTAATTCCTTGTAGCTTTGTTTTCTTGTAACTCAGCAAAAATCAAGATCTTAGGTAAATTTGTCTTTGAATCAGAGGTCTGCACTGTAATTGGGGCAGATGCTGCAACTAAATACAGTGCAAACTCAGCTAAGGCCGGGGAAGTGATTTTCAACTCTGTTATAGAACTGACAGTACAGGTTCTCCTCCATTGTGAATTGAAATCATTATTTTGCTGAAAGACTGCTCTGACCTTTACAAAGTTGTGTATACCTACAGTTATGTGTATAAAATAAAGCTGCAGAGAAATACCTGAACTACCCACCAATTAGGCATCAAAGCATTCTCCTTTCCTCTGAACATGATCCCGACGTTTGTGGCATGTTGTCGTGAAGAATAAAAGTCAGTGTAATCTCCTGGGTGGAAAAAAAAAACCCATAAAATATGGATCAATAGTATGAAAGCCCCTCATCTGCTGGGGCTAAAGAACAGAGTATGCTGCTGGCAATTAAAAGAACAGAAAGGGAGACAAAGAGCTTAGCAGAGGCATTTAGAAACATTTAATCGCAGCCCCATAATAACAACTTTCATAGCATAGAGGTGGTAATTAACAGTTCACTCATAAAATGATGCATATAACAAAACTGGCCTTTTAAAAAAGTTTCCAGTAGAGAAGAGGGGGGAAGCCCCCCCCCCACACACACACACACTATTTTGACCCACTCTCTGGAAATCCATAAGAAGCCTCCAGCTTTTGAGAGCCCAGCCGGGCTCCAGCGCTCCTTCTGCCCGGCTGACGCTGCCACGGGCGGAGGGAAACCAGCTCGTACTCAGCAGTTCTGCTGCCCTCTGGTGCCTTGCGCAGCGAACAGCTCGACCACCTTGTGGAGCAACTAGAGATCAGGGGCTTTGGAGAAAAACTTAAAATGGGGAGGACAGGGACATTTACAGTGTGCAATATTACACATTTAGCTCAACATCAGCGCCGAATAGAGAAAGGAGCCTGACTTTTGCCACCGGAATTACTGCAATACAGAACAGGGCAGCTTAACCTTTTCCTAACGTTCAATCTAATCGTGCAAAGATACCAGCAAGCATTTTCCCCCTTAGTATGTCCCTCAGGTTAAATCCACATTGCTCCAGACCCACAGTTCATCAGAGCCAGTTCTGTGGGGATCAGAATAGAAGGCAATGTAATAAAACTGCAAGAATTATCTTGCCTTTTGATACTGATGCTTGACTCCAAGGTTTGGTTGCTGGGTCACGTAATCTCAGGTTTTAAAGAGAAAGTTTCCAGCAAAGAAACAGAATTTTGACACCTCAAAGATCCAAACAGCGACCCCAGCAAGTTATACGGCAACCTCAGTACAGAATACAGACAGCGTGCGCTCTCAGGACAAGCACAAATCACGTGTAAGACAGGGCTGAACATAAGCAGAGAGGAACCCGAAATAACTCGCAGCTGCATGATGCAGCACATGTAATAATGTCAACACCTCGCTCTTGCTAAGAGGAGTCACAGGTGCTAGTAGCCAGCAACTTTTCAACACAATGTCCTTTGGGGAAGCATTCAAGCACTAAGTCTGCGTCAGGATAGACTTGCTGTTGCAAGCAAGAGCTGTACCCCACCAAGGCCAGGAGCCCAGAGGGAATAGCACTAGACCGGGAAATAGGCAAGCTCATATCCATGCTCCAGAAAAGGTCACATTCCTCTACTGATTTTGATAAAGGTTTTTTTTTTTTTTTTTTGGTCCAAATATATATATTTTTCCTCAAAACTAGGAAGATATTTTATATATATATACACACACACACATATACACACACACACACACACATATACACACACACACACACACACATATACACACACACACACACTCCAAAACAGTCCGCGCCCTCATGCTAGTGGTAGTAAGATTTGGGATGCAGAGCAGTATTCTGGGAATGGAAACTCATGTTTATTTATGAGGCTATTTCAGAGTATCTGGCTTGCAAAACTTCAGAAGGTCCCAGGGTTTTTTGAGGGAACAAATGTGAAAAGTGCTTGAAATTAAACAAGTGTTTCCTGCCTGGCTGTAACCACAAAGGCCTTTGGTGATGCAAATCTGAGCACAGGAGTTTTATAGCACTAGACAACCCTGATTTAGTAAAAATTGAATCCAGCATTTTTATGGCTGCTATTGAGCTTACCCAGGCTTTTATTCTTATGCCACAGGCAGCACCTACCATTCATTACATACAATAAATCTACTTCTGGCTCCTACAAAACCTATTCCTCGTCACAGCTACGATCTGTCTGAGCAATACGGGCATAAAGCAGCCTCTCTGGGCACGAGCAAAGGGCAGCGCTGAACAGCCATCGGCGTCGGCAGACTTACCGATTTCAGCTGGCAGGTGCATCGTGGCAGCAGCCTGAGGTACGAACGCTCTGAAACGAAAAACAGACTGCAGCTCTCGGGGAAGTTGCGGTTCTCACCCTCAGGAGTACGTGCGGGACCGGGACTCTCTTTCTCTAGTGCCTTCCTTAATTTATTTTGCAAAACCCGGCAGCAACCACCTTCTAGCTTGGGGTATGCGGAAAGGCTGAGCTGGCTGCACAGGCTGCTCTCAGGCCAGAGCGGCTACGACAGCAAGGAGCACCCAGGCGCCGCAAGCAGGAAGCGGGGCGGGTTTGTAGAGCTGCCTCTTCTCCGAGGCAGCACAGCAGGAACGCACGGGTTTCGTGCGCTCAGGAGAGCAGTTCGCCGCTGCCCTCTACCGCTTGGAGAGGGCGATCGTGTATTTTGGGGAACGTGGCTCTCGGGGTGCCCGATTCAAACTCCTGGGCCCTGTCGGGCAAGGTCCCACGTTCAGGCAGAGGTGCAAAACCTCTCCTGACTTTGTATGCCTGCATCACCCCGGTCAGGACAGGGAAGGACGGCTCCTCCTTCCTGCCGTGGGCAGAGGGCTGCAATGGTCAAAGTATCACTCGGGGAAAACGAGGAGGTGCCTGATTAACGTACACGTGCATTTTCACATCAGCAGGACCCCAGACACCTGACCAGGGCTGCAGTCCGTCAGCAATGCATGGACCAGCGCACAGCTCATCTCCCGCTCTTAATCTAATGCGCTGCCACCTAGCTCATGTTGGTTTAGGGACAAAAGATTTGGTTTTGGTGAAGGAAGACAGTTTCTGCGGGGCAGCTGCAGAGGTCTTGCCCCTTCAGGAGAGCCTCCACTAGGACAGGCAGTGCAGCACTGGGCAGAGCGAGGGATTCAGGTTCAAGACCCCTGAAGCCATGTTTTTAATGGATGCAGAGTGGTTGATCCATTGTGTGCAGAGCTCAAGCCCGTCTCCGCAGGCCACCGGGCAGCCAGGAAAGCCTGGCAAGGCCACAGTCTTGGCTGAAGATAGGCCATACGGGCCCAGCAGGGAGGAACACACCCCTCCGCAGAGAGGCAACAACTCTAGGCACACCCAAGGGCAGAGGCCAATGTAGCGAGATGAAGGCTGACACCCCAAATTTGTTGGTAGTTAAGGGATTAGACAAAGCTAGAACTTCCGTCTCTTAATTAAATAACCACATTCCAGGTAATTTCCATTTAGGTGGCAGGTGGCCACATTCTGCCCTTCCATTTTGGTGCTTAAGAGTAATGCAGGTGATACCAGAAATAGCTTAAGTCTGGCCCTCAGCCCTCATGGCAAGCCTTTAACAACCTGATAGTAAATACCACTGACAGCTTTGAAGACCTCCTTAGCACAGGTACGAGGATAACCTTGCTTTCTAACTCACACTGACTGTACCCCTTCAGGATTACATGGATGCCTATACACAACCCACATGAACTTCCTGGAGATTCACCTGGAGGCTGATGTTCTTCTATGGTTTCTGAAAGGTGTTGAGCGATGGAGAACAACCCACTCTACTAGAGTATTTGCACAGAGCCATATCTTAATGAAACTGTCCCAGGGGTGTCTCCCTCCCTGGCTACAGAGACGTGGAGCTGTCTCAACTACCCTTCTCAGAGTGCAGGTCTTTGCCAGAAAGGCTAGGATAGCTGTTTTGCAGTGCAGTGGATTGCTTGGTTTTCTTTACATGTGGGCAGCATAGTATGTAGCTTCCAAGCCTTCACAACAGCTAACATAACTCCTCTCATCTCCTCTCACAAATGGAGAAGTAACAGGTGACGCTATGTACAAGCAACACCACTTGCAGGAACGACTTTCCATCTCCTTACCTTTTCCGCAGGTCCGTGTTATCTCTCAAGGTCGACTCGCTGGCCGAGAGCAGCTTTTGGAGAAATGCTCTCGCTTCCTTCCATGCTCCACGGCCCAACCCCATGAAGTCGTTAAGAGTTGGCTGAAAGGTAACAAAGTAGAGAGCCAGATAAAAGGCTGCATTTTTCTTACCCATCATGTGCGTGGAATATGTCTTGTGCTTTCAGTTCTGGGTTTAAACGCCCACAGGAAGGGAGCTGCGTGGTACACGGGTTTGTAGATTGTCTGTTCTCCCCTGTTTATAGCTCCCTATTCCCTCTCCAGAAGGCCTCTAAAGCAGACCTGCTGCTTGTTTGTGTAGTGCCTGACCTGAAGCAAAAATTTAGGACTTAGAAGTTTTGATTTCCAGACCAGCAGCAACCTGAGATCATTTGTATTCACCTCTGCCCTTAACACAGCCTCCCAATCATTTAAATCTCATCAGATTCCCTGTCATAAAGCGATAAATATACAAGTGGGATTGAAGTCATGTTTATGCTTTGTTCCAGATCTTCGCATTACCAATGTCCGATAACACATTCAGCAAAAATTTCCTCTAGGCCTCAAGTGCCTCCCCTATCCATATAATCTCAGGTGTGATGAGTTTTCCCCATAAGCGCAGCACGTCCTAATGACGCTTACCTGGATTCGCCAGACACCCCCAGACCAGGAATCTTGAACTCCCAATGCTGATCTCCTCCTCATCTACGCTTCACCTGCAACCCCTTGATGGCCTGAGCGGCCAATTGCACCTGAGCGTTCATGCTCTGCTGCAGAGACTTCTAGCCCCAAGACCACATTGTAGGAAATTAAGACTTTCTGCTTTTGGCTTGAATCAAATACCAAAGCTTCAAAATGAAAGCAAGCTTCTAGCTCTGCTTTGTAGTGCACTTAATCAGGTGGACAAGACGTTCAGGTAACCTGACTCACTTTACTATCTTGGATATTTCTCTTTTTTCAGTATCATCCAATACGTATCACTGGAACACAATACTCTACCCTCCCGCCCAGCAGTAGACATATTCTGGAGTAGAAACCTGTGCTCCTCCCTCTCAGCATCTGCTCTTGTGGGATCTCTGTGCACAAGAGTGCACGCGCCTGTGTAAGGGTGCATGTTCCCCATTCGGTCCTACAACACCTCATCATACTTAGAGTTATACTGGTGTAAATGTGACCAATACAGCTTTACTGCTGAATAAAAGCCAGCATTTCCATTTCACGTCCTATACCTCAGCACAAGTTGCTGGCAGAGTATTTCTAAAACATGTGGAAATCAGAATAAGAGATTGTGTTATAAATACCTGGTCAAAGACATGCTGATGTTTGGAAAGGGCTGGACCACTGAACAGGTGTTTAATGACGCTAAGATCCAAAATTTGGTCTCCAATCGCTACTCCAATCCTGTGCCGAGGCTACAAAGCAGGGAGAGGGGAGGGGAGGAGGAGAAGAGTTTATACTTGTACTCAAAATCGCCAAGAGAGCATGGGGGAAGACAACGATTAAAGAGTTTATTCCACGAAGGACAAGTGTCTAGTATCTCAGCAGCCGACTATGAACAGCTAACAGATAGGACTGCCCGACAGAAAATGCAGAGACAGAACAGCCGGCACACGGCAGGTTCACAGAAGACTCTTCAGGGACTTCTAAGAGGGTGAGAGCACCTTCCCCTCACCCCAGGCTCTTGGGGCAAGGGTGGGACAGCAGAACAGAAGTTTCTTTCCCCGTTCCCTTTCCCTCAGAAATATATGCCCGTTTCTCATTAATGACAAGCATTTCAGAATAAATTCTTATACTCACATCTAAAATACGCTGAGAAGCAGGAAAATGCTGTTCTTCCTTTTACAGAAAGGAAACTGAAGCACAGAGAAACTATAGATAGAATTTATTCCATCCGTACAACATATTGGAAAGGAATAGGCATTTCTACATCACAGTTCCTCTGCCTGCTTCATTCAGTTACTTGAGAAGACCCACGCTGCTCTGGCCGCCACCAACTACGGTAACGGGAAGCCACCGCACCTTGCTCGGCTGCACGTCTCTGTGCCGAGTCAGACGAAGCTGAGCCTACGTAAACTGCCCTACTGTCACGCAAGAAGCTCGGGACTTGAATCCGAACCCGAGGCTGGAGTCCTAACCCTTGGCCGGGCTTTCCAAATGCACGGATGACTCGTCTGTAGGTGAATTTGCCTGACAGATGCAAATTAATGAACAAAGATCCCGCTCACTCGTTTGCTACAGTTCTTGAAGGCCCTAAGCCAACCGCATGCTGAACCTGCAGCAACAGCTTTGGAGCAGCGCAGGCTCTCGCACTGCAATTCTGCTACAGCTGTACTGAGATTATAAAGCTGCAGTAGCATTCAAAGACAAATATCAATTATTCATGCCTCTAGTTACATTCATTATAAAAAGTAGTCTACCAAAATGGAAAAATTATGAATAAACATTCACACTATTAAACCTGTATTTTAACCTTCAATTTTTAAATAAGATTCCAAATATGATAGTAAGTATTTATTCAGCAAACACCCTTGCAAAAAATTCTAAAGGTCAAGTCAGGTTAATCTGCAACTAGGATAGTCAGGAATGACATCAGCTATTTTAACCTGAAATCACTCATTGTGCCACCTCTGGAAAATTATTTTCCTAAAGACTCAGAAGTCCTTGTTGCCTTTTAATAAAGACCTGTGTGAAGATGGAGATGTACAATGGAGAACAGCTACTGGAGAAGGGGGAAAAAAATCCGAACTTGTTGGATAACAATGCATACATCTAGAAACAGATTAAATGAACCATCTAATTTTCATCTTTGGACAGTATCAGGTCAGAAAATACAATCTTATGATCTAATTTATTTTTTAAATTGCTATTAAGCCAAGACAGCAGAAAACAGGAAATGATCGTGAAGTACCGTTAGCAGTATTGAAAAAAAAAATCCTCCTGGTCTTTGTTTCTAGATATCTCTTTGCTCATTTCCTTTTCTCCAGTGGGGCACATTTCAGAGGCTCCAACAGGTCTGAACATCTGCAAGTATGGATTTAGCACTCCGTCTAACAAAAATCTGGGCTTAGTTCTCATTAAAATAGTAACTGAGTAGCTAGCTTCTTTGAAAAAGTTGAGCACTGTTTTCTTACATAATCCTAAGACCTGAAGCTGGCTCAAACCGTAGCCTTCAGGCAGAGCATTAAAGCCCTTTACGCATTCAGAGCATCTCTTTACTACGTATGCTCAGTAAGACACAGATGGGGTGCAGGAGGGTGGCAACGAAGCTCATGCTCTGCCCCCTGGTTTAACGCCTTTGCGGCTAGCCCTACCACCAGGCTAGACCAGCACACGACACTGCTGCTCACAGGACCTGACACTCGCTTGCAAATCCACTGTTTTCAATAAAGAATTATGTTTTCATCTATATCAGTTCATACTGCACAAAAGGAACAGGACACTATAGAATTAATCTTAGGTAAAATACATATTTAATGCAGTTTTTTTTCTTGAGGAGAGGGCAAAGGTGCGATTAAACTTGGCCACAAAGGAAATAAATAAATTTGAAAAAAAAAAGTCCATGAAACACTGCAACGTAAATCTAAAAGGAGAACAAAGAGATCAAACAGATTTAATGATTTCACAAAAACAGTCAAAAATCACACTGAAACTACAGTATTCACTAGCCAGAGTACTTCACAGAAGTATTAACATTTTTCTCATTTCTTCTGTGCAACGTTAAAGTAGTAGTCATCCAAATCACCACATCAAAAACAAACAGCATACTGACTACAGTTTCATGGCCAAATCAGGAAGCCTGTGCAAGTGTCACAGCCTGCGAAGTTCTTCTTTATCCCAAATTGCTGGGGATTTCTGTTTCTACTCCCAGCCTCCGAACACTCACAACACTACAAAGACAAAGTATGCTGTTACTCACCTCCTCCTTAGTGGAGAAAACCCCATAAGGGAGATTTTGAAGAGGAAAATCTGAGTTCTTGTCTACCTGGATGAAAGACATGATAAACACAAAGCAGTTTCTGCTTACCAGCAACAGCCCCTACCCTCCTAACTCCGCTAAAACGTTGCGGTTGAGAGCAGAGAACTACCAAATCCCACCCTCCGTCTCCAGCCCCAAACCAATCGCCGACCCGTCTCCATCCCACCCCTCCGCCGGGCTCCTGCTGGCAGCAGCCAGGGTTAATTAATGCCAGAGGTTTGCATGAGTCAGCAGCTGGTAGCTGTTGCTGTCCAGGTATGGGGGAGAGGAGTTCCTGCTTGTGAAACCCTTAAATGAAACTGTTTCTTTAAAAAAAAAAAAAAGAAAAGAAAAAGTAGTGAATAATTGTGGGCGGGAAGATCTGAGCAAACAACTCATGCTGGTGTGATAAGATGAGAGATACTCTGCTCATTTACCTTACACAGAGTCACTTCCACACCAAAGCAATAGTAAAATGCCTATTATGTACACATCTAACCCCAAAATGAGCAGCTCTTCCACCATGGGCACAATTTATACCTGAAAGTGTAGTTTATGTGCTTTTTAGTTTTATAATGCTCTGATTGATTCCACTTCCTTCAGTTTCAGTAGCTTAAAAACAGAGGTGCATGCAAACAACTACAAAGAATGGAGAGAATATTTCTGCTTTTGCGCCCAGCTTTTGCATGTCTTTGGAACACCCCCACTCAGAAAAAGTAGATTCCAAAGAGGGAGTATCTGTGAAATTAGAACTAAATAGTAAAGACCACCTCTTTTCAATAAAAATGGTTAGATGCCTGTGGCTGCCAAGCCAAACTGATTTCCTTTTCAACCTCTTTTCTTTTTTGGCAGAGAAGATTCATTAGAAGAAACATGGCAAGAAGGCGAGTCTGGTATTTCATGTGAGATGACACACCACCACTGACAACAGTCCATCTGTGACAGTTTTTCACTAGTTCAGAAGAAAGCCCACATAGTGCTAGGCAGAGTACCATTTAAGTAGGAACACCCTTCAAACAGCAGCAACTTTGGAAATTTTTTCTTTAGGTAAATTCAGTATCTACAACTGAATAAACAACTCCATTCCATTGGTTATTGAAAATATTTTCAATATAACAAAAAGATTTTGTGCCAAGGTTACAGAAATCACATATATAGCTTATTCTGAAAATAAGTCTTGAAAGCATGTTTCATATTCACCCCATGCATCTTAAGAACATTGATTTATCCAAGTGTTTTGCAGTGCTGTGAATGTGCTGGTATTAATTAAAATGTTCTTCTGCTAACCCCAAGCAGATGACAAAATATAAAGCATTAACGATTATCCAGACTGAGGAGATTAACCACCACGATAACATGCAGCCAACGCCAAAGCAAACAGAGACGATACACAGTTCTCAGTGCTAGAGAAATGTGAATTTCCGATCTAAATGCAAGCTTGTGTATCAAGGACCGTACGTTCTTTCAAAATCTTTACCTGTTTGAAAAATCTGCACGAGATAGGCCAAAGAAAGTTTATTAGATTGCTTCAAGTATGCAAAAGGAATTGCATAATGTTGACCCAACCTCACTGCCCGTACTGCTACTGTACTTACAAGTAATATCACTGCAAGTCAAGTTTCCGCTTGGTACACTCTTGTTTCCTACTGTATAACCAAGGGGCAGAATAGTTCTTGCTTCATAACAGGCAGTGGTAAGAGAATTTCATGAATTCCTAAAGCAGTCACTTTTCTCATACTGTTTCCTCTTTCAGCCTCAGATACCAGCACAAGCAAATACAAGAGTTTTTCCCCGCTTCATGAAATCTGCAGCATTCCTCTTGGCTTAGTCCAGCAGGGGCACTGTCAGATGAGGAAGAGAAAAAGGAGCTTTCAGGAAAGGGAGGAGAGAGTCCACAAATAGCAGAGAGAGGGAGGAGTCCAACTGAAAGAAAGAGTTAAGAGAATAAGGAAGGAGGAGGAAAGAGAAAAACAAACTCAAATACCCACAAAAGAGAAGATGCAGACCCAGCACAGAGAATGAAAGAGTAAGAGGAAGATTAGCACACTTAGAAAATACAGGATCTTTGACACATAAGAACAGGGCATTACTGAAGTAACTCATTTGCTCCTTCTTTTACTATAAAAAAGATGTACATTTTAGAATTTATGGTTAAACTATTTTTGAAAAAGCAAAATACTTCATGAACTACTGCATCTTACAGTAATGCTTTCCATAGCTATCTGACATAGAAAGAGCCTTCTCCTGCATAGTGTTTATCTCCTAATAGCCACTACAGCTTTTAAAGACCATTCAGAATTTTAAAGAATGCATTCAGCTTTGATTGAAAGTTTAACATTTTAAATGAAGCCATGCAATCGCATTTATTCCCCAAATGCTTGAAAGCAGCTTAAAATCACCAGTAAGTCACCAAGTGAGTTTTCAGCTGAGGGATCAGCACCATCTGGAGAGGAATTTCTTTATTTCAGTGTACCGTTAAGTTCTATGACAAGCAGCACCGGCTGAAGTTACCATGGTACTACATAAGCCACTCAACCTTTAAGCTACATGGATGACCAACACGGTTGAATGTTTGAGGCACAGACTCTGATCTGACGAGACAGGCAAACTTGATTAGAAGGAAATTACTGAACATTCTTACACAGAAACAATCCCTTCTGCCCTCAAATCAGGATTACTTACGAGCCTGTAGATTCACTAAAGAGCATGTGAAAGGCGGTAGTGGTCAACTTTGAAGCCGAGGGGTTTCAAGCCTCAAAAGCAAGGACATCTTGCCAGAGAAGTCATCTCAAGAACCATCCTCTCATCTACTTTCAAACAAGTTAGTGCAGTGCTGTGTCACACAGATACTGGATCACAAACTCCCCAGCTATATTCCCTGAAGCCAGAATCACATTTCTGGAATCACCCCCTAGTCAGTGCCTTAAACAGGCCATGTGTCTCACCTGTAGGCCTCCCCTTAACTTCAGTATATTGTCACAGAAACGACCTCACTCCTGCATACGTGAATGGCACTCCATGCAGGCGGCATGGCAAAACTCTGCAGTATGTATCAACATGCAAGGCAAGTTTCAGAAAACTGGTCTTCCCAGTAGTTATAAGGAAATAGGTAAAAAGCAGACAAAAGTTAGCTGGCATTGAAATAAGGTCTCTGTGGATGAACGCACTGTGCATACGGGAACTGCCAAAAGTCTCCATGAAAATAAAGCAGAAAAAATAGATTACAGATGTCAGTGACAACCCAAGGAGTCTTTTTTTTAATTTTATTTAATCAAAGTTAAGACGTGGATAAACATAAATACAGCACAGATACTTCAGCTCATTCTTCATATTTGTGTACAGACTGATGGATGTAATCCCAATGAAACCTGCAGTCAGTGAAGTGCATACAGCCTTCCCCCCACACACACGCAAAAAACAAAAACCAAATTTTTAAAAAAACCACACAGACAATCTCAGCACACACTCTCATTACAAATGATTCATACATAAATAGGTAGAGGGTGCAAACAAGCTAATATGCGAACATGTATAACCTCTCGTTAATGGGGAAAAAAAAATAAACAGAAGCAGCCATAATGATTAAAATACATTCAGTTACTGATAACTAGTTGTGCCATACAAGGCATTATCAAAAAAAGGAAATTGTGCTGCAGAGAAAAGCTATATACAACAAGAAAATAAACTGCAAAGTTAACGCATGCATGTTTTACCTGGAAAAGCACAGCCCTCCAATATTTTCTCCATGTTTGTTATAAAAGCCCTCTGCACTCAACTAAAATTAAAATGATCTTAAAGGATAATACTTGTAAAGTTTACTTAAGTCTTCAGCCACAGAAAACTGCAATGAAAATAAATGTTCAGAGTCATTTTCAAAACAAAAAAAAAAAACAAAAAAATCTATTCATCTGATGACATGCATGATTAAAAGGTCTAGGCAAGATACACTGCTCTACATTCCTGATGACTAAGGAAAAAAAAGCTCAAGTCAATTTAATCTGCAGATGGTCAGAGGATTTTGTATTCCAGCAGAAGCAGCAGTTCAGATCTTCTGGATCTTTTCACCAACAACTACAGGATTCTCTTTTCTGATTTTCTCAGCAGCATCAGCTTTGTAATTGTAAGAGCAACTGTGTACATCTGAATAACGGTGCATACCGCAGTAAACGTTTCCACACCGACACTCAAACCCTGTGAACAGAAATATTAATTTAGGCATTTCAGTATTCATGATTACACAGGTTTGTTTTAAATCCTGAATTTGTTCACTATTAATAAATCTCAGTCACCAGTGTCAATCATTCAAAGAACCTCTACTACAGAAAGCCTAAGAATCACAAATAATATATTTAATTTATCATAAAATATTTGACTTGACCATTCCTTCCTATCACGATACAATAATAGAAGACATTTGTGGAGATCTGCTGCTAGTTTTGTTTGTTTTTGAACCCACACCTCACAAAACTCAAGTTCAGTTGGACTCTTTCACTGAACCTCTACAAAGGCTGGTCAGCAAATGGCAGAACACTATCATCCAACTCCTCATCTAAGCAGACCTCTGAAGGGCAACATTTAGAATTAAGAATTTCACTTAGAGAAAGCAAGCTGAAAGCGAAAGGACATACAAAGAACTAAATCTAGTAAGAGCCATCTGAAAGCACCTCTAACCAAGTTTTATTTCAAATAAGCAATTTCGAGATGACTATGCCCCATTTTCCCTTAAAAGAAGAATATTTCAAAGGTCCAAAGACTCCCATTAAGAAAAAAGTCAGTATTTCTTACCAGTAAGTCCAACCTTCTTCCGACACATGAAGCAACGATTCTTTTTCTGTTTTGGCTTGTCAAGTGACTTGTCTTGTTCTTCAGGAGTAGGCTCTGCATTCTCTGACACTGAAGCTAATATTAAAAAAACTAATGAGAACAGTAGAAAGTGTCATCTTCTCCCCTTCTGCTGCCCCAAGTCATATAATAATCTAAAGTCCATACTATAAATGTAGGTTTTACAATTTCACTACAACTTCCATCTCTGAAGTGGTATGTACACCACTGCTGTTTAGAAACAGTACTACACAACAATGCTACTGGAGCTCCCTTTAAATTGTCGATACAATTCAAGGAAAAGAAATCACTGAACATTCATACAGACTTCCCAGTACAAAAATGCCAAAATGCGCCCCTTTATCTACCAAAAGTGTCAAAAGCTACTATTTAAAACTCAGATTTGGCATTGCCAGATTCAAAAGGAGTGGGGGTGGGGGAGAACAACATTCAACAATTAGTGTTTCCTGCCAGCATTGCTCACCAGTTTCCTAAAGTTTGCTTCTTAGAAGCACTGCATTTTACTGGGATCAGTTAAGTAAAACATTCCTCTCTCCAAATGCTGCATCAACATTATTTTTGCTGCAGACAGCAATACTAAGGACACGCAAAATGCAGTGTTTCAGGACAACCTCTACCACTGTGATTCTGCTGCTTGTGTACACCAGAAGAAGGGGTGAGTCGTTACCTAGGGATGAGATACTATTACCCAAAAGATGGGCAGAATTATCTAGAGGAAGTACAATATCCAGAAACCCAGAAGGAGCCAGGGTAAACATTTCTCTCTTGTTGAGGTATCTTTGTTATGACAACTTTCAACCTACTTTAATATTCTCCCACACCTGAAAGAGATTGGTGTTCTTTCACACAATCTGTAACCTATAAATAGCAGTGGTATTTGCCTGACCCACGTAAAAATAGGAAGTGGCAATTTTTCTCCAGTACTTGCACATTCCTTACAGTATCAAAAATGGAAAGCAAGGAAAACTTAACTTCCTTTCAAGAAGTGCTAAGAGCCGATCTCTGCCTATCAACTATCACTGGATCACAGGACAAGCTTCCAGTGATGAGGCGCACAGAAACTAACAGAAGATAGTATTCGTAGCAAAGATAGCAAAGAAGGAAAGCAAGCTACAGACGGCAGGAGCATCAGTGGAAGCAGAGCTAAACCCAGTGCTCTGAAGAAGGGAATACCACAGCAGCCCTAGATATTTGTCAGGAGGAGAAAAACAAAACAATCTGCAGGCATCTCTGTGCCTGTGTTTTTATTAGGCAGACACCATCAGATGCAGAAAAGGACCATGAAGTTCTGAGCCAACTGATGACTGCTCTCATTGACAACTTCTTTTTCCTTCTGTGCTGCTTTCTTGAAATAAATTTTTATTTTTAAAGGAAAAAAGCACTTTGGAACATGCACTGTGAATGCTTTCAGTGCAAGATTTACAGACTGATAAGCTACAAAACTCAAAAGTAGTACAAAAACAACTGGATGATTTTTGTGATTTTTAAGACTGGTAAAGCTGAACTTTTACCAAACACATTCAACTTTGTATCAAGCAAAATCTGGTGTTTAGATATTTTACTACACCCTGAAAAAATTTTGCACGAGTGGACAGTACATTTCAAAGGTTAATCTAGCAAGGATAGACTGTTAAACATGGTTTACCAAATTCTTAAAAATGACCATCTATGTCACGAGCAACAGCTTCTCCTTGTCCTGAAATTCATAAAAAAAATTAATAGGCTTGCAAGTGAAAGGTTCAGTGGCTTTAAATGGCTGTTAAAAGATACATTTCCGAGTAGAATGATAATATGCAAAGGTTTGCAAGATGAGTATAAAAAGCTGTAAGGATTAAAAGATGCAAGATAAGTATTAGAAGTAGTAAGACTTAATGAAGAGAATTCTTGCAGTGTTATACAGAACAGACATTCCAGTGCTTATTTCATTAAGAAAGCTTTATGCCATGAATTGGCATTTAGCAGCTAATGCTCTCAAGTTTGCATTTCCTCCTGTAGCAAAATCCAGTTACCTCTATATAAGATTTTACGGAAAGCCTTTGTAACTATTAGCCAAATTTAGGAAAAACTGGCACTGCTCCCTGTATAACAAGGCTAGTACATTCATACTTACATTTACTTTGTGTGTACACTTCACATTTAAAAAAGATTTTAAAATGATTTAAGGGCTGCTGCTGCTGACTGCAGAACTGGGTGGAAAGGTTCTCTCATTGCTCCTGCAAATCACTTTGTATCTACTGTAGTAACCATAAGTTTCAGATTCTCAATTTGCTTTGGCAGAAGCCAGAGCTGACTCAAAATCCTCTTTGGTAATCAAGTATCACAAATCACTAAATCATCTTTGGATGATTAAGAGGTGCTAATGTTCAGTGCCCCATCTGTAAGCTAGCTGTAATGAACACAATACAAAAGCCAGGTAAAACAAAACACCACGCAAGCTTGAAGCTCTCAGAACACATATTACGACCACTCCTAGTTGCCATATTTTGCCCAGATTCCAGGAAGCTCCTCCTTGTTATCCTTGAACTGATTCCTTCCTTTCCTCCTGCTCCAGTTCAACATTTAACTGGAGAACAGAAGCACTTGAAGTACCAGTACAAGCTGCTAACAAACCTAAAAGGAGAAAAGCATGAAGAAACATTCATTTTTCTGGAGGAGACAACCTGGTCTGCCCACTAAGTGTTCACTGTGTTAGAGTGCATTCTTAGTTGATCAAAATCAGACCCTGGATCTCCTCCTGGAAGCAAAAGCTTCTGCTACTGGTTTGCTTTTCCAACCCTGGTTTAACTTCAGTGTACTACAGTTTGCCATTAAAGAAAAAAAAAACAAACATCTGGAGGATGAAGGGTACCTCAGTCCTTGCATCCCTACAGGTACAACACAGAATAAAGACAGTTTGCTGCAAGATGCCTGACGCATCTGTTTTCTCCCCAATCCCTACCCTAAATGTTTTAGGTTTGTTTCCCTTCTTTTCAGGCAGAGTTTCTGAAGGGAAAAGGTCCTTCTCATAGACAGTTGACTAAAGAGTACATTTACCTTTTAAGCATATCTGATCAAGCTTAGGAAGAATCCCCATACCTCCAAAGGAATGAAACATTACAGTTAATGCTAAACAGGAGATCACTACTTCCTAACATTTCAGTACTTATCACTGAAGTAATCAATCAATACATCGTACCTAC
The DNA here is from genome assembly GCF_028389875.1 of Rhea pennata. Classification (NCBI taxonomy): domain Eukaryota; kingdom Metazoa; phylum Chordata; class Aves; order Rheiformes; family Rheidae; genus Rhea; species Rhea pennata. The sequence continues at coordinate 9,695,259 of NC_084672.1, read as the reverse complement.
TAACGCTGAAACTAGGATATTGCTACATGCTACTTTTTTCAAGTGAGCTAAAATGGTACAGGGGGATTGTTTCAATCTCAAATTAAAGGAGGGACAAAGAAAAAGCAAGTTTCTCATCAGTAGCTCTTCACACTACGTCTCTATGCAGTTTAAAGGGGCTTCCCTCTTAAATTCTTTCCACTTAGACATTAGACTGGCCTTTCATTAGCACAACCATATGGTAAACCCTTTATTTAAAAAGTGAATGTAAAAGACTGAACACATTCCCCTACTTTTATTCAAAAAGTCTTCACCTGCATATTCTTGAACTACTTAATTCCCTTTCAGAAGTTCCATTATTGCAGCTGAACTAAAACTAGCGGCTGAAACAAAGCATCCAACATCTTCCAGCTACATAAACTGCTGCCAAACAAACTTTTACTAATTCCAGTGCAGGGAGAGATATCTCCCCTCCTCATCTCAAATTGATGACCCTCTTCATCTCATTTCTCAAATTGAGTCTACAGATGAAGACCAGAAAGATAAGGTCCCCACAGACCCTTTGAACCAAAAAAAGAAAACTGGATTCAGTTCCTTCAGTCAAGGACTGATAAGAGGATGCAAATACCACAGAGATGAAGGCCTCTTAGATGAAAAGTTTAAAAGCAAGATTAATTACTAAGGCATCTCCTTTAAAATTAAGCCTATTCTGTGGTCTGGATACTATGATAATGAAAGCCATACAGTCAAATAGCTTTACTTAGAATCACTTCATGTGTCATACAATTTTACTTAAGAAATCATAATCTGTTAACATAAAATTTATCCTCTAAGCCCCACTTACCTTAAAACTTTAACTATTTTTATTTGTTTTCCAAACCAATAAGGAATAAATTAACAACAGATATTCCTTGAAATTCTCAGGGGAGAAGGTGCAGAAGAGGCAGGAAGTCCCGTGAGCAGAAAGCCTTCAATCGCTAACCAGAAACCACCAGTGTTCCATATTAAGCCTAAAACATCACTCATGACTTTGGATCCTGCCACTATGTCAGCAACTCTTGAAACATCTCCCCCGCACACACTGCCACCACCAGTATTTATACCATGTAAGAGAGGAAAAGCAGGGCTTGGGGAAAAGAGAAGAATTAAGGAACAGATTCTAGTGCTTATTCCCAAGGTACCATTTACTGGACAGTTCAGAATAGCTGATGGCTCCATTTTCATAAGGAATTTTCAGTGTTTGAAAGAGGTCAGTCAAATACTACTAAGTTTTAAATTGGATTCTCTCTCCAGGTACACTGAGTAAAACATCCTTTGAAGCACCTGCAAAGAGGGTTTCCAGTCATTCCTAAGAAGGTGGTTTATTCACTCATGGCCTCATCTACATTATCTCCCTTATCAATCTATCAGCCCAAGCTTTCCTTGAAGTCAAGATCCGCAGAAGTCAAAGTAGTTATAAGCAACGATCAGAAGATGCAGAGGATCTTCCTCTAACCCCCAGCTGCTTCTGAACTGTTGCAAATCTTAGGAAAGCAGTCTACTTCCAAAACTAAAAGTTACATTTGTATTCCAGGATAACAGTGTCCATATTGGTCCTTTCCTTGAAAAATTTACTACAGAACATTCATTTTTATAAATTTAAATATTAAAAAAAACATCAGATGTGTCACAGGTTTGACTGATGTTCTGTAGGAGAAATTCAAACAGTAGTAGAAAAAGCATGCAGCTGGAAGTGATGAATGTTTGAAAACAGAGCTAACATGAAAGTTACTCCTAGTTACACCTAAAGAAACTCAGGGAGGAGGTAAAAGTGAAAGATGAGAAAGCTAATTGCTGAAAAGGAAAACATGCAAAGGAAAAACAACGGCTTAAATCCACAGTAATAAGTAATTCACATTAAAAAAAAACTAAGTCATTTACCAATAGGAATTAGATGTTAGTAGCAGATCACACACAAACTATTTCTTATGAGTATGAACTGGAAATTGAAGTTGAAAAGAATCACATAACTAAGCTGCATGAGCAGCCTTTGAAGTTGGACAGAAAGTTCTTAAGTTAGGAAGTTAAAAAAAAGAATCCAGTACATAAATTAACAATGTTAATATGCAATGTTAGTATGAATGCACAAAGTAAAATTTTACATGAGAGTAGGGCATACACTTACCTAAAGAATTTAGTTTTAAAACTGTATCATGCACGTTTCCTCTCTCCCTGGAGCCTTCATCCAGCAAGTCAGGACATTCTACATTATTTTCTATGCTTGTATCGTAATCACACTCTGCCTCCGAGTCCCTGGTACTGTCACGAAAATCTGAAGTATCCATCAATTCCTTTCCAGTACTGTCTATTGAAATAGTCTTGATAAGGTCCACTGAAGTTGGTGCTATTAGTTCAACAGCATACACTTTAGGTCCAGTTTTCTATGCAAAATTCTGTAGCAACTGATTCTTTCAATACTACATTTTTAAGTTTTTATCAGCAGTGACTAAATTTAACTGTTTCAAATCAAAGAAAACTAGGCAAGTGTAAAATCAGCAGACATTGTTGACAACAACAGCAATTTACCTTTTAGCTTCTTATGCAAATTAGATAAGTCTTTTTACCAAATGATAGAACGATGCCACATTACATCATTGATTCCATTCTGCAAATGTTAAAACACAGACCATTGCAATTTGCAATGTATTCAAGAAAATCTGAGAAGCTGTTTTGGATCTCAGTAGTTTTCAGGCTCAAAGAGGCAGCATAAAGCCACTTAGTGTCTCTTCCAGAGCACTTCAAAGCCACCTTATGGATGAAGTCTCATAAGAAAAAAAAAAGTACTTTGTCAATTATTCTGAGTAACAAGTAGAAACAAGCTTTATTTGGACAGCAATCTCTCTCAAAGTAGCTGAGCACCTACTCATCAATATGGTTTATGGTTTTAGCCTTATGTTCTTGAGTTGTAACAGCTCCATAAAGTTTGCTATGGAAGGCAACAGCCCTCCAAAACATTTTGTTTACCTTTAAACATCTCCCTGAAATACAAAGCATAAATCTTAACCTGAATGTTTTTAAGCTCATTAACCCTAGAGATGTAAAGTGCCTCTTCACTTGCTTCCAGGCTTGCCAAGAAGCAACCCAATTAATCCACTGGCTAACAGACAGGGCATTCTGAATGGCTGCTTGTACTTGGGCTGTAACATTGCATTAAAGGCACAGCTGCCCATGAAGCATTCAAAAATGAGTTGGAGAAAGGCTCCAATGCATAAGAAAAGCTAGTCCGTACCTTTATTTTTCTTTCATTTTATGTTATGTTTAATGATTATGTTCATGCTATTTAAGAATATTAAACTCCAAAAAGCTATTAGCCACTATCTAGTGCCTGGGCCTTCTGCAGTGCTTAACACTTACAAGCACTATGACATGACCACTGAAAATGAAAATCTGGATTTATTAAAATATTCTATAATTTTCTCTATTTCTCCTGAAATGCATAACTTGAGAGAAGAATTAAAATACCCCAAAGAACAATTCAGTGTTGCTTATCCCTTTGCAGTTGTAATTCGTCCAGAGGCACAAACAGCAAAAGAATGCGTGCACACAACTCAAGTCCCATTTATCTGTCTGCTTTTAAAGAATAACCTAAGAAAGTATAATTAGAAATACTACTCAGTCACTTTTTCTTTTATTGCTATTGTGGCCTGGTAACTTTTCTTCAATAGTAAGTTAAGCAGATTTCCACAAAATACATTTAAAACAGACTAACTTATTATACAACTACTACAGAACAGTTTGCTCCTGAATAGATATTTCAATGAAGTACAATTTAATCAGAAAACATAACTGATGAATAAATGAACAAAGCAGACACTTTTTTTCCTCCCCAACATTAACTGATGTAGTAAATATAGTACTACTATACTGTAGTAGTGTAACTCTTCAGTCTGAGACTAACTCCCACAGTGCTTCTACTTTATTTTTTTCTCTTCTCCCCTTAATGTACTTAGCCAGGACATACTAAATAGCTTTGATTCACATATTTCTACTACATTTTGGCTATAAGTTTACAATTCAAACTCTGAATGATTTAAAAGAAAAAAGGACATGACTTTCACAAGGCATAAGCACTAACTGAAAAGACAGTTCAATAAAATCCACCTAGCATCTGTTAAAAAGTTGGTTTCTTTACAAACTTACACTTTCAAAGCAGAAAGTTTAAGACTGGAAACACTAAGTTTCTGACAATTTTCAGTTAAGGGATAGAACCGAATTGCTCTTCAGGAAGAGGGGCTGCCCCTGCCATGTGACGTTCTGAATAGGAATTGTACTTTAGAACTCCAATTACTTAGTGCCTCTCAGTTTAGAGATCACTAAAGTGCAACAAAAAGATCACCACAAGCACGATGGAGCTGCAGTACTCTAAACTGGCATAGGTTGAGCCTTTGAATCTGTGTTGTGAAATAGGAATATGGGAACAAACCTTTGAAATCAAGGCTTAGACTTTAGTAACCTATTTCATCATTGGGAGGACTAACTTTCTAGAGGTAGAAAATTAGGACTATAACCATGTCCAAATGGGCATGAAGAGACATTCCTCTGAAAATTTGCTGGTGAATGTCTATTTGCAGGCCCAGGTCATCTCATAGTACAAGAAAAGATCACTGAAATAAGAGCACTCCCCCTCTCTGTCCCCTACCCCCACCATGTAGAAAGACACTAGATGCTGCAAATCTGGAGTTTCAGTTTACAGCTAAGCCAAGCAAATAGCACAGAAATGTAAACAAAGAGACTGATCTTTGCACTAGATAAAAGATGAAAAATCACAAGACCAGCAAGTACTACGAGTTTTCAAAGCAACAAGAAAGAAGGAAAAAAATGACAGGGCAGTAGGAAAATCAGTTCACAGAAACTGACTGTATATTCCCTGATACAGACCACTTCCGTGTCAGTTCACCTGCAGTGTGAACTCTGGGGTGCCAACTGGGGTTTTCTACTTCTGGGGTCCCCAGCAAGAGAAGCAACTGTGCAGGAGCTGGGTACGCAACACATCCCAGTTTCTCCATACTGCAGAATATGGATGAAAGCACACTCAGAGGTATTAAGTTTAAAAAGCAATAAACAAAACCCACCAGCAAACCCCCACAACACCCACACAACCCACCTAGCTTGCAAATCTACAGAACTTAAGCACAAGCATTTTAAGCACTTGTTCTCTCAGACTGGGTGAGGACAGACATAACTGATCTGTATTAACAGTATGCCTTGTGTGCTTTGCTGAAGGTGAGGCAGCAAGAGCTTTCAGCCCCAGAAAACAAGCTAGATAACCTGCATTAAAATGTATGCCTAGAGTCCAGACTTCATTTTTAAAAGAGGAAGCATGCTTCTAATAATTGACATCCCAAAGGCTGGTACAAAAGGGCATTAGAACTAAACCCCTTCCTGAGTTTTATCACTACTGTTTCTATGACCTGTGCCCTGTTTAGAACAGGCAGTAGCCACAAAGAATGTCTCTTCTATTCCACCCTGTACAAAAGGAAAGCTCAGGTTCAGAGAATATCTGAAAAGCAGAAGTTGCACACTAAAGGTGCAACGAAAGAACCTGTATTTTGCAATTCAAAGTGGAATTACACATTATCTGTGGAAAACTCAAGCTCCTAATTTAAGACAAGTCTACTGAAATAGAGAATTCCACCCAACGAAGTCCTAGATGTGTCAGCAGAAGTAGAGGTGGAATACTACTGACTTACCTCTAAGCACCTTTTATAATGTCTAGAGATCACAATCCTGAGCAAATTATGTGTATTATCTGGATACTTTTGCATTTTCCTAAGAAATTTCCTATTAAATACTCTTTCATTTTAAGCTCTGCAAGCCTGCACATACAAAGACAATCATACAGAGGAAAGAACCTTTATGTTGTGCCAGCAATAAGGAATTTGGAGCAATATAATTAAAATCACACACTCAAAGCCACAGTTTCCTGCAAACAGCCAGTTTGTGGTTCAATAATTTTATCTTTCAAAACATTCATTTCAGTATCTGGTACCAATAAAGTTGGTAAATAAAAGGTGTTTCACATGTAGACTAGAAAATAACATAGTTCTTGTTATAACAGCTATGTGATAACATTCTCTATCATAAATACATTCATGAGCAGCTGTGGTACTTGCCCAAGATGCTTCCAACTACTTTGAAACCTAATGGATGCTCAAAAGTATTTACATAGCTGTGGCATAAAGCCTGAACAATACATTTATTCATGCTGTACATTCCCAATCCCAATAACACATACATACTACAGCAGATACCGCATCTATAGCTACATGAAATTGAAAATTTCCAGTTTATCTGCATGTTAAGAGAAGACAGTATATCCTTATTTTCCTTTCTTGTTTCACAGAATATTTGAGAAGACTCCTCTGTTGGGCAGAAATATATTAAGAATTGTCAAGTTTCCAAAACATCACTCAAGTTTCAACTCTGAAAGCTAGGCACCAACCTTGCAAATCTTCTGTCTCAGGTACTGTTTTGTCCACAGCTGTACTATCCGGTTGGGATGATGCTACAGATTCTGTTAGAAGCGACTGATTTGACACAGGACTGGGGGAGGGGAAATAAAAGTTAAGATTTCTTATGAGGAATGTCTAAATCACATAGAGCATTTCTTACAAAAACATATTACAGTAAGTCTTGATAAAAGAGCATGCCAAAAAATTTCACTCAGAAGTTAAGATTTTCTGTAACCACTAAAAAAAAAAAAAAAAAAAAAAGAAATGCTGCAGTGTGTCAGAACATTAGAAGATCTGAACTGATAAAGAGCTAAACATTTTTAACACTGACTACCTTAAACTGGTTTAACTATGAAAATTAAGACTTTTTTTTGGTAGTTTGACATGCCATCCTTCTTCACAGAAGTAAAAATGCATTGTATTGTATGCAAGGATTTTTATCACAAATTAAGATAATTGGAGAGGAGTCAGTTTTGCTATTCTAGTGATACAAACAAGAAAGCCACAGCATATCAATGTTTCCAGAACACTGGACATAAAGCATCTTCATTTGTACACAGAAGCCCTTATCTTTTCACAGTGTAAAGGAGGGATGGTCAAACTTCCCAACCCTATTAGCCATGCTACTAAAAGTCACAGCACTGCTGAAAATGCACAGGATATGCACCCTGGACAGTCACGGGGGAGAGATTCTAGCAAGTCATTCACAGGCAAACGGTTCATCAGCAGCTCTGCTACAAGAGATGACAAAGCTAGTCCCAAGCTAGAGGTAATGCCACCTGTTTGCCTGATTTATCTCTTTCCTCTTAGGGATTCATTCTGAATCTGAGAAATTTGATCTTCTAGCAGGCCTTGGACCTGCAAAGCCCTGCCAGTAGTCCATGACACAGCCAGGGCACTGGAGTTGTACTCTTAATTCCTTTGAGTTGCATGCAGCTCTTGCACTGCTAGTTTGCCCCCCTCAAAAGCACATCATCAATTTAGCAGGTATTTCCTCAGAGTATCATAATTCTGAGGTGCTAGCAGAGTTTAACTCCTGCTTTCATTTGGGGGGGGGGGGTGGAAGGGGAAATGGAGGAAGAAGTGACCTTGACTTTTTAAAGTGCAGGTCTTAGAGCAACCATCTATTCCCCTCTTCTGTAACCAATGATCAAGCTAGTGATCTAGTGGTCAGAGCTACCTTTTCTTTATCACGTTACAAAGCTGGGGCAGGAGCAGGGGGAGAGAGGCAAGGCACTTTATTTGGTTCACCTCTGTGCACTGACCTGGATGAAAAATCCACCCTCCATCCCCCCACAGTCTAAGAGTTGATTAGGGTAAGACATCCGCTTCCTACCTCAACTAGGAATTCCAGAATGGAAAGTCCAAATACACTGCCACAGCACGTGGCATTCAGTTTGTATGCGGGACCTGAGCATGAGTTAACAACTCTTATAAAAAGCTAAGGAGCAAGAAACAGACTGCTCAGAATCAGTCAACAGTAACTGATAAAATCCAATCCTTCTTACCTATGGACTGCATAACACTGCATTCTTATTTTTAAAAATAAAGTCTGAATTCAAAACAAACCACAAGCTACTTTATGTAACTATCTATCATCTTTCACTCCAAAGAACACCAAAGCACTCAAAAAAAATTGCTGTTGGTTGTGTCATTTTACACTGAAATGCAGTGACTGTCCAATATAAACGAATACTTAACTTTTAAAAATGGAAAGCACTTAGTAAGCCTCCAAGTGATTTACAAGAGGCTACTACATCTCCTTGAATAATCCAGTTGGAAAAAAGTGACTTATTTGATAGAACAAGAGTTCAGTAGCACAGCTTTTAAGATTCAGACATCTTCTCCCTGTTCTAGTACTCTCCACTTTTTGCAAAGCAACTGGTTTGTTACCACATTATCATAAATTTATGAGAGTTCTAGTCAAGAGTTTTCTGCCATTTTACAAAAAACTCAAATTTCTAAGATGGAAAAAGCTCTCCCTTTGTAAATATACAATCAACTGCATGTTGAGGAGTGTGAAGATGAGCCAGAAAAATCTCTGTAGAACTGCACAAAACTGGCAATGCTGCTATTGGAGGCTAAATTCTAAAGACAAATTTGCATTTGAATGTAAAATGCAGCTAAGAGATCAGCTACTACTTACTGCAAGATCTCATGCTTTAAAATTAGTAGTTATATCTTACATATTATCCTAATCCAGGGCCCAGAATTTGATTATGCAGAATCAGAGCATACTTAATTAAACTACATTGTTATAAGTTTTTAAGTGAAAACACACAAAAAAACCCCAATAATGAAGACAGTTTACCTTTGCTGCATAGATGGAGTTGATGTAGAATCTAAAGTTGACTGAGTTTCCTGGGCACTGCCTTCTGTGCACTGAACCGGTAAGGACTCAGTTATACTACTGACAGAAGTTGCTGGAAGGAAGACACTAATGTAAAATGTGTTACACTACCTCCTGGTATTGCATAAGTTACACACAATGCAATTATTCTTCCACCCCCATCTCACCAGCCACGAAAAGAACTGAAAATGTGCTTGCAATTCCTTCTGAATCTCAGCCTCTATCATATTTAAGCATAATTTTACAAAAAGTAATTACTTTTGGCCACACTTTGATCATGCTGGCCCCAAGAAATTCCTTAGCACAAAATTTCAAAGCAGGAGCTTTAATGGAGTATTTTCTGCTACGGACATTATCTTGGTTCTGTAATAAATGAAAATGGATGTACAGTAAAATCCTACCACCTTAGAATCAATTTTAAAGTTGAAGAACCTAGACTCCTAGATTTAATGTAATGAAAGCTACTGTTTCAATGTTAAAAGTCTATAGTAGAGGAGAGAAGACTTCAAAGTAGTATGATATGCCATTTCTTGGTGTCACTATTCAACCAAGCCAGAAGAGACATTCGAGTCTGCAGGGAAGCACTCTCTAACCATCTTTCCCCTGTACAACACGCTGAAGTTCAAAACATCAGGGTGAAAGACAACAGAAAGGGTTTCTCTTTCTTGACACTACCATTAGTTTAAAGAGGGAAAAGTCCTCCTAGGTTTTCTAGAAAATAGTGAAAGTAGGAAGACAGTATTTATTTCAATGGGCTGGACAAATCTGCTTTGGAAGAACTACAGTACATTGCGCATTAGGTCAAATCAGGAAAGAGTCCTAGATGAAGTCAGGAGAAATTATTCTAAGAAAAATTTGGGGGGGATAATCCATTAGCATCAGGCTCCAGCATTTAAATACCTATATTAAGTGTTTTGACTAACATTCCCCAAGTTAAATGCTATCTCTACATTCCAGTAATTTCAGGAATCGTGTTGGTATAGTGTTTCACTGTATTTTTATCTTGGAATTGTAAACTCTTATTAATACAAAAAGTATCAGCAACAGTTTACTTACTAGTATATTAATTATAGCATGCTTATATTATGATTTTATCTAAGTTTATTCTATCAGGTAAGAAATCTAAAGAAGAATACAGTGCTTTCAACTAATGCTCCTAAGCTTTCCAGTGTATTTAGTATTTGGACATGGCCAGTGAACAAGTCTTGCCCTACTGTGTCATTTAGAGTTGTTCAAAACAGAAGCCAAAGTGAACGGCATTAATCCAGCAAGTTAGCATTACTTACCAGGAGGGCTAATTCTACCATTACTGTTCTGCCTTTGAAGATGTTCTTTGTAGCACACCGAACACATGCCATTTGTACGAGGATTCCCATAAAATCCGCAGCCAGTGGAACAAAGCATAGGCACTTGGCTACGGTTGGTTTCTTGAGCCATTTTTCCTTCTTTTATAAACCTGAAATTAATACATACAACCAGTTATGTAGTGGCCTAAGAAAACCTCTCTTTAATGATTACATTTAGAAACCTGGAGTTCCCTACAGCTTGGCAAGAATATCTTCTTTTAGAAGAGATACTGGTGGGTAACTCAATGCCCTTTGCTTAAAAAGGGGCCTGTAAATTCTGTCCTATAACATTAATACAGCAGTATGTATGCCTTGCATAACCCTTACTGTCCCTTCCAGCCCCACTGCTTTATGACCTGTACCTAGCCTATGTTTAAAAGTTATTTTTGAAAATGCTGGAAGTTAACTTACTAGAAACAGGGAAGAGGGAGGGGAACACCTATTCTGAACTCTTCTTGAACCTTGCACTCCTGATACTGCAAACAAGAACTATAAAATGAAAGACAAGCAGAGCAATATCCTTATTTACTGCATAGCAATTATAACTAACAGCAGCCACATGAATTCCCAGCTTACTATTTGGCCACTGCATCAGTAGCAAAGGACAATTCAAATATTCACCACAAAACCTGTATTATGATTTTTTCACATCCAAAACCCATCACTTTTCAGTCAAAAACGTTGTGCTAGGTACATGCACCTCTAATTTTGTGTGAAAGCATACTAGGAAAAAGATATAACATCCCTGTATTTAGAAAACACTGTACAATTTATTTGTATTTTTATCTTTGGCTTGGACAGATCAATAAACCTTCTTAATAAAATTACCACAAATGACTATCTCCTCCAATAACGCTCTGAGCTTTTTAACTATTCTCAAGTGGCCCAACTCTTGGATCAAGTTATTGAAATCTGTCACTCAAATTCAGCTGATTCATATGTCAATGAGACTAAATGAATTTTCCATGTATTCTGAGTATCGTCTTGTACTTTTTTGTATGAGTTTTGAAAGACAATTCTTTTCATTAAAGAATCTCAATTATTTTGCTCAAAACAGGTGAACAATATTACTGTAAATCAACATTTCAAGTAACATCGATATATGTTTCAAATGCAGAGAAATGAAAATCCACAGCAGAAGGGGTTTCAAGACATTTGAATATTTCACCACTTGCCAAGCTATAAAATTTGATTAAACCATAGTGAGAAGTATACCAGGGTAAAAAGATCCCCTTTTACATAAGTTGTGTTTAAAGCTAAATAAAAACAAGTTTCTCATTATTTTGTTTTTAGACAAACAGTCTCATCTCCCCTCACACCCACACCTATTGCATTTTGTTGTTTTCATTTTCCAGAGCTGTATGAAATTGATACCTCAACAGCAAATCTCCAGGTTGCAGAGCTAACAGCAACACAGAAACAACAGTCTGGTCTTCTGTTCACAGTAATAAGCTACTCTACTTGAAGGATCAAAAATTATTCAAGATGCAAGACCAGGAAGATGTACAGGTAGGAAGATTAAAAATGTCTGACAGTACCTTACTCAGCTTAACTTGCAGTTAAGCTTATTTCAGCTGTTTGACTGCGCTCCCCCATCCCATACAGGGCCTTTGCTTTTGACGTACAAGGCTCGCATTCACCTTAGATGGCAACTGAATTTCACTTTGCAGAAGTCCTGCACACGTGGCTGAAAGAACACTTCCATTCTTCTCTTTCTCCAGACAGCCCTTTAAGGGGCAACTGCAAACACCACACGTACCAATTCGGTTCCTGTGCTGAGCCTGACGTTTGGCTAAGCCATCCAAACAGAATATAAGCTAACATGAGTTTTCTGCATCTGGGTAACTCAGAACACCTTGAAGATGAAACCTGACGCAAGACAGCCTTGGCATAGAGTAAGTTCAAAAGACTAACAAATGCAAAAAATGTTTCGACATGATCTTTCAATAGCATAGAGAGATTTGGTACCACAATGCAAGTATTACCTTCTCTTTTAAAATTAAGGCAGTGGAAGACAGAAAATCTACCAGACTACTTTTAAAAAAGTTACCTGTACTTCTTTTCAACAGATAGCTCTAATCAGTGTGCAGGAATTCAACAAGAGCATCAGTTGTTATAAATTGTATTACCCGAAACAACTGTTGCTGAAGGGACCAAAAGTTAATGCAATCGAAAATAACAACTTCTAATGTGGACTTTGGAGGGGGGGGGTGTAGCCTGGCCCAACTTAGTAAACAAGTTATGAAAGGTCCAGAAGAAAAACAAGAAAAGCTGGACCAGCTCAGCCAGTTCCTGAGTTCATAGCCACCAGCCCAAGCCGCTGGCATGAGGCTCTAGAGCACTTACAACTCCAAAGGAAGTGCCAGGGATTCTTCAGAAGAGTTTTAATAAAGGTCACAGGAAGTGGAACATCTTTCATTGGTTGTTAATATTTGGCAAATAAAGTGGAAAAGAGATGGTATCAAACTGAAACAGCGTTATTAAGCCAAATGAGAAAAGCTGAATAAATACAACAGCTTCTTGCACTCGGAAGGGGGCACTCACGTACATGCCCCGCATCCAGACCCTCACCGACCCAGCTGGCTCCCTCGGCCCCACAGAAAACTGGCCATCAGCATCGCAGAAAATTTTCTGATAGTTCTGTGAGCTCAACCAGTTCCCACAAAAAGCAAGGAGATGAACTGCAGAACTGATGCTCCGAGCAGCATGGAAACATGAGGCCCAACAGACATGGACTGCCTGTAAAGTCTGTAAGATCTTTGATGAGATGGTTGAACTGATCTGTCCGGACCATAAAAATCACAGATCGGCAAACTAGTATAACAAGCTTTTGCTTTCAAGCTTCCGATTTCCATGCTATTCCCTCTCTTTTGCTACCATGTACTCAAAGAGATCAGGGAAGCAATTAAAGTTAGAAAATCAATCACTTAATCTTTTGCCAAATTAGTTTTAACACAGACCACTTGCGTTGTGTTAAAGTGTTTTGTTGTGTCACACATGCTTTTTTTTTTGGCACCAGAGAAGGGTTCGCGTGGGAGGAAAAGCAGCAAGAGACATGCGTGGAACCATTTCTTCCAGCAAGAGGCTTTCAGGCTTAAAACGTTAGAAAAACCATTATACAAACCCAAGCATTGGGAATATAAGGGAAAAGACATCCAAGCGCTGGCAGTTACAACCATGCCTCTCTACAGTAAACGTCCATCAGCGCACGAGGGCAAAGCTGGGCTGACACCGCACGGTGCCTCAGCGGCGTCTCCCCGCAGCACGCGGGCACGGCGGGAGTCACAACAGCAGCAGCCCAACAGCTCTCCTGTGCCCGTCTCGGCAAACGGCGGCCGCAAAAGATCACTGAGCAGATGTTTCCGGGGGGAAGGGAGGACCCCCTTCCCCTCGGTTCTTGGCTCAACTTCAGAAGATTTGTTTTAAAACTGTCCATAATTCCTCAAGCAAAGAGATCCGTAATATCTCAGCCCAACCGTCACATAAGCTAATAATGACGGGCTGTCAGTGGAACTGCACCCTTAGAAGGGCTGTAAAAGGGGCGATCCTGCTCTCACAGCCCCATCTCCCGCTGTGCGTTCCCACCCCTTCCTTTGCTTTGGATCTAGCAAACATGCAGTGAGTCAGATCAACTTATTCATCTGAAGGGAAAATAGGAATATTTACTTTGGTGGATTGGATAGCTTGCTGATCTAACAGCAGACTAAAAACTGGTATGCGCTGCAAGGAAAGTAATATGGCTGAGAATACAATGCTTTTTCCTGACAGCTAGCCATTACAACGGAGGTACTACTATAAAATATATCTTTGAGTGCATACTCCAGCTGTAGTTTCAATTCGACTGGTCTCCTGGCTTGACTTGAGTACAAAAGTCAAAGCAACCTCATAGCTGGACCAAGCTGTTGGGACCAATGTGGGCAGACACATGTTCAACTCAGTCTGAAGTGCCACAAAGCAAATAGGAAGCTTGTGAAGTTGCTGGAAATATTTCTAGGCCTGCAGTCTCCCGTGTGGCCCGGCCTGGCCCCCCTAAGGTATACTCACACAACATTTACAGGATCATCCTGTAATTTGAGATTACAGACTTGATTCAGCTTAGAAGACAAGAACAGCCCCCCCCCCCCAAAAAAAAGGAAAAAAAAACACCTTACAGTATTTTAGGCATGTTCCCTTGTTTGCTTTATAGTATACTTGTATAACCAGTTGCAGGAGCACTAATGAGAGGGAAGTGTACTAGAAGAAAGAACAAGAACCTTAAACTCCCTCTGCCCCAACACAACCCACAACATCTGCTTTTTGAAGACTACGGAAAAAATGGTCTCTTTTTGTATTACCTGAAACAAATTGCTGATTTTAAGCAGAAATCATCTCCATGTTTTATTACTACTCAATCAGTTCAAAAATAATTATTGCTACCAGAAGCCTGCAGAATTGTGTGCTACCATGCTAAATTCTTCCTCTACCAACTCAATAAATGTTTGTAGTCTATTTCTCTTGTTGCACACACAGATGCCTTTGTGCATCTGTAAGGCCTACTGCACCAAGAAATCTCACATGTAACATATAGTCACACCTGCATCAGCAGCATATTTCCCCTGCACTGGTGCACATTCTCAGAGGATGAATTTTAATGTGTACCAAAGGACACTCATGATTATATAAAGAGTTGACATTGTGAAAACATTAAAACAGGGTAAGTTGCTAGACACCAGGTTCTCTAGTAAAAGAGCCATCTCTTCCAACACTCTGCAAAGTAAGTAACAAAATCCTTGTGTAAATCCTTTCCCCATAGAGCACACACAACGATACTGGATTTTTAATTAAAATTTTTATATGCTACTAGTTTCAAATAACCAGTATTTTAAGCTTTATAGGCTTCAAATGTTGATCAGTAAGATTGAGGGAGCAGCATTTAGTGGGATTAAACACACATGGTTTAGAAATAATCTCTCTCTCTCAAAAAAAAAAATAAATCTACAAAGTCAACTTTCTCTTCATTTGTCTTCCATAAAGAAAAAGGTGGTCTCTTACATTCTAGTTCTCCTCATACTTCCTTTTCACTCTAGGATATCCATTCATAGGACATCTATTCTATTCCCATGCTAAAGTGCGTTCCATCACAATTTATTGTGTCTTATTAGAGATTGTCAACACTAAGTAAGCAAAGAGGTTACATAGCACACGGACAATTGCTATCACGTTACCAGCATTTTAAGCTGTGGTAGGGAAAGCAAGCACATCCTCACAGCAGCTATCAGCGTTCAGCCTCACATGTAATTTTGTGTTCTGCAAACACTCCCAAAATTCATTACTGGTATGAGACAGATCCCTCCCAAATGCTAGTTCTGAAGCAGAAGAGACCACCCAAATAGCACTCTGCTGCTTGAGCTACAGTACCAAACTAAATACAGCTTGCACCATACTGATGACAGCTTTAAATGTTTCTCAAAGAGAAAGACTATTTAGTTTAAGATGCTCTCTTCACTGTCAAGGAAGATGGACCAAAGCACATACAGATTTGAACTGACATTCAGCTCAAATCGCTTAAAAGATTAATTCAGTTTTAAAACAAGTAACAGAACTACTCCCTCCTCTATTCTAATCACCTTCATTATAAAGTTCAGCACTGATTTAAATAGCATCAGTGCTAATAGTCATCTTCTCCTCTTGCTAACAAAGCAAGGAAAAACTGCAAAATGGCAGTTTGTGCTTCTCAGACATACCAACCTCCGCTCCAGGCCCAAATAGGAGCAAGATATGAAGTTATGTAGACAAAAACATGTTTCATTCTACAGCATCTATTGGTACAGATGTTTGATACCACTTATATCACTGCTTTTTGTACTAACATGCCTTTTCATACAATCAATAGGAAATGCATTCTTCTACAGGCTTATCAAAACAAATGGCAAATAAAGGCCAAGAAAAGGGCTTTGTTGAATCTTGCTGCAGAAGTTTCAGAAGTGCTGTGTCAGAGGATATCACTCCACAGCAGAATCTACAGAAAAAGGGAACATAAACGCTGAGGCACTCTACCAAAAGCAGGGCACTATTGAGGGTATAAAAGCACTGGAAGCACAAATTAATAGCAAATTACAGAATAGCCCTGCTTTCTTTTTGCTCCACCATTCTCTCCCAAAAGACTCCAATTTACATTCACTGAGCAATCATTTGTAGCTGTCTGCAGGCATTAGCAAGTCTCAGCAACTTGCTATAGAGCCAAAAAGAACTGGCAGATTTGAATAGGGGCCTCAGTCATTACAGTTCAGCCTAGCTTTCTGGTTGCAGTCAGAAATGTCATTTCATCTACAGCTCACTCTGGCTAAAACATTACAGCTGGTTCAGATTTGCCAGCACAAACTACATGCGTACTTACACTCTGACCCAGTTTCATCAGAATGTTTTGGGTTAAAAAAAAAAAACACAAAATACACACACTGATTATGGTTAAGAACCAACTATGCAAGCAGATCTGTAAGGGCAGCAACCTCTTTGTTCATGTAGCAGCAGAGCACACAGCTGCTGCGTTTTTCAAAACACAGGAGTTATCCAACTTCCTCAGCACCGGAAGAATCTATGCATTTTAAAGCCTTCAATTTATTCCAACAAGCTCCAAGTTTTTCTTCTTGCTGACAACTAAATAAAGTTTTAAGTTGCCATTTGAACCACCTTGAAACAGACTTTATATAAGGCCTTAATATTGAAAATATAATATTCAAGCCAGTGACCAAGGACTTACATAACATGTTTTCTCAACTCACTTGACAAGTCATCTAATATCCACTTATGTTCTAGTCTATTCCTGTTGAACAGCTTTTTATTTTTGCATTTCATACATAGACTTATTTTAGGCTAAAAACAAGAACAAGCACTTATATTAGATACTCCTAACCAAAACTTTACAAAAAATGGAAAGAGTTACAGGAAGTCTTTTCTCCACTTCTAATCTTAAGTAATCAGCAAGTTTAGATCTCTTAGTACAATATATGTATTTTTTAATTTATAGAAAAAAATCTGGACCCTCAAGAAAGCTACCCTCCCCATACAGTTTTGAATCATGCAACACTGATTGGAGACTCGAGAGTGTTTACATGGCTCAGAATAAAACCGGGGGGAAAGAAGAGCTGCAACAGGTACGAGAGAAAGTAGAATCTCAGAAAAGGAAAGTGGACAGAAAAGAAAGAATATATGTCTTAAGAAGGGAAGGAACATCAGCAACTTTCATAACTGATACGAGCCAGAATATCATAGTAACAGTATTACATCATTGCACAGCCCAGGAACACTTGGTATAGACAAAGCCTCTACTGTTAGAGCATTCATATTGTTAACTACAGCTGTCTGCTGTTGTACTCAAGGTTACATGAGGAACAAGAAAACATTTCACTACAACCTCCACTCTTGCTTAGTAGGAATGGAAAGATGCACCGATTCTACATTGATATCAAAAGGATCACTGATAATAAGGATTCCGCTTTCTATGCATGTCTCCATACACTACACTATTAATAGATGTTACTTTGAAACACTAATTACTACTTGTGGCCATGCTCAACCTTTGCAAAGTACAGATTACTTACTAGAACAGTTTCAAGAAATCAAGGATTACTGTCTGTAGAATAAGGCACTTTGGAAACTCTCATTCATACACATCTAATTGCTGTTCATAGACTTTAAGTGCTCGCTGCAAGCAAAACAGAAGGAAAAAAATAAAGTTTTTGTTATTTGATTTCCAGAGTTTTTAGTACCTTCATACTAAATCAAGAGGTGATTCCAGGAAGTTCACTACTTTACTGAAATGTCAGTCCTAAAAATAATGAGCATTTTTAACAGGTACATTTTAGTGACTAGTAAGACAAACTGCATTTTGTATACATCAGATTTCAGAGAGCAAGTACAAGAGAAAAAAGAGTTTCATTAAAGTGTCAGAACTCCAGAAAGCGCCACAGTGAGGAATTTGCTTTCAATAGATGGTGCGGGATGGGAGGTGGAGAGGAATGCTCACCGCTTTGTGCTGAAGCATCTGCTGACTTCTACAGCACCTAAACCACCAAATGCAGCTACATATAACCTTCAAGATTTTTTCCCTTATTATGACACATTCCACATTCAGTTTAAAGCAGCAAAACACAAGTCAGCATGCCAAGATTTTATCATTTTTAGTACATCTGGACTTGCTGGTTCATCAAGACTAACACTGCAGCACCACTAGAAGCAGGTTCTTCAATACGACAGTATCCCAGCTTTGAAATTCAAAGAGACTGCAGTTTCTCTCTGATTGAAAAAAAATGAACAGCATATTTGCTGGAGAGTAAGCATATCCTTACTCTCCAGCAGCCCAACACACCTGTAGGCAACTCCAGTTACTTCAGGAAATTCCAGCCCTAGGAACATCTACTACTAGATGCTTTCTGAAAAAGGGCACCATTAGAATACTCTAAGTCTCTGGTCTCTTCAGTGATGATTATCAGAAAATCTAAGCTGACAAAGCTGTATTCAGGTTGACCTCTCCAAAAGGTAATTATAAAAAATAAAACAAAGGAAAATCCACACACCAAAAATCACTTCTTGGGTTCAAAAGAAAAACAGCAAATAATCCTTGGAGCTGGACACACTTGTTTACAGTAATACACAACAAGGACCTTCAATAATGGTAACTAGTTAAACATTAAAAGTGCTGAGAACATAATAACCACAGTTGTTCTGTAAATGGCAAAGACCATTTCTGAGTCAGTTATAGACAAAGAAAAATGAACATCAAAAAGGAGCATGTTATACATTTCCAGGAACAGTTTTTGTATTAGAATCTTTGGGAGTGTCCTGGTGAAAGAAGTCCAAGAGCATCTCTGAGGCCTGCAGATGGGACCCCAGCCAGCCACACCTGGGATCATGCTGTCCTACCCAAGGCACTGTAAGTCAGTGCACAAGCCAGAGAGACCTAGGTTTTTACCCCAAACATGAGTTTTATTTATGTAGTTAAGCCTACACAGAGTATCTATCTAGATTTAAGACAAGAGGTAGACTGTCTCTCTGGGTCTATTTTTGGAAGACATCTGTCTCTGATAAGACTGCAACAGAAATCTTACATGAAGTTACGCTTTTTTGTAAAAGATGCTATTATTAATAACAGAGCATACTCTGAGATAGTCATGTTCAGGCTTCTCTGCTCAAAAAAGTATAAAAATTCAGACATTATATCCATTAAAAAAAAAATCATCTCAGCAATTACTTGTCGGCAGTCTGCTACCTCAGTTGGCACAAGCTACAGTTTCCATCATGTACAGCTGAACTGGTGCCAAGTTACATCAGTTATAGATACTGCCTGATGAACCTTTTTCTTCAAACTCTAGAAATTGCTATCTCACAGGTATACCTTGGTGCTGAGGCATCTAAAGCCAAAGACAACAGGAGCCTTCAAGAAGTCCTGTATGTCTGTCATAGCTCTACATTTAAAATGTATTTGAAATCTGACAGAGTACAGAAACGATGTCTTTTAAAGAGCTTTATAAAAGACATGGATGCTGATCTTAGACAATCCAAAGTTACATTCTGCTTTCTTTGGCATCATGTTTTGAGTCAGTCTTTTCAGAAACCAGAGGATGCTTAAAATTAGAATCTGAAGATTCTAAGATTCCCTGCATTCCTTTAAGAGCCCAGACTAAAGTTTAAAGCATATAAAAGCAGTGCAATTCCATAAACTATCTTTGATGCCATATTTAAAAAACAGGTTTGGCTTTGCAAACTGCTAAAAAATAATCTGCAGAAAAGACTCAAGCATTTACAAGATGGATATACACACACATAATTACCAAAAGAACAGACATTTAGTAATCATTTATTTTGAATGTAAGTAATTCTCTCAATATAGCATGTTTCACCTATTTTAAACATATCAAACCTAAGAGGGATAAAAGCCATTTTAACACAAGTGCCCAAAATAGACGGTTTCTTGCTATCGAAACACCTGTTGCTGAAAAGTGACAGTAAGCACAAAACACATTATAATTTTTTTTTGTTTGGTTTTTTTTTTTGGAAACAGCATAGCACTATGGAGAATTTTAATTAGCTTATGATGCTGCAGTTCTACATAAGACTGATGCTAATGGAGGTTCTGCTGTAATATTAGGGCTCCTAGATGTTAATAAATAAGTATCATCATCATCATCTTTTCTGGTTAGGGCATCTCAAATTCAACTCAACTTCTATGAATAGTATGATTATCATGCATGATGTGTTGTTCTATTTAGAATTATGCACTATGTCTAATTTAAGCATTCAAAATTATACAATACCCTTACTGTGGTTTGAAGGAGAACTCAACCTAAAGCTAAAGCCTGACCAAACACAGAGGGTATTTAGGGACAAGTTTTCAGCAGAAGAGGTATAAGTATGATGTTCCCAGAGGCAAAGCTGCATTCCTTTTCCTTTTTTTTTTTGGGGGGGGGGGGGGGGGAAGGGCCAGGGGCAATGTACTTAATTTAGAGGACCCAAAAGTACTACTTTGCTTTAACCCCAATGCCATTCTGATTTTTAATACTGCAATTCCTGGAGAAGCCAGCCTAAATGGTTATGTTAAATGTCCAAACAAGTTACTGGATGACTAAATATAAAAGCCAGTCACTTTGCACACAGTATAGGAAGATACTACACAGTTGAACAACAATTATCCTGCTGGGCAAACGAAGTTCATCTTTCACTTATTAAACTGTCAAGCTGCACAGAAGATACGGATGTACCAACTAACTGGTTACTATCCATGAAGTCTTGCATCTTTCTTTAGTTTCCTTTTAATCATCTTTTATGCTGCTTTAAACACTGCAACATGTTAACAGAGGAGTGTATATGAAACCAATGTGATGGTTTCATGATACAAGTGATTTGGAAATAAAATTAGCTTAAGATAATTCTGCCACAGTGGTGTAGTGCCAGGAACTGATCTACCCTGAAGACTTTGCTCTTCAAAAGCCTGGACTGGTTCCTGTATCTGGTTCATAGTGCAGCTCCAAAGTTTTGTGCCAGCACAAACAAGGTGGCAGCAAAAACACGGGACTATCAAATTAGTATCAGAAGTGAACTTTAAGACACAGTCTCAATCAACAGTGTAAGCAATGGAAAAATGCAAGCCGCATGCATCAGCAAGAGGTCAGAGCTGAAAGTGAAATATGAGTTGCCCTGTATCAGCCTTAACTATCCAAGATCGTGTCAGATTAATAGATAAGGGACTAAGGAATTGCCATGAATTTGCAGCCATGTAAGGCATCCTCCTTTTTGAAGACGTCCCAAAATACACTATTTGTTCAGGTGGAGAAGTCATTTCACTGTCCAGGTAAAGCTTAAAAACTAGTGGAGGAAAAGAAATTTGAGAACAAAAGGCATTTTCATCACTGCTAGTATGGAACAGATGTGATCGTATTTTCAGTGTTTCTTTCTAAATTCATATAGAACAGACTGCACAGATTTCAGTTTCTCAATCAGAGCAGGACAAAAGCCAGAGTTAACTGCCAGCATTCGAGTAAAAGTCTGCATTGCAAAGACTGTACTTTAATCACCATGGCATCCTTTTTACCTACTAATACCCACTTCAGGTACAGTCTGTAAACTGCCTTTCCAACAACCAAATTTGCTATTCGTTCTGTTTTCAAACAGAACTCAGCTCTGTGAGCACACATTTCTAGTACAATGTCTCCCCCGCTAAATGTCCATAACACTTAGATCAGCAAGTTAAGAGTACAATAGCCTAAAAATAGCATGGCTGGATGCCACTGTCTCCCCCCTTTATGATTGTGCCT
Organism: Rhea pennata; assembly: GCF_028389875.1. Taxonomy (NCBI): domain Eukaryota; kingdom Metazoa; phylum Chordata; class Aves; order Rheiformes; family Rheidae; genus Rhea; species Rhea pennata. The sequence continues at coordinate 9,673,304 of NC_084672.1, read as the reverse complement.
TTGTACAGAGTTCTTACCACAACTCTACACAGAAAAAAAATACAGTCATAAACAGCTTTTAGGGAAGGACTGCATCCAAAAGGACTGAGCTGTTAGTGCTATGTGATTCTCCTTAAGCCACATCCTCAGAAGTTTGCATTTTCAGAAGCATTCTGAACAAAAATTCTTAAAATATATCTGACTTGCCCTTCTCTTTGTATTCTCTTGCCACAGCAATTGTATTCAGCTAGAGAACAGATCAATAAAACACAGGGAAACAGCATTTTCTAAAGAAAGTAAAGTTCTTGATATAATGGAGAAGTAGGAAAACACAAAAAAGGCTAAATCTCACTTCAGTTATTTTACTTGCATATTAAAGCCTGTTCCCTCTTTATCCTTTCTAATGTGATACCAAAATTTGCTCACAAGATATCAAACTCTTTTGGTTAACTGTTAGCAAGATGTGGATTTCTCATGATGCTCATTCCCTTCCACGCACAACCACTGGCCAACAGGGCCACAAAAGAATGGAAAAAAATAGGACACAATATATTCCCATTTTTAATTGCATAAGGTCAGAAATAAGAGGGAGATCAGCAAGACCAGCACTCCTAAACCTGGCCTACACATTCACAAGCGCTGCCAAGCTACTGCATTCTGTTAGAAGGATTCCACAACTACAACGTCCTCATCATAGCTGCAAAAAATAAAAGTCCAATGTGCAATACATTGTCTCCTACAAATCTCTATCTCAAACTCTGTTAGAGAAGGCTTAAAACAAAAAACAAACAAAAAAAACCTGTTGAATACTCATACCCCTTACATAAGAAAGTCACTAATTCTAATTCATAAGTATAAAGAGATACTTTCCCCCCCATTTTAACAACTAACATTGATACTGCTTAAGACAACACAACAACACTGCAACATGCATTTTACATTGTGTGCGCCATTCTGATTAAGTTCACCAGATAGCTCTATCAGGCCACACAGAGAAGCTTCAATAAATTCTTCATCTCAGGCCTTGACAGTTTGAGAAATTAAGGTGTCAGAGCTGTGGCAAGGACAGAAATATTCCTCAGCAGAACAGAACGGACTGATACTTCAAGCATTTTGATTGTGCAATGGGGGAGCTGAGGTAGTATACAGAAGGATAAGCAGATACAACTAATCAGGGATTTATTTATGTACAGAATGACTGAGTATAAACTTAGACCATGGGTCACATTATGACTTTGCAGAATGACAAGCTAATTGTTGTAGTAAGACGGAATGTGGATAACAGCCATGTTAGTTAAAAAAAAAAAAAAAAAAAAAAATCAGAAGTTTCATAGACACCAAGTTAGTGAAAAGCAAATGCAGGAAGATAACATTGATTTAAGTGACCAGAGAGTGAAATTATACTTTTTTTTTTCTTTAAAAGCACCAAGGCACTTTAAAGACAGTCAATTTTTCCACTGTCATATATAGGGGTTCTAAATTGCAAACAAAGCACTAAGTCAAGTTTGACTAGACTTATTAGGAAGATAACCATGCACAACTACTATGCCAGTCATTTTTTATTTATGAGATCAAATTTTCATTGCTCTCTAATATTAGTCTTAGTCCCAGCATGATTTGTTACACTCAACTCAAAGTTACGTAACTAGCTAATAACACACTTACCTTGAATATTGTTTTCAAGGTTAGAGTGTCTTCCTTCTCCTCTCCCAGTATACTTTAAACAAAAGCCATGAAAATACATCAATATTTAAAACAATTCTATTGAGCAATTCTAAAGGCTCTTCTCTAAAACCTTCTGCTAAGTCCCTCAATATTGCTGCAATTATTTTAGTTTTATGATACCAACTTACAAAAATAATTACTTTTCTACTTACTTTTGATCGAGACAATAATATTTGTTTGATAATCAATTCAAATAAATATCTACAAAATCACTTTATCAAGGACTTAACATCAGCATCCAAGAGCATATCATACTCGTATGATATCTGAATGGCACAACATCAACATAAAAAGCTTAATACTGATCAAGTCTACTAAGAACAACATAAAACCCTCATGCATCACCAGCAAAAGCTACCTTGTAAGCTTCTTACCCGATTTTAAATGGGCCAGGTAGGCAGAATAATCAAATTTTCAGTTTTTAAAATACCCTTAAAACAAAGACTTTTCCTGCCCTACCTTGACAAAGGTGCAGACTCCAACACAAGGTCATTTTGTCCCACAAATATATTCTACTAGATAATAAAGTTACAAAAACCTTAAAGGTCCTTATTCCATATAAGCATTTTAGAAAAACATCTTCGATTTGTTTAGGAGGCAGTATAGACAATTTCATCCTTCTTCGCCCATCTCACCTCCTTCCTCACCTGCCTCCCCAAGCAACAGCATGGCGAACTAGTTAAATATCTTCTTCTGACAATCTAACTGAAAGATAGCCTTTTGTATAAAAAGGCTTAAATGTGGTTTACATACAGAAATTCTACAGCTTTTTCTGTAGAACGAGTAGTTTTCCCTTTTGCCTCTCACCTCCAGGAAGAGCTTAGAACATTCTGTGGATAATAAGCGGCTTCCTCATGTAACATTTGGCTCTCATCAGCCCAATTCTGTGCTTATATTCAACGGCATAGACAATAAAACTGTCTAGCTTTCTGCCTTAGACTTTTGCTATTAGCTTAGACTTTTTTTTTTTTTTTTTTTTAAGGGGGGGGAAGAAAAGCACCCTATACAAAACATCTAAGCAAGCTGAAAGCATCTCACTTCTGCCCTCAAAAATACTGCTATTGACTCCTGCTCTAATTTGGTTATGAAGTTTATACTTGTTTTCCTAATCCATCACATGGATAAAAATGCATTAGCACTGTGAATCATAGGACACACCAGCACAGTGCTGTCTTAAACCATGGGCTAGTTAAACTGTTCAGGTGGTTGTCAGGGCCTGCCAAATCAGCTGCACTGTTTATAGTTTAATTCTACAGATACAGGATTATTACACTTCAGACTCTGACAAATACCGTATCCTGAAGGTTAGAGCGCTGTGATACAACTATAACCTGACAGAGCAGAATGGCTGGACAGGGGTGGTCTTGAGCATGGAGAACAGTGCAGAGGCAGAATTTCAGCTTCTGCAAGCTGGCTGAACCATTTAGTTAAAGGAAAAGTAGTATGTTCTGTAAGACTGCTGCTTATAAAGGAGCTATTTTTAGGAAATACTCAAATGCAAGACTTCATTTGTTTAACTAATACTCCAAAGATTGTCCTAAATTGATCTAAATGGAGCAGAAAATGGATAAAGTTAAATTCTTAGTTTATCTCATAATGCATAATTTAGTAGCCTAAAAGTTACTTTTCGGATAAACAAAATCTGAGTTCCTCTCAACAACTGGAGAATGAGCAAACAAAACTTGACTGAGAAGAAATGATTTTTACACTGCCAAACCTTTGTTTTTGCTAATCTGTATTTAGCTTAAAAGCCCTATAAACACAGTTGGAAGAAGGGATCTGTTAAAAATATACCACCCCACCCCTTCAATTAAGGGCTGAGAAGCTTGTGACACATCTGAGACATCCAACAAGAACAGGGAAGGAGGACTTAATGTTCCTGATATTTCTAAAGGTAAAAAATAAGCAGGTTTTTTAAAAAAACCCAAGCCTTCCATGCCTCTGCTACATAGATTTTAAAACAAGCACAGTCCCAAGTTATTTTCATTCCTCTGTAGGTAATATTTAATTATTTTCACAAAACCTTAATACTGTGTAAACATCACTGGCCAGATCATCTGCCCCACCCAGGCTGAGCTCCACACTGCAGGAGGCCAACTATCTCGGTAAGGAGTCCCTGTATCTGAGCAAGAGCCTCCGCCTCCGCCACCAATCTTCGACGAGCACAGCTGTGAAAGTCAACAGCTACCGAGCTCACCACTGCGCCAGATCTTTGCTAGTTAACAGGGGCAAACCCACATCTAAAGCTATGGACAGGATGTCCCCTTTTGGACACAGCTGAAGCTCTCCAAGATGACATTACTCCCCTCCCCCATTCCCTTCTGCCTTGGGCACACAGCAATTAGCATAAATGATCACTAAACCATTGGGGGGGGGGGGGATCCAAAGCCACCGTCATGGGACAGCTGCCCTCCCCAAGGCTATGGGCACGTTTTACAAAGCTCAGCCCATGGGAGGTGCATAGCCTTCCCTACCTAATATTGAACTAATGTGCAGAGTTACCATTGAGGCAAATGGAGGGCCACCCACTTCCCAACGCGGTGAAGTGGTGTAAGCAGACAGGGTGGGGGGCGAAGAGTTGGTAGAAGAGAACAGTTGGTGGAATGCAGGGCACAGATCCCCTTTTCCTCACTAAGAGGGGAAATAAAATTCGGTCCTGTATTTTGCATGCGGGTTTATAATCACTTTAAGAATCTCTTATTCACATCAGAAATGTATATTCCATCCTGGCACGAGAAGCAGACACATAAATCCCACAGCACACAACACATTCACAATGTTTAAGATTTGCAGATGGAGCATGTGCAAGAGAAGGTTTTATGAACTAGAAGTGCTGGAACAACCAATCAGCATGTGGGGACAACACAGGTCCTGCCAGCGACAGCTCTGAATGCAAGCAAGAAACATTTGCTGTATCCTGAATACAGAAGTTGTACAGCTGTGCCAGCAAAGTGGTATGTTTATCCTTTAGGGCAGATTTGCTTTCTACAAACAGCCTGCATCAGAACTGTATACATGTGGTGAGAGCTGAGCACTTCACTTCTATGCTGAAGAAAACAGGAAATTTGGCCCCAGATAACGCATCTTTCCTAAGTTTGGGGGAGGCAAGGGGAGGGGCTGTAGAAGAAAGGCTACTTAAATAATCAAGTAATTTGAATCGAATTACCTGATGTATTGATTTTTTTCCCATTCTAAGCAAAAGCAGCTTTTGGTTAAGCATAGCATTTAATACTACACACATGCTTAAGTTCATTTAATTTTTCCTGGGTGAGTTTAAAACACATACCCATGACATACATTAGTTTATGCTTTCATTTCCATAAACATATCATCATCTTCTTGTCCTCACCTGAGACATGAGATCTGGCCACTCAGTTTAGGCCTAGCATCAGCCATCAGTTAAGAAATGAATCAAAAACTGATATTTAACACTAACATATCCCTTTCTCTAGTATCTCCCCTTACACAAGTGATCTGGCCCACCTCTTGGATTAAAAATCTTGTCTACTTACTGCTCACTTTAAAGCAGTATTTGCAGGGTTTAAATACACTGTACAGCATTAAGAAATGCTGTAAACAGATGAAAACACGCAGAAGTGAATTGATACAGACCTGTAAACCACTGGAGCACAGCAAGATGCCAGTGTGCGAAGATGCTTTGACATACATAAAAGCCGCATATTTTGGAAACAAACACAACAGTTCAATGTAAACTGCAAGCAGGAGGTATATTTTAATGACCATGTTTTTGTTTACCTTCAGCACAGGTTTAAGCAAATGCTTTCCACTGTCATTTGTAACATTCTCGCTCAATTTTCACAGCCATTCTTCTATCACCTTGACTAATAATACAAATCCCATCAAACTCATTACTTAGATTCAACAAGTATTAATGCCATGAGTATTTCCTTCCAATTCCCAGGAGCAGGTGTGTATACACACAACTGTTTTTATAAAAACAGAAAATATTTTGGGAAGCAAGAAAACACATTCATTATTCTGAAAGCATTGTTCTGTACGTGGCCTCATTTAACATCCCCGTCAGAGATACAGAAGAGACGACAACTAGAAAGTCTTCATTCTCACTAGAAACCCCCTGTTTCCTGACTCCACTTCCTGCTCTCCTCCCTCTCATCCCCATGCCATACCACCCACGGTAAACTATGCATTTCCTATTTCTGATGACCTTTAAGATGGGGGGGGGGGGGAGGTCGAAGAAAAGTATCTCTAAAAATAGTGTTATGAAGGCCACAAAGGACAAATCTGGTACAGAAACTGAAAATAATCCTCACTCAAAGACGACACTCACTATCATCAGGCAATACAGGATTCAGAGAGATTCTGGCCAATTCCAAAGAAAACCTCCCCTCCTTCCCTTTAGCTGGAAGGATAGTAGCTGCAACAACAGGACAATAACACTTAATTTTCCTGCCTGTGTTTGTAATAAACTCTCACAGATATTCTGAAAAACTAGATTAAAGAGAAAAATTACAACATCTTAGTTTTTAATCCACTTTCATTCAAAATGCTGAAGATCTAAATGAGATATCTTATCAAGAACACATACAGAAAACATCATAGCAGTCTTCAGTGATATAGCCATCGACAATTTAAGACAAATGTCTTGGAGCAAATGCTATCATTGAATAATCCAATAGCAGCTGTCATAATTAGTTAGCTCAAATCTCATCAGAATCAGAGAAGTTAGAGTTAAAATCAAGCTCTCTTCCTGTAAGCACTGTGCAACTCTAGAACAGCAGCATTATCTTCCTTATTTTAGGATTAACATTGTTACCTAAGGTAAGGTGGTAAAACTCGACCTTTCCCGATTAAAAAAAATCGGTGCAGGCCAACAAATGACAAAAGAAACTCCGTCAAGTTTGAATCTCTCAACACCTTATTTCCTGTCTAAAGAGCCCTTTTGTTCTGCTTCCCTGCATAAATGTTAATATTCTGCCATCATTAGGAAACAAAACAATGCAGAAAAAGCCACACGCGCATGAACTTAAGTGCCTCAGAAGGCAAAATAAAGAAACGCGACACGATTAGAACCAGAAAATTCCTACCCACAGAATCTGCACAATTTTCTGTTTGCTTCACCCCAGATTAACTTCACTTGAAGCTGTACTTCGGGGCAACCTAGCCTGGACGCCGAGCCCCGCCTCCCCCGCTGCCATTGGCCGAGGCGGGCAAGCTCCACCCCGCGAGCCGGGCTCGGCCCTCTGATTGGCAGCGCCGCGTATCCATTATTTAAAGAACTTTTCCTTGCTAGCAGGTTAGGCTGGGCCGGCTCGAACACCCGGGGCGAGCTGGTTTCTTAAAGGGACAGGACGCGGCCGGCAGCGCTGACAGCCCCCGCGCGGGCGGGCTCGCGCGGCCCCTCGCCCCACGCGCGGCGCGGCAGGCGTCGGCGGGGCGCGCCCGCGGCTCGTGACGGTGCGGAGCAGAGCGCGCCGCGGGGGCTCCTGCCACATGGCGTTACGTAAGCGCGGCCCGCTCCGGCGGCGGCGGGACGGGACGGGGCGGCCGGCCCGAGCGCAGCGGCGGCCGGCGAGCGCGCTGAGCCGCGCCGGGAGGCCGGGCGCGCTGCACCCGCTCGCGAGCCAGCATCGAGCCCGGGGCAGCTGCCAGTTCCCAGCTCTCCTGCACTAAGTTAAAGGATGAGTCAGCAAAAAAAAGTCAGCGCGGCAGGAAGCGGCCGTGTCCCGTCCGAGAAGGCGCTGGGGCTTCTGCTTCCTCAGGCTTCGTTCGGCCAACGAGTTTGCAAGACGTTGTTAAAAGTTCTGAATCAACAGCATTTCACACAACTTCCCCCAACACCATATAAAAGCCTGCCTGTCATTTACGTTAAAAGCCTTTGTGTTTTTTCCTAAATGTAAACACCAAAGCAGTTCCCTACCCATCTATCCAGTGAAAGCCTGGAACATACAAGAAGAGTAAAGACAAAACGGGACGTAATAAATATTTCACAAGTGCAGGTACGACAAAAGCCTTGCCCCATTCCAAATACAAAACGCTACAAAGACCTAGAACGCAGTAAGGCTGTTCTGCCTCGCGCCCGCAAAGGAGCACAAGACCTATCCAATCAAAGCTATCTTATACAAAACATTTTCACATATATAGCTTAAAATAACTACATATACTAAGCTAGATAAAGCTATAGCACTTGTCAGTACAAGCATATATATAATTTTTTAAACTGCAAGCAAACAAGTAGAAAAACTACTCCTTGTTTCTAGTTCTTGGCACTTTTCCTCTAGGCAGTGTTACAACAGCCTGTCTTCTACTACTTTTATACTGCAAAATGGATATTTGTTTTAACCTTTCTATTGCAGCTGTCTATTGTCCAAGACAGTTCAGCTTGCTTTTACTGCAAATACCACCCAATATCAGGAGTGTATTTATAGCTAGGTACTTCCTTAATCTGTGATACACACACTAAAAAGAACATAAAACAATCCTTCAGAGAGTGTAACCTTTAATTCCTCTTTCTAAAACAGTCACATAACACATTTTGTGCTACCTTCTATTTTAGAGCAATCTATCACATCATAAATCCAAACAGAACTGAAAAGCAGCAGTTGGTACAGTCGTAAGTTAATAAGCATGGAGCACTACAAGAACCAAGTGAAAGTGTACCTAACTTTCCCCACAGACCCTAAAATATGAGCTGAAAGAATCGAATGGGAACCCTTCCACCCAAATTCAGTGCCAAGCAAGAGTCAGTACTTCAAAAGTACTACAAGGAGTTAATCAGGTCCCCTGAGGACAACTGTGGAGCCATGCCTGCATGACACTTTCTGACCAAATGCTATCTAAGCAATCAAAATGAAGAACACTGTTCAAGCAAATAAAACACACCAATAAAGCATCCTCTAAATACTCCAGTGACCAATCTGGAAAGCTTCAATTTAGAACACATTACCTCCAGGCCCGTTAAAAGCAACGGCAGAGGTCACAAATCTTACCAACGGGACTGCCTACTGCTAGAAGGGGGCATGACAACCCTGAAGTCGATTTTGTTGTTTGGTATGTACAAAAGGAAAAAACACAGTCCTAAAACTCTCCAGCTCTATATGCTACCACAGAAGACTAGCCACATCCCCCAAACTTAACTCAGGCTGCTGTTCCACAGGCTCCTTATCAGTACAAGGGAGAAGGTTCATTTCTCCGTCTCCCCACCTTTCCCCTCCCAGCCATACAGCTGGACCCACTCCCTTGCCCCAGTTCTAGTGCTCATCAGACCCTTCCATGTGCCTCTGACTCACTGATCTGGCAGAAGTTTGGCAGCTTCTGATAAGCAGTAGGATAGCTTACCCACAGCATGAAGGGAATGGCAAAGCAGATCCTCTTGTTTCCAGCAGTGTGACCACCTAGATTTGCTCACTTAATCTCATTTAAAGGAGGAAAAAAAAAAAAAAAAACCAACCAAACCCCCCAAAAAAGCCATCTTACTAAAAATGTCCCAGGCTTAATTTGCAATCCTCACAAAGGTACACAGATTCCCCAAATTTGTGAAGCAGGGATCAAAACTAGATTCACAGATGGCCCTTCTTCACGAGACCAAGTCACAGTTGAACACAGCTATATTTATATGTTAAAAATCCAGATCAATTAATTTGTTACTCAAATCACTATCCCATGCTGAAGGAGATGTGGTGAAACTAAGCATTAAGAAGCCTGATTTATAAGCTCAGTTTCCATATGCAGGTCACCTTTTTCTGAAGGCACACACATTTTGTAGACAAAGAGTCACCATTTTAAGGTCCAGGCTCAAGTTATACTTTCATTCTCTTACAATACCCACCATAATGCAGGAAAAACTAACATAGCAGTTTACAGCTGTAAGAATATTAAAAAGGGAAGCTCTGACAGCAATGTTAAAAAGATTCAGTTTGCTGCCACTGTTATGTCCTCAGTGCAAAGTTCAAGTAGAGAAAGCACCTGACTCATTTGACTATTGTAATCATACAACAGCTAAAAGCCCATTTGTCCTGTAATCTTACATACACAGAGGACAGTAAGTTTGGAGGACTTGAATGCTCAAAAGATCAGGAACAGAGCCTTTCATCTTTAAGTCACCAGTACAGAGACCAGAATAGTAGCAATCAAAAGCTACTTGTGTTGGTTGTTGGGGGATTAGATGGAGAGATGGTTACTCACTGCCCAATTCCCAACAGATCAGTGTGACTCACAAGAGCTTTCTTAAAATTTGCACCTGTTTTTCAGTCTTAAATACGTTACATCGTCTAGGTTTTATACAGGTTAATAAGTGGCAAAGCAAGAGAACTGCTGCTTACACATGCTGAACTTGTAGAAAAATGACTTTACCCTCTATTTGTCAATTATGTCAGCACTACAGCATGTGCTGAATTTATTTAAACAACTATAGTTTTAGCTTTCTTTTTAATTAAGATAGCTTTAAAAATAATATTTAGCTTCTCATTCCTTTCATGCCCTCAGATGTTACAATACCTATTTGTAAGAACAACTGTTTTTAAAAACTTGGTGTATAAGTGTTACATTTGCGTACATTATCTATATAAATTTTAAAAGTACACACTGAAGTAGAAATTTCAGAAACTGATCATTTGAGAAAGGATTTTCAGAAGTCAGTAGCCATTTTTAATTAAACCTAGACAACATGAATCTTCGTGAGGACCATGTCTACACAAGGATAGGGGAAAGTCTCAGTGTGAAGAAACAAACATTTATTTTCATATTTTTATATGTTCTCCAATATACAGTCACCACAGAGTCAGCTAAAATCAGGTTGGAAAGGGGCAATTACTATTTACAAAAGTCTGCAGGAAGCACAGGCTACATGAAAAAAGGTCAGAGTGAATGCTGACTGAAGATTCTTCAGTGCAGGTTCATTGCCCTGATAGGAACACCATTACCAAAAACTGTCTCCTAGACAACCCCTGTAATATATAGTTTGTAGTTCTTGGTAGTATATTGCTTCCCAAGAATTAGGTGCTGATGGGCAAGCCAAGGTCCTAGGAACTTCAGTATCCTTAATTAAGGAGACCCTTATATACAAAGGACAAGACTTTGGACTCAGCTCGCTATTCTAGACAGCTAGAGCGCGCAACATACCAGACTGATGAGATTTCAGTAATCTTGAAGAACTTTGAGAATTCTCTTGATGCTTTCAATCCAAGATGTATTACTGCACCACAGTAATCAAATCTGGAAATAACAAAAAGGTGCATGTGACAAACATCAGGTCTTCATCAGAGAGGACTGTTTAGCTTCCTGGATAGCAGTACAGATGCACCAGACAGAAGCATACTCCCCTGAGAAGTTCAAGTACCTATCTCAAATGACCCAGAAGTTAGCTACCATGACAACTAATTAAACTTCATCCACATGTCAAATTCCAACTGCTTTCTTCTGCCTAGAGAATAAACTATTAAGAGAATAGCTTCAATTTTTCTTTGCTCTACAGTATCTCCTGCCTTATAAAGCTGCACATCCGTAACAGGCCTCAATCACTCACAGCAGTTGCCTTGTTGTTATTTTTCAGACCAAGACAGGGAATTGAATCTTATACAGCACACTACACAGCTGAGGACTCTGATGATAGATGCCACGCATCACCTTCTTTGGTCAAAGTCTTCAAGAAAGGATCCAGACATTTCAAAATACTTGACATCAGGTATCTCTTGGGCAAAAAAACCTCTATGCTACAGTTTCCATTGAACTCGGCACGCTCCAGGTACATATTTTTTTGTGTGTGTATATACACATATGCTATTATATATACATGTATGTATACATATGTATATATAATAAATCTATATCATTTGTAGCTTAAATTAAGTATTTTCAATACAAGTCAAAGCACATTCAGTACTTAACTCAAAAGATATTAAAATGTAGGTGCAGAAGTTTGTGTATTTACAGCGCTCTCAGAAAACAGATCAATTAATATGTTACGAAAGGACATACTTTCACAGAAACAGGGATTACCTTTATCTGTAACCATAGCAACTTCTCAGTAGTTTGTGTTAATGTTACTCCTTCCGATAACTTGCCACTATCTGCTTCAAGCTATTTGCGTAGGTTTTCGTATGTGCCATCCACAACCGTAGAGTAACAACAAGTTGAAATGTAAACTTTCTTTCTTAGAGCACACTTTCAAAAATTTATTACTTAAGTTTTTCATCTTTGCCAGCAACTTTTTATCAGTAGAAGGGAAAATTATTTTAATCTTAGTCTTGTAAAACAAGAATTTTTTTAGGGGTAACTAAGAAATACTTACAGAATATATAGGAGAGGCAATCCTTTACTACTAAAAGAACTACTTGGACAGTAATAAAATCAAGGAGTTATATCACCGGTGTGTCATCAGCTTTGATATGCAGTATTACAAGGAACAAAAATCCCCCAAACCACAGTTATTTTGGCCTAAACAAGTATTTTACAGACCAGACAAGAACCAAGCCCATCATCCTAGGTTATGCGATATATTTTCTATAAAAAAAACAGGCCGAGGCACCTCAACATTAGACAAACAAACCAGGCAGAATTCAAACAGGGAAACTACAAAAGTTAAGGAGGTACAGGGAAGCGAACACGGAAAGAACAGGCCTATTTGCTTCCTCAAAAGCTGGGTTACTATCGTCTGTACTTCAGATAAGCATTAGCGCTCTGCGAAAGGAATTATTTAAGATGACATCAGGCAAATAAAACTATTTGCTTTGTAGCAGCAGGAGGAAGAGAGTCGTTCCCCCCCTCCCCAATAAAGTTCATAGATCAGCTCGCAGAGCTGCGCCCTTCTCCCTGCAGCTTGGCCCAGTCGGGACGGGCGCACAGATCCCTGGAAGCACGAAGTAAACTCCGCACGCTCGCTGCTCCGCGCAGCTCTCACGCGAAGACATCTGCTGCGGGACAAGCCCGAACAAACACCCAGGGAACGGGCTGCCAAACGCAGCAGCGCGCCTCGAGCGGTCCGCACGGGACAAAAAGCAACTACCGCCGCTTTCGCTGAGCGGTTACACACCGCACCAACGGATCTGGCGGGAGCTTCTGCGCTTCGCTGTTAACAGCGTTGAGATAATTACTGCTTTTTTATCCCCCCCCCCCTTTATTTTTAAGGTCATCCGCCAGGGCCTGACATCCTGAGGAAACCCGAGGGGATGTTCACACCCCTCACCGCCACCGCGGCCTCGCTGCAGGTTGCGGGAAGAGTTAAGTCCGGTGAGGCCCGGCCGGGCGCCCCGGAGGGCGGCGCAACCCGAGGAACTTCGTCTGGGGGAAACCACCGAGGGACGAGCGACCGCGCGGCAGCCGCGGGCAGCGCTGCCGCGGCACCACGCCGCCGCGCTCCCGCCTCCTGAACGTCCCCACGCCCGCAGCCGCCGCGGACCGCGCACGGGCACGCGGGGGGCCGCGGCCGCGCTGCCCGGCGCGGGGGGGGGGGGGGACGCGGGCACCAGGCTCCCGCCGCGCCCGCCCAAGGACGCGAGGCCGCGCGAGGAGCCGCCTCCGCCGCGGGTGGGGGGGGAACGACCCAAAAAAGGGAGCAAACAGGCCCCGGCCCGCGCGGGGAGCGGCCCCCCCCCCCCCCCGGCCTGGCCCCGCGGGGAGGGGCGCGGCGCGACGCGGCGCGGCTCCCCCCCCGCCCGCCCCGGCGCGGCCGCTCGCGCCTCACCTGCCTCACGGCCCCGCCGCCGCCGCCGCCGCCGCCGCCCGGCCGCGCCTGGCCCCGCGCGCTCGCTCCTCACCAAACTTTTTTCCTCTCCCCCCTCCCCCCCCCCCCTTTTCTCCGTGTTTCGTTGCCCTCAGAGTGACGCGGGCGGGCGCTGATTGGTGGAGCCGGGGAAGGGAGACCGGGAGGGAAGGGGGAGGTGGCGCCGGATCCCACGACTAATTATTACAAGGAAGGCGGCGGCGACGTGAACCGCAGAATCGCGTTTAAAGGCGCAGCGGCGCGGCCCGCTCTGTCCCCCCGCCCCGCGATGACCCTCTCCACACGCGGGGCGGGAGCCGCGGCCCGGTCATCGCCGCCGCCGCCGCCGCGGCGGGCCGCTCCCTCCCTCCCTCCCCGCGGGCTGGGGCAGCCTCCCGCCGGCCGCGGCGTGCTTGTGGTGCGCGGCGGCGGCAGCGCAGCCCCGCGCCGGGCTGGTCGCTGAGCTGCGCTTCGCCTCGCTGCTTTATTTCCTCTATAAAAAGCCAGCTGCAGATTTTGAATCTCCTGTCGTTATCTACAGCAGGTCACACGATTTTTATTTATTTTTTATTTTTTTTATGAGGGAGCACGGAGACGATACGCTGCAGCTTGTTTTTATACGGCACGTTTTTATATTGCACCTGCAATACACGGGCTCACATAATCTCACAGGGAGCTGTAAGCTGTGCTGTAAAGGAAGGGTTTGAGGAGAGATTTAAGGACAGTAGCAGACAGGAAGGGGAGATAGGATTCCGGAGGGATGAAACAACCCACGTAAAACGGGGGTTTGTGTGTGGCTGGTGGAGAGGAGCAGGCCGAGGCTAGAGCAGCTGGGTGCGAGGTCGGGGACGCTGGGTGGGCCGAGTTCACAGAGCGTTTCGAGGGGAAAAGTGACCAGTTGTGAAGGCTCAAGGGAAGCTGGAGCTGTTGAGGATGGGTAAAACATTGAGAGATACCTAACTATTTTAGCATTTGTGCTTTTTGTAGAGCAGAGGAATTTGAGAATATCCCAAGGAAGGCATTGCCAGAGGACACGCACAAGGATTTCAGCAAAGATAATGTCCAAGCAGAGATGCTCCACTGGCAAGAGCTTGCTGTGCCAAACATCATGGGCTGAGTAGGTAGGTCTATAATCCTGGCAGAAACACTTCATGGGTGGAAGGCCCCTAATCTTTTTGTTTTGAGTATTTGAGCCTGGATCAACACCAGAAAATGCTGGTGCAACTAGCGTGGAAGCACTAACATAGTTTTACAACTATTTTGGTAGAGATTATTCACACTTGACTGTCTTTGCTGATGCAATAAATCCTCCAAATGCCAGGTTGCAGGAACAGAAGATGACCTGCACTGCATGTGGGTATCACAGCATTCCCCACAACGTTATTTGGAGTGCTTTCATAGTCTTGGCAGTAATCATAAGGAGCTATGGGGAGTGTTGATCACGTTCCTCCAAGCCTCCCCATGATCATCTTTTTTTATATGCTTTTTTTAAAACCCCAGTTCCATTTGGTTCATCTCAGAATACTTTGTGCAGGTTTCCTCCTTTCATTAGAAATACAGATGCAGAATAGGAGGGTGGAACATTCACAGTGTCTTTTTAGAAGAAGGGCAATTGGTTCATTTGCAGTTGTGAGCAACCAGCACAACAGCCAGCAGTACAGCAGCAAGAATGAAAAGGGAAAGGCAGATAGTGAACAAGATGAACGTCTCCTGCCAGGGGTTTTGACCAGCAACACATGGCGGAACAAATGTTAAGTTAGAGTATCAAGGGAGAGGGACAGTAGAACATGCAGATGTAGTGTTCCCGGAGTTGTGTATGAAGCTCATCAGCGTTCTAATGTGCCAAAATGAGAAAACTCAGCTACAGTAATGCTGGAGTAAGTGGATTTCTTGTAGTACATAATCGGTATGTTTGGTGTAGTCTGAAGCTGCCACAACTCAGAACTGCAAACAAGTGGGAAATAGAGGGCACAAACTTGTATGTCATCCAGAGAAAAAGAGCCTATAGTCAGACTGTCTCTCAGAGAGAAAATCAGTAAAAAGAGAGCCAGGCTTGTTCTTAAAGTAGAATAAAGAGTGCAGCTAAGAAGTAACTGTAAATCTTGATCCACTGTGAATGGAAGATAGAATATTAAAGAAATAGCATTCAATTTTCTATTCTGAACATGTTAAAAATGATAGGCTAAAAAACCCTGCTGAACTCAAGTAGAATAATGAAGGAGGGATGCATACGATCAGTGAAATTACTAAGCTTTTAACTACCCAGAAAAGGACATCCTTTTCTCTAAAGAAAGCAACAGAGATCAGCTAAAGGAGATGGGAAAAGTCAAAAGTGACTCTGAGCCAGCAAATGAAAACAGAAGATTTTTTTCTGTAGAATACTGCAGAGAAGAAATCAGAGGCTATTCATATAAGTTAATATGAGTAGTTTTGATTTTTGAGAGTACACAAACATTCAGCAGGACATAGAACCTCTAAAATCTTGTGGAACTTCATATACAATGGGATGTTCATCTTCATGGAACATATTTATTCTATCAGACATATTTTTGCTGTGACAGAGCAGTAGTCAAAAACAGCTCAAGACTGTTAAGCAAGAGATCCTGGTATAAGGTGAAACACCAAGAGAGGGGTGAAAGGTTTTACAGATACTCTGGTGATTTGATGATCCATGGCAAAATGGAACAACTGGTAAACATTACTCCCTCATTAATAATGTCATAATTGAAACAATATTTAATCTCCTTAGCCTGCATTATTTAGATCTGTTTATCATGTTTTAAGGCTGCAGTCACCTTGATATCTCAGCACAACTTATTCTCATATTCTGAAGGGCCATATGCTCCCATATCTCTTTAGAAAGCATTGGCACAAATTTTATGAAATAAGTTTATTCTATTTTTTTACTCCCTTCTCCTAAATCCACTTAATATATCTGCTAACACAGAGGATGTTTTGTGTTTGCTTCTGCTGTAGTAGGTTATTTCTTCTTGTTTTGCTAGAGGTTTAGAAATCACTTGAGAAATCTTAATAATATATTTATTTTGAGGTAGATTTATCATCAAAGCAGGTAATGGAAGATCTCTTCTTCACCTCAGTGGGCTTTGGATCAGGTGTTTAGCAATAACACCATTTCAGTTTTTCTAATCTAATTGCTTGGGACTCAGCATGCAGCCCATGAAACTGCTGAAAATTTCACCATTGGCTTTAATGAGAGCAAAAACAGCCCCTACTTATCAAGAGATAGGCTATTTCTATCCAGAACAAGTAAGCACAAGACTTCCTTGAACAATTGAGTTCAAATTTGTTTTGATTTAAATCTGAATCTCACTGTATTTTTTTCCATGGTCACTTTGACCTCTGTTCTGTACCTTGTACTAACAGGAGGAGTTGGAGTTTTAGTTACCCAGGCCTACTGGAAATTTGGCCCAACAATCATTTGGCAGTGGCCTTTCATGAGCAGCAATGCCAACTCTCTATTTCAATGCTCACATTCAGAGATTTAAAGAACTAGAGTCCAAATTCTGCTTTCATTTGTAAGCCCAGAATGCTCCTGACTTAAAGGGGGTTGTAGAATTTCTGCCAAGAGTAGAAATTGGCCCAGAATTTTTTTAGATTCCCTCATGTTTGTGTTTATGCAATGTTATCAATAAAAATTAACAGCATGCTTCGTGCTATGTTTTACTTTTAAATTACATAAAGGATATTTACTGTGCTGATGTCGCATAGTTTGAGAGAAAGATGCACATATGGAAATGAAAGAACACTAATTACCATTAGGATTTCCAGCTTTCAGCGTTTATTTTCCAAAACAACTCAGGGAATATTTCTCATCATAAAAAATAGAAATGAAATCCCATTTCTTGGCATTTATACATGCCATTCTGGAGTCTTACTCATCAAGTTATGAAAATGGTCAGAATAAAAAGGTCTAATAATGTACAAACAGTCCAGTAGTCTGCTTTGAGTTTCTGTACTTACTGTTCTTTTTCCATCAGAGAGAGACACAAGTCCATCCCTAAAAGAACTTAATGTTTTTCTGCCTCTCTAGAGATGGGAAAAGAGAAGGAGAGCTGGGGAGAGCTGAGTGATCATGAAGGACAACAGGTGAAAACAAAGGCAGGATCAAAACTGTAAAAACAGGATACTAGGCAGAACGTCTCTCACAGCCCACTACTACTTGAAGGCATCCAAGCAGCCAGTAGAACCAGGCCAGTAGTGCCCTGCCTGGAGTCATGGTACCAGGTATGGACTCAGCACCAAACTGATTCCTTTAAAGCTATGAAGAGGCCCTTGGAGCAACCTAGCTGCTCAGTATCTTTCTTGAGCAGGACACACTGTAGGACAGAGGTCCTTCACAGAGAAGAGCTCCAGCCTCTTCTGGTCAGAGCTGCTGGGCTGCTCAGCCTTTTAGAAAGTGAGGCAAATTGTTTTGCCACACAGTTAAAAATCTGGGAGCCTCAGTTCTAGATAGCCTTGTTTAGAAATCTGGGCTGGGACCTTTTAAACCCTTAACAATTGCCTACTTAGGCTTTTAATAGGCATGTTAAATAGTTCATTGAGTATGGCCTGGTATTTAGAACAGTATGCCATTCTTGGCTGATGAGTAAGTGAAAGCAAAGATATTATTTTGTACCTCTGTGCTTTTTCTCCTCCTGCATTCGCTTTGTCTATCTAGATAGTAAAGTCTTTCAGGGAAGGAGTGGCTAATACTGTGCATGTCTAGTGATTAACACAGCTAACTCCAGCCACACTGAGAGCCTCTCTGTGCTCCCAAATGCTACCCTTAACAGTAATCCTACACCTGTGGGCCTCTATGTATGCTTGAGTTCCACCTTACTGTTGAAATATGTTTTTATATTAGTTAGTAGATAAAACTAAACTCTAGACTTCTCTACTGTAATGTTAGATTTTGTTTGCAGATTAGCAATTTTGTGCTGCTTCCTGCATGGAGCAGAGCTCTTAGCTACAACTCTGTCAATGGATTCTTGGTTTTCGAGACAATGAAGTGGCTGGCCTGTTCTGTGTAAATAATTTTGGTGCCACAGGAGCAAACAATATACTTGAAATGCCTCTCAAAAGTCTAGCTACAAATATAAGAGGACAGAGAGGTGTATGAACCATCCAGAAGGCTTGTTTGTATGTTGTGCAACAAGTTTGAAAGTAAGGATGGCAAATGGTAGAGAAATGAGCAGAAAATATTTCTTTTAACTTGTAATACAGTGAGGTCACATTTCTGGTTTCATGTGATATTGCCAGGCATGCCCTAGTATTTGTCTTGCAGTTTTTACAAAAGCTATCCACCACTGTTTGTGAGATACAGAATAAGGTGTTCTGAGACACACTGGCATGGCAACACCATGAAACCAGCAGTGTTGCCATTCAGTGCTTGAATAGAAGAATTTGAGTTCAAAAGTTGGCAGTGAACAATGTTTTAGGAATGCTACTTCTAAATCAAAGACAACTGGAAAGAAAATGGCATTGAGAATAGCATACCCTGTTCATAATACATGAAGACTGCTGGCAAAAATGAGTTCTGCTTTTGGCCGAAGCTTTCCCTACTCTAGGTCATTAAGACCAAAAAGACTTCAAGTTATAGATTAAATGGATTTTTTTTCATATTGTCCTTAAAACAGGGCATTTCTGTAGCTTCCAGATACATATATCATGTTTGAGATTTTGAATGATAGCATTAGGAAATTTGGAGTTGACACTTTTAAGATACGTAGAACATACACTTTGTCCCACAATAGTCAAGTATTTTGTCATGATCAGCTTTGGATTTTCTCATAAACATTGGCAGTGGATATCAAGCTGAAATGGGATGACTGCTATCCCAGTAGTCTACAGTAGGAAAGAAGCCTAGAGACTTTGAAAACTGATAGCTACATCTGCTTTTGGGTAGTACCTTTTCTCCGAGGATCTTAAAACAACCAAAGAAATCCCTAAGTCTTTCTAGACAGAAATATGACACAACCTACCTGCTTTTCTCAAGTGTACTTTACTCTTTGTTGTACAGCATGAGGAGGGACAGAGTCTATCCGTCTCTGACCTCTACGCTGGCAATTTCCCAAGGAATTGCTAGTGAACATAGTTTACAGATCACACTCTCTGCAATCTCTACATGGGGTAGAAGGAAGGGATAGAGATAGAGAGGTGCTGAAAGCCTATTCTGTTCCATTTTTTTTTAATGGGGGGGCCATTTGGGGACGATCACATGTGAATAGCTCTCAGGTAGCTCTAGCTATATGAAGACCACAAAGACAGAGAATTAGGGAACAGTAGAGGCCTATTCATCCTGTCCCTGCTACATTTTATAAAACTAGATGTGATCCAGCAGACATACTGTTTAATTTAATTTAATCTGAAGAAAACCTGGTGCCTGATTTCCCATACTACATTTTAATATCTTGTACACTGTACAGTGCATAAAAACAATACATATTAGCAACTTACCGATGATAGACACAGTAAATGCCCTGATGGACTTCATGAGCAAAAGGACGCGCAGAGAGAGGTTGAGGATTTGGATCATTGAAGGGTCCGTGGTTGAAGAGAGGTTTTGCCTTAACATGGCACTCACAAAAACACTTGCAATCCTCCTGTATACATCATAGCTAATGTTTCTAATGTGTATTAGTCAAATCAGAATTTCAGACTTCTATGGTTCTTCCTTTCGTCCTCATGATCCTTTCCCCTCTTCATCTTCCTCTTTTTTCTGCTCTTCACATTTCTCTCTCCTCTTCTGCTGCTTTATGAAATACCTACCGCTGAGCAGAGGGGTTATGACACAATTCCTGAGTGGGAAGATTATGACATCAGAGGGATAAATCACAGCCTGCTCCCAGCTTTCTTCCCTCCGCCTCTTTTCACCCACTTCTACTTTTCCTCTCTTAAAAGAAAGAGGAAAATCATGACACTAGAAAGAACCACCTTCTCTCAATCTCCATTCTAGTACTTCTTCTGCCTCATTTGTACTCTTTCACATGCATCTGGCAGACATATCTATTGAAAATATTTCATAGAAACAGGCGTATGCATTTGCACAAAATGTGTCTGTGTATGAATTTCAGTGAGCATGAACTGTACACACAGTTGCATGATTTGCTCACGGCACATCAGTTTTGAAAGCAGATGTGTGATACAGTGCCTCTTGTACTAATCATTCATTTGGATAAGGATGGGCTTTTTCCTGTCCATTCATATGTATTTATTAAGTTTCTCTTTTAAAAAAAATATGGGCATGTGATTTCACTCTTTTGTTTAAACACTGCTAGAATTTGAGATAATAAATTTATAGCCCCTCAGCCCTTCAATTTTCAATATCTCTATGGCTGAGTTAGGTGAGAGAGAGGTGGTAACCTAGCTTATAATTCGACTGGCCCATTTCATAGTTTAAAATACTGATGGATGTGCACTGGTGCTAAGATGCTGGACTATGGTATAGACACACAACCTGTTGTGCTACCCTCGTGCTGGTTTCAATAATATACAGCAGAAAACACTGGGAGAAGCTCTAATCTTAGCACTGAAGCAGTAATAACTACTTGCTAAATGTGCTGCAGATCTGTCAAAAGTCCTTTTTCTTGAGACAGGAATTGGAAGAAATATAAACCATAAAACAGAAAGCTGTCTACTAACAAAAATATCCTAGTGTAATCCAAAATCAATATTAAGTCATGGTAGAACTGAGAAAATCATAAACATTGAAGACCCGTGTACTAGTCCGTATCTATCAAAAAGGTTAACTCTTCTCCATATGTATATGCATTCACATTCCCACAGGACAAAAAGAGTATAACCTCAATACAATTTGTATCAGACTGTTTCCATTGCAATTGAGCAAAGAATATCTTATACTTAACTGGAATCCAAACATTCTGGGTATATTTTTCCTCTAGTGCTGCAACAGATTTTCTGTGTGACCTTGGGCAAGACACATAATTTCTCTCTGCCATGGAGTTAGATAATACTTCCATCCCGTATATGTTATGCTGCAAGTTGCTGAGTTTCAAAGACAAGTCTGCTCATTAAATAAGATTATATCTAGTCCTGAAGTGGGGAGAAGGCCTGCAAAAGGCACGTAGAAGTGGGATGGCTTAAAGTGTGATTGAAGTCAGCCCTCAGGAGCTGCAGGCACAGTAGATGCTCAGGAGTTCTCAGGACCATTTACCTGATCAGGCTACTGGGAGCAGGTTTAGTAGAGAGATATAGGGAAAAGCATTTATACACTTCATACTCAGTAGGCAAATGGCAAACACCATTAGATTCCTGATTGATACAACTTGCAGAAAGTGTTTCAGTGGAGTCAGGACCATTTCTCCTCGTGAGGAATGAATTCTGATGATGTCTGGAGAAGTGTTTGAAGAAAACTTCTACGGGGTCATGTCCTATGAATGACAGGGTGACAAAGAGCAGTACTTCACAAGAGCAGTACTTGTTTAGCAGAGCAGAGTAGTTATTGGATCTGCAGGTTTTGCAGCAGGATTGGGGTCTTTGGTGGAGGAGAGTCCAAGTATGTAGTTACAACTATGAAGGAAAACAGGGGTGAGCATTAGCAAATGGCTGTGCATAGTTTATCCTTTACAGCACTACGTATATTAAATTGAATAAAGACCAGTGGGAGATACTGGTGAATGCTAGCATTTAGGAAGACAACAGTAATTCAAATTCATTTGATGGGTAAATTGACACTTTATGAATGGTTTTATACCTTTTAAAATGGTTTACACCAGTTGGCAGAGTAACAGCTATAGACAGAACAGAATAAACAGTGCTTACCATTTCTATGTAGAGACAAGCATCTTCCACCTGCAGTTCTTGAGTTCCTTTTATTGACTGTTAGCTTCACTGCAAAAAACATATGCCAGAGAATCAATGCTTAAGCTTGACAGCACTTTGTCATGTCCAAGTGGCAATAATGCCACTGCACCTGGTAGAACTATAAAAATATCCTTATAAAGTATCAGCAGCATTAAATATTTTATTCATTGCAATGTTGTTGTTTTGCCTGCAGTAAAACAGCCTTATGCAAGTGAGACATTGTGCAGTTGAGGGCTGACAAATATTTTCCCTTCAGTACATTACTTTAGCTCAGTGGGGTTTTTTTCCTTCCTGTTTTGAATCCCTATCTTTTAATTTTTTTCTGCTTTCAAGACATGAAAACAAAACAACCCCCAAAAAACAACCCTTTTTGTTAGAAGCAGGCAATCAGAACATGTAGTGTTTAAGCTTTCACCCCCTTTCCACATGCAGAGAAGATAGTATGTGAAAACTTTGTTTCCCAGGGAAATATATTCCATTTTTTAATTTTGTAATGCCTAAGTAATTGCCTTGCATATAACATTATCTCTCCAGTTAGTGACTCAGGAACTAGGAGGAAAAATAAAACAAAGTTTAATATATACAAAATAATGTTGATAGTTTTATTACAGAAGGAGTTGTAAGCCAAACTACACAAGCATAGACATAGCTATTAAAGGAAAAATTACAATGTTGCCAGCATGAACTGTTCAGAAATAAATAGTCAGGCCTTCCAAAGCCATGAGATCGGCTTACAGACTTCTGGTTTTCAAAATACAGGTTCAGTATGTTCTTATTTGTCTTCTTTTTTTGATATGCTGGGGAATCACATGAAACCAGCTTTACACAGAGATTGGAAACTTTGTTTGTATAACTGAGATTCTTGAATGACTAACATGAGTCCAGAATCAAGAGATTTCAGAAAATCACCACATGGCCTGCAGTAAAATTATGAGATTTGGCATTGTTAGCCTATTCCAGTCTAGCAAACTATCAGATGTTACCATATATGTAGTTTCTTGCAAGTATGCCATCCTTTTCCACCCGGTAACATTGCCTAAATGGAAAAAAAGACTTCAAGATTTATAGATGTTGTGTAGTACAAAAGAAAGAAAAAGCAGGTCGGTACATCAAGAAAATCTCATTATGTTCTTTGTGTCTGCTCAAATCATCCATAAATACATATGCAGGAGGTTCTGATTCATCCCCCAATCATGGATGTAAGTATAAGAGCTCCAGTGGAGATTGTGCCAACAGTGCAATAAGCAACATGACTAACATCTATCACATGTAGGTTATTTTCTCATCTTTTTTTTTCAGGAGGACTGCATGTCTTGGCAGGTGCTGTTAGTGCTCTCTTTATATCCAAGAACACAAGCTCTAGGAATTGCATCTGGCACAAGAAGTAGAAGATGGTCATGTTTGTGACAGCCCTGAGCCCTGGAGAGAATTCATTACTTACTCTTCGATGGGGCAGTCCTCCACCGGACAAACTAAACTGTCATTTTGCAGAAGCCCATTTATCCGAGGGATGCAGCTGCCAACTACATGTTCAGTCTGAAGGTTGGAGTGAGTGGGTAGGCTGGCTCTGGCCCTTTGAGCATCTTGTTACAAGGCTCAGAATTTATCTAGGGACCAGAAAAAGGAGAGAAGGCTTGGATGAAGAAAATTAAGAATGATATTCCATCTATCTACACCAGGCTGTGTGAAGGTGAAGAAATGAAATGAATATGCCAAGCCCAAGCCAAATCAGTGGCAGTCAGCCCATATGCTGAAAGTGCAGTCTTGTAAGATAATCAGCCCTACTGTGAATTTCATCTAATGCCAATCATTGATACAAAAAAAAAAAAAAAAAAATCCCAGCAAAAGCAATCTGTATTTCCTCAAGTAGTTTGGATAGTCAAACAGTAAGTCATTGTGCTGATGTGAAAAGCAAAACTCATTTTAAATAGAAAAGGAAAATCACTCATTTAGTTTCACTGACTGCATTCAGTGACAGCTGCAGTGTTGCCAATTATGGCCATTTTATTGTAGGTCTTACAGTATTCACTGTTTTTCTGGAAACAAGAATTTCGTGCAACTCCTATAAAAAATGAATGCCCTGAGTTTCTAGTCTTCATGGTTGCAAAGGGCTTGAAGACCAGAAATAAGCATGCCTCATTCAGAAGACCCAAAGGCAAATAGAAAATACGCTTTTTATTGTTTGTGATCATCCTTTGATTTTAAGTCATGCTTTTTTTTTTTTTTTTTTTTTTTTTTGGCAGCCTGACTCACAGTTTTTATATGTTCATATTAGGCTACAGAAGCCCACAAAAAATGAAAAGCAGTTGTGAGAGTCATAAGGTAATGCCTCTTACCCAGGTAAGAGGTCAAGGGCAGCAACCAAGCAAGTAATGAAACATTTTATATTTGCCAGCAATTGCTGTTTCATGTCCACACTGGCCACTTGGCAAACACCAAAAAAGGTATTAAACTGAAGCACAGAAAGTTAATGAAGAGCAGGAAGATAGGAGGCTGACTTCC
Source organism: Rhea pennata (assembly GCF_028389875.1). Lineage (NCBI taxonomy): Eukaryota > Metazoa > Chordata > Aves > Rheiformes > Rheidae > Rhea > Rhea pennata. Next base: position 9,648,598 of record NC_084672.1, on the reverse strand, counting down.
CATCTAACCCTGGAAAATAGGCTAAAGTTGATCCTGAGAAAAATATACTAGAATCTAACTGCTACTGTTGCATTAAAGGAAGATTGGGAAAGCAGAGAGGGAAGGCATGTGTTTATATTGCAGAGCTACTAATAAGAGGTTCCTGTTGTTGTTTTGATTCTGCTGACTCATCGAGCAGGGTTAGACCTACTTCATTTCTCACTTCAGAGTAGATGAGACTTAACTATAGACCCAGACCCTGTCACATTTACACACACTTTCTTCCCTGGTGATGCTATTGCAGAGTAAGAAACTGTATAGTTCATAGAAAGTTAGTGACTCTCAGGACCACTTATTGAAACAAAAAGAAAATACAAAGTACCTGCAGCACAGAGCTGCTCCAAGTGTTAGCTGATCAGGTCTGTGCCTAATGCATCAAGGCATTGGTGAGTCTAATTTAGATCTCAGGCCTGGATCAACTACTGCCTTTCTAGAGCAAAAAGGCAAGAACTGAGGAAAGTTTGAGAGTTAAGATTCATTCAGCTTGCAAACCCATGGACTCATTGTCCAGAGAAGCTTGCCCAGCGTGAGGGACAGCCATGTAGGTTCCCCCTTCCATGCTCAATTTTGAAACGGAAACAGAAAAGGTAAAGAACCCACTCAATCACAACTTTCTGGAGATGCTTCCAAAAATGCTTCTACTTACACCAATCTGTGACACTGTTCCAGAACTGATGAGTCTAAAGCCCAGAGCAAAACCCATACTTGTAAAAGCTGTAAAGGCCTTGAGCATAAACAGCATACAAGCACCACAACTTGCTAGTAAGAGTGCTATTCAGTATACTCTTAGGAGTTTTTCATGTTTAACCAAATGCTTGTTTCAAAATACAATTTTAAAATTGAACCAGTTGCATGGATCATTGAACACCATTTGTTCAGGAAATTGTGTTAATACTGATGAGTATTAACAACATAATATGTAATTTAGAAATGATAGTTCATATGATAGATATGCTTCTGTCAGTGACAACACTGCTCCATTTCCTCATTTATAAATTCCACCTTGGAGGTGTCCTTTTTAGAGTACAGAGCTATTAATAAGCAGCACAAGATTTAGAAACTAGATTTATTATAATTGTATTATTATGGCTACATTCTTCAAATGTAAGTAGTGAACTTCTCTCTTGATTGTCTCCTCATATTTCAAAGACACTACATGTGGAATGAATTCAGGCCAATGTCTCATTCGTGCTCTTAAGGAGGCCCTTATATTTTTACTTTTGATTGGAAACATTTTGCATTGTTTTCATTTGCTTGGTGATCTCAAAGAAAACATTGTCTTGGTGGAATTCCTAATTCCTAAATTATCTAGTTCACATTTATTTTCATTACTCCAGTACACAAAAATCAGGATGGGCAGCTAAAGATCATTCTGTATTAAGTGCACATTTCAAGACTTACAGCTGCAATAAAACCCTCACCTTTATACTTATTGGCTCAAGAACTTCATGGACCCCTTTTATTACATATCCATAACTTACAGCAACATAAAAACACATCATTGTTTTTCTTGATAATTTTGCCATCCTGCTATTTTATGAGCCAATAATCCAACTCTCAGTCTGTGAGTACAAACACCAGGTACTGTATCTTGACAAAAGAATTGGATTATTGCCAAATAAAAGTCAGACTATTATTACGGCTAATATGCTAGAAGTGCTTGCAATGGGTTTTTAAATAATCCTCTACATTTATATTGCACCATTCATCTTGAATAGAACCAAGGTGCTGTGGAGACTGATAATGGGTCTTTTTACTCTTTGCTAAAACGTAGCTGCTGTTAAACTGGAGAAATGGTGACGATCCTGCAAACAATGTTACATGGGTGCAGTAGGGAACAAAGCAAAGAATAATATTGCCATGCGAAATTGAAGGCTAATTACTTGAGCTGGGATTTGATGAGGACAGGAGAGCTGAGATCCATCTGCTTATAAAAATATCCCAAGTGTTTGTGGGTCAAATTTCATCATTTCTGAGTGATGCCATTTCCACCAGCATAAGATTCCCTGTCACCATGGTTGGCACATTATTTCCAACTGAACTCAGAGATAAGATTGTAACTTGGACAGCAAAAAGTTTCATTTTTAGCAGCACATTTTTCCCAAGAAAGTTTGCTAAGCAGTCCAGTAACTTCTGAAGCCTAATTTTCTTTGGATTAGAAAAACTTTGACATAAATGGCTTTACCCATTAGAGTTCAAACATATGATAAGTGTGGCAAGGTGCATGGCAGGCAGCCTTCAGCCAGGGATAGGTAGGCACTTTGCTGATGTCTGAGTTGTAAATGCAAATACGGCGCTGTTTGATGCACAGCAAGTCTTCCCTAACTGTGGTAAAAGCATATATAACATTCTAGCAGATTTAGAGATGCATCATTAGTCCATTCCCACAGTGCTCCAATCCTGCTTTGGGGCTGGCTCTGCAACATATATTCAAAGAATGAGTAGGCAGAAGGTGAGATATCCTTGTATTTTGTCATTTTCCCCGTTCACTCTTTGTTACACATAGATATGAAAGGATTTAGTTACTGCTTGAAACAGCAGATAGGTTATAAAGGCAGCATGATGTGGACAGTCTGTCAAGAACTATCATTATAGGAGTATATCCGTACTGCAAGGAAAGATCACTGACCAACCATCCCTTAAAATGTTGCCCAAAACAGGTAGGAAGTATGGAAGAAGTATACACCAAAGCTGAAGTCTGAGTTACAGAGAAGGCATGGGAAAATTGAACTAAAAAAAAAAAAAAAAAAAAAAAAAAAAAAAAAAAAAAAAACACTGCTCCAAATTTCCAAATTCCTTGCAGATTAGAGTCCTAGACCCTGCAACTGGGTAGCGCTTTTGAAGCCCAGCTAAGTTGAGAGACTTTCCCTTCGTAAAAAAAATGGACCCTAAAAAATAGTGCAAGAAAAGTGCTTGCTCAGCAGCAGGATAAAAGCAGAATTCACGGTACAGGCTTGGAATCCATTACAGCAAGACCTGATATCCCATGAGAGCCAAGACACCTTTACACCTCTTAAAACCTCTCTCCTTCCCCTGCCCTACTGGAGACTGAGGCATTTCCACTGCAATACTCTATTTTCTCTCTGAATCCCATGCATCATGCACGCTATGTCAAACATGGACTCCGTTTCAGATGGTGCTTGCTTTTCTGAGCTTAACTGAAATCATTAGGCAAATTATTTAGCAGGGTACACTAGGATTTAGCAGTAGGATTCCCATTAATGTGGCCAGATACACATAGCTGAATCTCCGCACTGAAGTTTCTTTGCACAGTATTGCCTTAATAGTCAATTTTTTTAGCCTCTCAGCAGTTTCGTTAGTCTTCACAGAGATGCTATAGCAAAACTGAAGGTAAAGCTTCCCATAACTTACCACTTAAGAGACAAAGATCCCTTTTCTTCAAGCTGCTTCAAATTTCTTAAAGTCAGAAAAAACACTGTGATGTTGCTGACAAAAGGAGAAGGTGCCATATCAAGGGAAATGTAATAGCTGAAACTGGTTGCTATTGATTTGTCCTTTGTAGACTGATAACTTGGCTGCTTTCCTCAAGATAAATTTCTACAAATTCCTTAGGAGTCAACCCTGATGCACCTATTCATAACTGATAAGAGGTGGCCTCTGCTGACTCAACATTCTTCCTAGCTTATATTTCAGAAAAATATATACCAAAACCTCAAATTATATTAAAGGGATGCACCTCACTTGTGCATCAGAGCCCCAGATTGGATTGCTAGATCTGGGCAAAACGATTATGAGAAATTAAATTATACAGCTGTGGGGAGCTTCATTGGGCCAGTAAAGCCTTTCTTAGCTGGGAGTTACGAGCTGTAAGGAAGAAGGTACTAATTGAAGTTCTGTGGTTTGTGTTACCAAACAGGGCAGGCTAGATGATCTGTCATTCAAGTATCTGCCATCTGGTTTTGGCAAAGAACCTATTCTGACCTGATTCCTACCTAGTTGCAACCTGTGTAATGTAAATGTAAAGTGGACGCAAGAAAGTATCAAACCGTGACTGCAACACCTACCTGGGGGAAAGCGACTACATGGGGTATAAGGCAACAGAAAATCCTGGCCTATTTGCATGTCTGGCAGCTAAGTAGTAAATACTGTATTTTTGCTTATAAACTGAGCACGTTTGGCTTCGAATCACTGAAAGCCAATAATCCTGCAGCTCGGAAGTGACATTTTTACTGACTCACTTTTCACAACAGAACAGCACTTTCAGTGTATTATTGGGGTTGTAAATGTTTGTCTCAGCACTCCTATCTCGTTAATACTGCTAGGAAATGAAGAGCTTTGCCAAAATAGAAGCCTGCTCTGGAGTATGAGCATCTGGATCATACTTTCTTATCCAGCTGTATTTCTTCAGAAGATGATAGAAAATTCATAGCTCTAGAATTGAGATGGTAACTTTACAGGTTAGATCCTGCAAAGGCTTACTGCCTCCTTATGCTCAGCCAAAAGCACTGTCAGTAAAGCTTATATATTTGTACATCTGAGGCTGCAGATCTGGGCCCTCAACTGGAAGAAGGAAAAAAAAGATGATTGTGTGGATATTTTGGGATGAAAGCATCAAAATCTCAAATAGACACAAATGCCTGGAGACCCCCAAGCATACTTAAAACTCCTGCTGATTTCACAAGAGGCCATGGTTAATGTAGAGAGCCTTGTTTGGCAGGAAATTAATGCAATAAAAACTAAGTATTTTTCTTTGTTGACTATCCAGCTGGATATTAATAACAGAAAACCTGACTACATCATGTGAGTATTGGCCTCTTACCTTCTAAAAGAGATTAGTTTTAAGTCAGATTACAAGTTAATTAGCTATAGATGTAGTTTCTTGCTATCATAAGTATTGCCAATTTTCCATTTGCAAAACATTACATACACTTTAGTAGACTGCCAGAACTTTTTATTTATTTAAAAATGAGATTATATCCCTGTACAAAATCTTTTTAATCTATTTTGGAGAACTACACAAGGAATTAATTTAGTATACTAAAACCTGTGAAAATAAAATCTGACCATGATCAAATAGGAATCCCCTCACAAATCCACTATTCAGAAAAAGTGATTAGCAAACAACAAAAAACAGACTACACAAGAAACGTTAGTCTACAAAGATTTTCAGATTGTACAAAAGGAGTTTCTTTACCTAGTAAAAGAGAAAGAATATTTTCAGGAACAAGTATCCTAGATCAAAGATCAATGCATTGGAAAATGAATCACCTCAAAGTATGGTAACACAGTTTAATAGAACAGTTTTACAGCTAGCAAACCCTTCTGTGAAAGAGAAGTGATTTGAAGAGATGCGCTTGATAAAATTGCCTTTCAAAGTGCCTCGCAAGCACTCACTCTTTGGTGGCTTAACCAAAACATATGTCTAAAGAGTTGTGAATTCTGTATCTTTGGTATCTCTAGGGCAAATCTATCCACCATCTACAGTGTCATCCAGGAGAAAAATGAGATCTAAGATATATAAGTAATACATATATATTAAATATATATATATTTAAAAAATAGGATCTGAAAGATATATATACACATACACACAAACATACACACTAGAAAAATGCCCAAACCAACATCTCACTCTTTAGTGTATTACATTAGAGTATGCTATTAAAAAATAGCATTTTCAGGCCTGACTAAGCTCAAGGTCCCAGCATGCTAGCTGCTGTACAAATAAATAGCTCCACTGACTTCAGACAAAGGATAGAAGAAAACAAATATTAGTGCTCAGACTTGCATTCAGTTGGCAAACAACTGAGGTGATGTTCCCTCGAGTCAGCTCTTACCTCCTTCAGCTCAGTTCGGTATGTGACTACAGGCTCACAGTCTACAATAGCTTAGGCTAAAAAGTCCCAGTGTGAGCTGGGCCAGTTGAGGTGTATAAATAAGTTTCCCTCAACAAGCCCTTTCTGGAAAGGCTGCTAAATTCAGGCAAATTGCATACACCTGAATGTAGTTATCTTATTTCTTCTATTTTAAAAGTGAGGAACTAAGGTCATACAGGAAATATGTAGTGTAAATTGAGGGGTGAGGAAGCCATATTTACTGAATTATCGAATCTTTTTGACAAGCCCATTTCACAGATGGGGAAACTGAAACTCGGAGAGTTGGAGGGGTCTGAAAGACCACACAAACGCCAGGTTTTATATAGAGTAAAAAGACTCTAGATGCTGTGGTTTGCCACCTTTTGTAGATAACGCTTGTCTCTGTCAATATATTCAGCTAACAACTGAGTTGTACAGAACTGAGACAACAACTCTCAATCCCTTCTAGGCAGCCAGAAAAATGAACTCCCTTTGACCATTTATTAGCTTAGGAATATAAAGGATAGATGTAAAGCAAACTAATTACATTTGATGGGAGCTTTTTGGATCTGAGGTCTGAGTTGCAAAATAGATTGGGAATGGCTGTTTATTGTCAAACCTCCAAAGGGCAAAGGAGAAACAAGGATGTTGCTATTATTTGCATTGCTTGAGCACTGGTCATTGGATATGCATTTCTCATTGAGTCATTAACAGTTACCCAGCACAAAGAGCAAATAAAAACCTTGTCTAACTCAGTCATTTCCATTCTCTTTGGTCTTACTGCAGTAAATCATGTGAAATGGGCTGTTTTATTCACTGTTACTCCTTAATGTCATTATTCTGCGGTGATGTCATACTTCAAAATCAGGCATGATTAAGAAAACATAAGAGATCTTTAACTAAAGTGTTTTTCTCTCGAAAATCAGTGACTTTAGGCTTTATTTAGCTCCCTGCAGATAGATTCATGCCTCTGCATAGATGAAGTTACCAAAGTCAATAGAGCTCTGCTGAGGCACGGGGGGTCAGGCTCTGCAAAGCTCCTCTGACTTCATGAGCAAAGCACTCGCTGCTGGGTCCAGGCTTCCAATCTGGGTTTATAAAGGTTTCTCGGCTCTAGAATAAACTATGAAATCCTTTGATTAAGTCATTATGAGGCACGATATGCTGGCATGCCAAGAATCCAGTCCCAAATTGATACAAAGGCAAGTCTGCTAAGGATGAATGGATATTCTGGGGGTTTATGGTGAAAACTCAAAATGACATACATGAAACTGCTAATACAGAGTTTACTTGCTGTTGCTACTGATAGCCAGTAAAATGCCTCACAAATTAAATGCAATCACTGTTGCACAATGAAAGGCTATCACCGTCCTGCTCCTGCTGCTTGGTGAAGCCGGGGGGCCTTGTGTAGGCTCAGCTGTTCTCCCCATGCTCTATGAACTGGGACAGAAAACTGTCAGTTTTAATATGCGAAACACTCAGCACAAGGCAATACATATTCCTGACTGGGGCATTTAGGTATTGCTTTATTGCCTGTAACAGTCAGCACAAATAACTAAATATTTTGCATGGAGATGATTGGGAAGGGCCTCTAGAACTAGCTTTTCTGAAAGACAGGGCATTTTGGGGCCTGAGCAGGCACTGGTGTTAGCACCATTAATAGCAGGCTTATAGTTTCTGTGCAGGCTTAATTCCCGAGACAAACCAGGGGCTCAATGCACAGATGTGACAATGAATTGATGGGCAAATATAATTCAAAGCACAGAGCACTGTAAAATTATATGATTAAAAAATGAGCTCCAAAGCAAATTTCCTTCTGCTTTGGTTAAAAAATGGCAGCAAGTCTAGATAACTAGTCACAGGAGCATCAGCTTCTTTCACACTTGTTTAATAGGAAGTCATTTCACTTAAAAAGATTGAAAGGATAGTATTACATGCTCAGACAGCAGAGCAATGAATGTGGACTATGTACCTGGAGAGAGAGATTAGCTAGCTATTTCTACTCACAGCCCTCTCCTAGGAGCACAGAAATGACATCTCAGCATGCTTTTTTGGAGGATCAGAAAATCGTAACAAACACAAGGACAAAAATATACCATGGGAATTACAGCTAATTTCTTGCTATAATTTGCAGCAATTTACACATAATCATTGCAGGTCTGAAAATACTACACAGTGCCAGCAGCAGAGTGTATGTTGGAATGGCACAAATAAGAAGAAATAGAAATATAGCCTGATTAAAAGCCGCTTCAAAATGGCTGTATAGGATATTAGGTTCACAAGTTCTTCCTTGCAGGGAATTTTATTCTACAATATGCAGCCTAATTTTTTTAGGCTACAGCTGGATAGAATGAATTTCATACCAAATGCTTTTAGACTTCAGAAAAGTCCTACCAAACTGCAATGTAGTTTGTATATTCCTGATATGTTAGATGAAGAGCTTTTTCTAAAAGGTCATAAACAGTAGACACTAACACCACAATGTTTTCATGCAGATATACATCTGAGGAGGTAATAAAATTGTAGCAAAATTACTGAATTAGGGTTCAGAAACATGGTTTAATATAAATACCTTATTTATTTCCAGTGTATGAAAATTACTAAAATCACATTTCACATTTGTTTCTTTAAACATTATTTCCATTCAAAGCAGATCTAGATTGATTACAAAAGAAGACAATTTCTGTACACTATAAATTGTATTTTTGTCCATTTTTGTAACTTAAAATAATTCAAGATAATTTGAAAGGGAAATAAAAATAAATGTGCTCCCGGATTGGAAGCCTGCATATAAAACAAACTAAAGATGAGTTATGAACCTCCATGAAGAATGATTTATAGTAGAAATACTGGTGTTACTACAGCCCTCTTTTACTGGGTCATGAACACAGGGGATACCATAAAAGGGGGACTAAAATGATTTATTAAGGGAATACATTATCTTCTAAAGTAAAGATATTTAATCTGTGAATGACTAACACTCAACTCAGTACAAAGGTTTCTAGTGTTAACAGGAGTGGATGCAAGCTTCATTTAGATAAGGGAGAAATACAGAAGCAAGTGCACTCATGGGAGCGCTGATGCAGAAGACTGCAAGGCCCTGAAGCATCCAGGTAAACTGCACCTAATGAAGTGAGCTTGAATTTTAGAGGCATTTATTTTAGTAACATGGCATGCCTATAAACTTCTCAAGGAAAATCAAATAGCAAAGAATTTAAGAGTGTGCCTATTTTTAAACTGTTAGTAGCCCTACTGAAAGCCAATAGCTACAATTTTTCAGAGGTGCCTAAAGGAATTGGGCACTTACATCCAGTTCACATCCACTGGAAACTGTGTAGCTAAATCTTGTCTGTGTTTTAAAAATCTCTTCCAGTGGTATTATCTGTATGCTAAAAAAGGCTCAGATACGTTACTGAAAATGCCTTGTCACCACTGAAAAGCCACCATGTAAAGTAGGTTTAAAGCACTAGCGCGGCTGATGTTGAATGCTTTTTTCCCCTGATGGCATTATGGTTAGACATAGACACAGACCTGAATCAAAGTTGCAGATCAATATGGACTTTGTGCATGTTCACACTGCACCTGCAATGAATCAAGGCCCAAGAGCACTCCTAACTTTTGGGTGTGGGGGACACACAAAGTTTAGGTTATCAAGTTGAGGCATGACCCTTTGGCTTCCTATTCATGAATACTCACAAGCATATACCTTCTCTTTTCCCTCTGGGAGCAAGTATTTTCAGCAATGAAGCTGGCTTGAGTCTACAGTGTTCCAGCTGGGATCTCTAAGATCTTTCTAGACTTCTACCAAGACTTTATTTGTTCATTCTCCACTGTCTGGGAGGCTTTTAGAGCTTCACTTTTCCTCTGCTCACTGCTGAGAAGCTATGGCTATTTGTTCAAAATTTCCCAGTACTAAATAAACGTTTGGAAAGGCTTATGAGAACTTAAAACAAAATGTTTTCACATACATACGTTATGATGACACGTGGCTTGTGTAGGATTCTGTGGAGCACTGTGCTTTGGCTGCCCCCTTGACTCATGATGGGGAGAGGCTAGGATCCAGAAAAAGCCAAGTTCTGAGCTGAGGTGAGTTAGCAGAGGAAGTGATGAGGCAGTGGTTGAGCCCTGAGTAACACAACTGAACCTAGCCCTAGTCCTAGCCTTCCATCACTAGAGTGGTATAGGGGAGTCGTAAAGGCAGCAGGATGGACTTTCAGAGAATTCCTCTCATGCTTGAGCAATGTAGAACCATACTGTGCATCTTCAGGTGATCTACCCTCCAAACCTTCGCTGCATGGTATTTCAGGAGCAGGAGAGAGCTTGTGAGCCATATTGCTCAGCCCTTGGTCATTCTGGACAGCACCACAGCTCATTAGGAAGCTGGAGTAGCCCCTTACTAGCTTTCGTTTACACTAGGGATCACCATAGCCCTCCAAGTGTCCCAGAATCTCTCAGCTGGCATAGAATATGCAAAAAAAAAAAAAAATAAATAAAAAAAAAAAAAAAATAAAAAGCTATGTTGTCCTGGGAGCTTGTCCTTTGTGCTCTGTCTGCATTTCTTGAGACACACAGAATGTAAACTGGCTTGAGGTCTCAGGTTCAATTGCCACAGAATTTGAGATCCAGATTCCTGCTATTTTCTCTGTCTGCATCCTAGAAACATTAGGATGGAGAGAAACTTTTTAGGATGAACTGGACCTAAAACTTCTTATGGAATTGAGATTTCAAAGCTTTGGACAGGACATTCTGGTGACAGAATTCTTCGGAAGACACAATATCATTTATAAATTTAGATCACTGTCAGGAGATGAGCCCAATGCTATTGTATTTTAGTTATTTGCTGCATACAAAGTCACAAAGCATGGAAGACTTGAATGTGTATTCAAGACACGCTCAGATAACAACGATTTCATTAGTGCATGGCACATTTCTGTGCGTGCAGCCAAGATGTCTGCGACTAGGTGGCAGCACTCCACTGAGTAAACCAAAGCTCTGTCTTTAATAAGAACTAACCATTTAGGCTCATAGAAAAGCCATATTCTAATTTATAGGAAAATAGAGGGTAAAAGTCACCAAAGCCTCTTGAAGTCTTACATCAGGGCTGTGCAGGACAGCTGGAAAGCTACAACTTAGCTGAGCAGTTTTTTTTTACAATGAAATCCAATACTACAGAAAAACTGGGCTGGTCTGATCATGAAAATGGGAAGAAAGCTAGAAAAATTCTGTAAGAATTTTCTAAAGACCTCAAACCCTTCCTCCAGACAAAACTCAGCTGTCTTAAAAGAGCTCACAGTTCCCACACTCACCAGGAACTAGAGCAACTCTCTGGCAAAGCTGGTGAGGAAAGCAAACTTCTCTCCTTCAATATTGGTCACTGTTCTCATGTTAACTCTTACTTACCTTCAGAGTGTTTGCAATAAACTTTTCATTCATCAATTATTAAGACAGTCAGGAATGTATTATAACTTCACAGACTCTGTTATATAAAAGAAGGACTTTCCCTCAAATACCTCTCTTAGCCCTGTTTGCAGCAAGCTTTTGACAGGAGAGAAGCTGTCTGGGTAGAGCTGTCCTGTCCCAGAAATTTCTGCACAAGGTTTATCTAAATTGCAGTGAGTTAAGAACTGTCACATACATCTCCCCTTTTTTTTTCATAAAATGTTGTCAGTTTGCTGAAAACACTGAACATAGCAAAGCCAAACCAGCCTAATGCAGCAACAGCTGCAGATATTGGGTAGAGGACACCTCTGACCTTTCCAAAAGAGCTTTGGTAAGAATGCATGTGTGTGTATGGAGGTGGGGAGAGCTAGCTTCCCACCCAAGCCCATTCCCAGTCCTAGCATCTTGTCCTTTCCTGAGAGTAGCATGTATCACAGGAATTCTTCCAACTTATATTGCCCCCCTAAACTCATTCTCTCTGATCACCTCCCATCTCTAAAAGAAAGTGAGGCAAAGACTTTCCCTAGGCGGGATGTCTGTGCTACATGGGTGATATCCTGAGGTTTCAAACCCTCCTGAGGATGGAAGATTACTATTGCCATTTTGAGAGACTTGACATATACAGAAGAAAAACCCCGAGAAGGAACTGGAAACTACAGTGCTCTGCAAAACCATGCATGGGTTTCTGCAAAACCATGATGTCAGAGCAGCAGAATACATATTGGGTGGGTGGGGGCTACATGGCTGATCAGGCTAGGGTCAGGCATCTGACAGCACAGTTGCATCACAGTTTAGATCACTCCAGTAAGATCAGGCTCCAGTGCTATCCTAACATCTGAGACTCGAGCACTGTGCTCTACTCTTGGCCATCCAGCAGGTGCCCTTGCTCGCTGCCGTAGAACTGTCAGCAGCACCTAGGACTGGAGACAGGCTGCTGCCTTACTGCCATCCCCGCAGCAGAGCAGACCTCTTGGAGTGTACTGCTGGGAAAGCTTTTGTTCCCAGGGAAAGAAAAGGGGTGAATGAGAGGTGGCTCAGGAGTAGAGGGATGAAGAAAAGGAGGGAGAAGAAAGGATGAAGAAAGAAGGGGGTCTCCAAGCATCTGATTGCCTGCTGCCCTGAAGCCTTTGCAATGGGGTGAAGTTCTTTAGAGACACATCCTGTTCCTCTAGCCATGTCAGATTGCCTCAGGCAAAGACAGTTTGTCAAGAAAATGAGAGCTACACCCTTCTAAACATACCTCAGCTTTTCTTCCCCAAACCAACTACTTGATCAAAAATTTGAATTGAAGAGCAGTAGTTGGAGGCATCCTAATAGCTTTTGTTGTCATTAAAGATTCAGATGGTATCACACACCACCAACTTGACCCCATATTTTCCACCTCATGTTATGACATGCTGACTGCATTAGTATTGTCTTTTATACTAATATTGTCCTTTATGCCAGAACTCCCTAAGGCGGAAGGAGACCTTTGAAGCTACACATTCGAATCTTCAAAGAAGGATGTTGAAGAGCACTCATAGAGATGGTGTGGGGGAGTTTGGAACAGGGGAATAACACTATAAAACAGGCTCTCTCCTTTTTCTGTACTTTTGGGAAAGATGCACCATCTTTGTGTTCCCTCTTCGAGCAGTTAAAGCCCTCTGAATGATGAAGACAGTTTATATATTTTTCCATCCTGTTGGAAACTACTAGTTTCTTCCAACAGTTGTGAACTAGAAATAATCTATATACCTACAGTACAGACTGGAGCCTTAACCACCAGCAATGATGAGATTGGGGGGGACGGGGCACCTGCATGCTCCTACGGCATATACCTCTTCAGGCGTTTTTTTAAAGTCAAATGCCTAACCTTTGCTAGCATTACATAGCAAAAGCCCCTAGAAAATGCCAATTTATACTGCTAAAGACTGTGGCAAAAGTTGGTGATTTTAGTAATTTGTTATTACTAAATTTTAGATTTAGTAATTTTACTACTTACAGAAATAATAATTCAAGAAGACACATTTTCTCCCTCTGAGCAGAAGTTCTTTCATTTCCGCTGTCACATATTCCACAACCCACACGATCATTAAGTCACTAGGTTTTTACAGGAACTTCTGTGGTAAAGCAAAAAAATTCTATCCCGAAGATAAAAAGCTGTGTGCATGCTCTGTGGCTGTTTATTATTGCCCTAATTAAGAGCTGTGCACTGCTCTCTGACTTTGATTCTAAATGGAAACTGCAGAGTTTTATTATGTTTATTATTTAGCTCATGATTATCTGCAGTATGTTCTTCAAGAATCACATCTTGGACCAGCCCAAACCAGAGTTGCTCACGTCCTGCGAAACATTGCTTCTTCACTGCAAGACCAAACAGAGGAGGCTCTCCGTCCGTTCTTGGATAGGATTGATATTACCTCTGTAGATGTTGCCAAGAGAATTTTCAATGGAGTCATGGAAGAAAAATTTGCTGATGGAAATACTAACTGGGGACGAATCATGACCATATTTACATTTGGAGGACTTCTCACTAAGAAGCTTCAAGAGCATGGAGTTCAGCTCACAGGAGAGGAGAAGGAGCAGATTTCTTATTTCATCACAGAGTACATTATAAACAACAAAGCTGAATGGATAGATGCAAATGGTGGCTGGGTAAGTTTCATTCCAACATCTTGTCATTTTCCACCAAAGCACTGTTGTTCTTTATTAAGGGGAAATATTGTTACAATGTCAAAAACTTTATATTCAGGGCTTTATTTGGTGGCTTAATTCCTGATGCCTGGAATCTCTCCTTGAGACTTACAGTAAAAAATTAATTTCCGCTGGAAATAAAACAATGCTAGAAGATACTTTTCTTTTAGAAAAAGTACCTTCTGTACTTCTAACAGTCAAAATCTTACAGTTAGTCTTGATTCATAGGATTATGCCATAATTCAGGCTGTAAGATCACCTAGTCTAACCTCATGCTCAAAGCAGTGTCAACTATGAGCTCCATCAAATTTGCCATTATTAAATCCAAAATTAAACGGTGTCCTAAGGATAGGTTCAGCAATTATCCTTTGTAGAGGAGTTGATCCAAGTTGAAGGTAAGCAAAGAACACACAGATGGTGTTTCACCTCAGAGGTGAAATCAATGCTTTTGCTGTGGATTTCAATGAAGCCACTATTTCATCTCCCAAGTCAGTTTATTTTAACAAATTTATAGCTAAATACAACTGGGGTCAAACCATTTCTCTTTGTTTTGGACTGAGATAATCCTAGAACCTTCATATACCAATGATCAAAACCAAGAAAAGCATTTGTCAGTACGTGGATTACTTTGTCAAGCTGCTGAAATTCCCTTCTGCTAGTGGAGGGGGAGGTTCCTTTCGCTTTGTAGAGTTTCGTTATGCTGGTATTTTGTATTGCAGTTAGGGGAAGCGGAGAATAAATGACATCAGAGTCAGTTATTTCCCCGGTACTTTTTCCTTTACCTATTCGTACATCATGCTTTCTCTTTCCACCCCTCTTTATTCCTACTTCTCTTTTATTTGATATTTGCTATTACTTTCCCCCCCACTTGTTTTCTAGTGCTTTTCTTTTCCTTTCTTTTCCCTTTCTTTGCTTTAGTCTTTTCTCTGGTAACAGTTAAAAAGGTGATAGTGAGTCATTGGTCCTTCATGCATTTATTATAAAGGCTTCTCTCTCCATCTTTTTCAAATAGAGTTAATCCTATCTAAAAGAAGTATCAGCTCCTGGCAACATTCTCTGTCATAATATGAAGCTTAAAGATTATAAGCATATTATTACATCAGAGGCATGGTATTTGTATCTTCCTTAAAGATATAGACTCAAATGATATAGTTCACATTCATTTTCTATTTATACAGGAAGGGCACAATCTTGACTTGGAAACGAACATTCAGAAAACTGAAATTATTTTCAGCTACATTTTTTTAAAATTCTATTTATCTTTTTTAAGATAAAGTGCTGAAAAGTTGTTCCTCTATGCACAATGGTGTAGCACTCTAATCCTGACAGTAGCATGAAGTGGTGTGTTTTTCCTTCATGTTCACTATTTTTAAGTTATCCCTAACTGTGCGTGCTCTTTTTCACAGGAAAATGGCTTCCTGACGAAATTTGAAAGGAGATCACTACTGTCTCTCTCCAAAATTACAGCCATGTTCATAGCTTTTTTATCCCTGTTCAGAGAGTACTACTGAAAAGAATGGACCTGCCATACGTGTAATATTGCTTCATAGCAAAGCTTTCCTCCAAGCAGTATCAACTGGAGAATACTTTTCTTGCATAATTTGTTTTTAATTTATTTGTATTTATTTTTACTAAATACAATGTTTAGCATGCTATCCTAACGGCCAAAACTGGAAACTAGATCCCTCTGAAGAGGAGCCAATGCAACATCATTCAGAAATGCAAATCAACCTTTTCAGGCAGGACTATTTTGAGAGAGAGATCATTATCCAGATCCAGACAGTTATTGGAATCTGTTGCATGTCTATGAAAGGACATTGTTTACTTAAATACAATCCAATGGGTTAAGAAACAAGTTTTAATCTCATTTGTTTTGTAAATGAAATACTACTGTAATGCATTTTATTGCAACATTTGTATAAGCAAAAGGGGGGGATAGAAAAAGGAAATGCTAATTCCAATGTACAAGTGCATACTGGCACAGACTAAACAATCTTTAGGGGAAGAGCAATTTGTGGAAACTAGCAACTTAAAAATGTGCACTCACTGTCAATGCAACAGTATGTGTTTAGCAATTTTTGCTGTATATTTTTAATTGCTCATATCTACAGTGACTGCTCTTTCAAATTTTTGTAACATAGTTACCCGACTGAACTTCTTTTAAACAGAATGTTTTTAAATAGTCAAGAACAAATGGTTTTTTAAAAAAGAAAATCGTGTAAATACACTAACATTTTTTGAAAAATATATTAAAATATGTATTTTAAAGTTTTATGATTGGTTGCATTTCTTCCAGAAAACCTGGAGGGGGGGGAAAGGGGAAGGGTCTACCTGGATTAGGTAACACTTAGAAAAGCTAATATGGAGCTACTGCAAAATCTCATAGTACATGGGTTTCAGTGTAAGCCCACTGATGCTAAGACTTTTATTTTCTGTAGTATTGCCAGTATTATCTGGGAATTTGTATAAGAAACAGTCAGCTTTTTGGCAAAATAAATGAACTGAATCAGGTTTGATGACAGTACTTAGCATTTTGGGATATACCACAAACTCAACAAATTCACAAGAGTTATTGCTTAACAGATTTTCAAGCTACAGTCGGGACAATGTTTTTTCTGACTCAAATTCCATTTACTTTCAAACTTTAAGCAGTGATCTTGAAGAATTTATTCTAGAACAGTTTCTCTTTAGCTGTAGGGATCCTACATTAGGGAACTAAGGCTGGGTCTAGATACTCTTTTGTGGACAAGCTGGAAGATGAATTAGTGAGGCAGCAGTAGGTCTGTGGTATACAATGGCATTATTTTCTGACACAAATCCTCTATACAATTAAGGCCTTATGATGTTGGGAGAATGAACTAGCCTCCTTCTGATAATCATTTCCTCATACAACTTAGCGGGTTAAACTAGAAAATACAACTGACAAAATTTACTAGAAACTGTATTGCTTTCTCTCCTCTGCTTTTGTCTCCAATGAAAGTAAGAAAAATTATTTAGTATATACAGTAGGTCTTCTGAGATAAGCATTTGTCATTGTTGAGGAAGAGATGTCAGCTTCCTAAGGGCAGGTGAAAATGTTCACTCCCAAGACAGCTACACAAGTTTCTGTCAAGAATGACATTTAAAGCACATTTTGAGATCTGTTTACTTATTTGCAATCTAAGTCTTCTTGACAGGAACAATAATTATGATTCAGTTCCCTTTCATACATAGTTTTTAGTCTATATTGTAATACAGCTAACATTAGGTATTAATAGTATAGTCATTTCCTCTTATGCTAATGAAGTAACTTATTTTATACTGGAGAGTAAAATTTTTAAATTAAATACAAAAGGCTAACCTGGCATTTTAAACAATACAGGCAATGTAATGACTTTAAAACTTGCCTTTCTCAGATAAGACCTTGGTTTAAACAAAAGAAACCTGGATCGATAACGGTCCAGTGGACTGCAGATTATCTTCAAAAGCACAAAATCTCCGTTTGTTCTGCATTTAAGAACAAGAAAAGCAATGATGAGATATACTACCCCAAATGTACATATAACAGAGTATCTTAAAACCTAGTGCTACTAAGTCTTGTAAAACACTACAGATATGCTTTATTAACTGTTACGAAGTTATACATGACACTGCCTGAAGTGTATTTTCCCATGTACCCGGGGCATCACTGTCTAAGAAATCCCCACAGCTTTCAGGCAATATACGGGAGAAGCCGATGCCACTTCTAGAACAAAAGATTCAGTGAAAGAGCAGCAGAGCAGGACAGCCCACGACTTCATCGCTATACACAGCGAATAGGCCGAGATGTCACCAAACACCGTGTGGAACAGATCAACGAAAATATCGAATCCTGCCTATCAATGCAGTTACTTTCTGCACTTAAAGCTGGCTCAGCTCAGGAAACACGCCAAGGGAAACTGCCCGCTTCGCCCGTCCGACTGTGCCTCCCGGGCCGGGACGCGTCCCTGGCAAGCCAGGCGCAAGGCGGCGCGAAGCTGCTGCTCCTCTCGGCGGGCGGCGGCGGGAGGCCGCTTTCTCTTCCCCGTAATTCATGAAATCTCCCTAACATCCCAGCTCCGCCATCCGCCGGGGATATCCCGGGGATATGAAACTACTTGGTAAGCTGTGGTAAAAGTATCTTGTGGAATTGTAATTTCCCCTTCTACTGCACTATTCGGAAAGGGGAAATTCCTTACAATCTCCCCTAGGCAGGAAATAAATAAATAAATAAACAAGGGGCGCACGAGGGCGGCCTGGGCTGCCTGCTGCGCCCTCAGGGCAGCCGGGGCCCCCCGGGGGCTCTGCCTGCGCCCGCGGCCTCAGCCGGCGCTGCTCCCGCACGCAGGGCCGAGGCCTCCCCGCCGCCCCCTCCGCGGAGAGCGGGGCAGGCCCCGGGCGCGGCCCGGAGCGCGGCCGGCGGCGCCGAGGGCGAGGCCCGCGCGGCGGCCGCGCTCGTTGGGCGCATGGAGGCGCGCGCGGCGGGCGGCGAGATGGCGGCGGCGCTGCGGGCCGCCAAGCGGGCGCTGCGAGCGGAGCTGCGGCAGCGGCTGCGGGCGCTGGGCGAGGCGGAGAAGCGGCGCCAGTCCCGCCTGCTCACGCGCGAGGTGGGTGCGGGCCGCTTCCAGGAAGAGCGGCCCGGGGGCGGGCGGCGGAGCCGGGCCCGGCCCGCCCGGGCCGGGGGAAGCCCGCCGGGGCCTGCCCGGCCTGGGCCGGGGGTCGGCGGCGGCGCAGGGCGCCCTGCCGGAGCCGGAGCCGGAGCCGGAGCTGGCCCGGCGGCGGCGGCCCGCTCTGCTCCGCTCTGCTCCGCTCCGGGCCGGGCCGGGCCGGGGCAGCACCGCCGGGCGCCCGGAAACCGCCACGAGGGCCGGTGGCGGCGGGGGGTGTTTTTCTTCTGTTTTGTTTTTTCTTTTCGGTCCCGCTTTATAGCCAGTTCCTACTGAAGCACGTAAAATTTAGCAGCTGTCTCCTTCAGGCCTTCGGCTTAACTGCCTGCCATTCCCCTTCTGTGTCTTTCAGTGCGTTTCCTCCGTGCAATTCTAATTTCTAATGTTATTTTTACACTTTAAAACATACCACATAGCGTTTAGCTGCGCGCTGTGCTAGCACAGCATGATGGTTACGTGCACTTTTGAAACATCCTGTTCACACTTGGATTACCAAGTGATTGCACTGATGTATTTTATCCTTTTACTAAGAACGAATTTTATTTTGTAGTCACTGCATGTAATAGAACAGTCTTGAACAGTCTTGCTTTTTTTTTATTTTATTTTTTTTCTGCAGCAGTGGGTACTTCTTGATGATCCACATTTTTATTATTCCTTTCCTACCAAAGAATCGCCGATCATTTTATAGACTTTTATAAACATTTAATACTAAATACATAGGCTTTCCCCCCCCCCCATTGGGAATGCTGATTTTTTTACAAGGGCCTACCATTAAGGAAAATGCATTTTTAGTAATCTCACATTTTAGACTTAAATCTCAATTTCTAGAATATATTGTAACTCATCCTCTTCAAAAATGCAGAGAAAGTCCTCTGCCAATTTTATAAGCACCCAGCCCACGTAATACAAAATTTTTAGGAACCCTCAACCTCTGTTTAACTGCAGCTGATAAACTCAGCAACAGAGCAGTCATTTTTGGCAATGAAAGCAAGTTAATATTTTTGTTTTCCTTAAAACATTGGGAAACACATAAATTTGTATTACTGTCCAATAATTATCTGGCATAAATTGAGAATCCTGAAATTCTTTAGACTTTTTCTCTAGTGGCATTGCGCACCTGTAAGCTTCCTTATGGGAAGCTAATAGAGTAGACATCAAGATGTTTTTGAAGGATTGAGAAAATGTTTTGAACAATATGAAGATGAAAATGTAGCTTTACGATGCATAGCAATAACTGCAGTTAATAAAAGCAACTAGGTTATTTTATAGCACCCAAACAATATCTTTACCAGTAAAGATACTTTTTTTACCAGATCATCTTGAAATGATCTTTAAATTCAAACTGAAGGAGCTTCTCTGGCTGGCCAATCCACTAGTATCTAATCAGCTTCTGTATGACTTTGTTTTCTTACTGTTTATGTTCATGATTGAAGTCATGCTGTTTGCATGCTCTGATTCTGCTATAATAGCTGTCAGCTGGTGAACAGAGGGCAGATAATTTTTGCAAGTGTGGAAAATTTTTTACTCTTCTCAGAAACTTAGCAGCTTCATGTTCACATTTCTGAAAACATCTGAAATTGTGTCTTCCTCGTAGCTTGTGGTTTTACATCTCCAGCCCCAGTTTCTTTTATGCTGCATAATCAATGTGTTACTGGGCATGTCAGGACAGATTTGACCTGTGTGATGCCCACAGCTACCCACAGTAACACCTTGAAAGAGGAGAATTTTGTATTTCAGTTTCTTTATTTTCCAAACCTATGAAAAGGTTCCGCTCTGGCTGCCCTCAATGACATGAGTCACAGATATTTACAGATTTTGTAATTTGCTGAGATAGTCAGTTCTTTTAAACAAAAGCTACCATGGAGATTCTGTTGTTTAAGAATTTATTCACTTGGTTGCAATAATCTCTGCACAATCCTGCACAAATTACAAAAGGAAGTAAAATCTACTTTTGAATTGTTACACACTTTCATGGCCAATCAACACACTACCGTAATTTGGTCTGGAGTGTTTCGTTATATTTTGCCTTACAAAACTATATCCATCTTCTGAATATTTTACCTGGGCTTTTAACTGCTCTACTGGAAAGAAAGAAAACAATGGATGAGAGCCATTTCTAAACTCAGATTGGGCCGGTACCTCTAAAAACAGGGAAGAGGGCAAGGGTTAATGCTCAGAAGAGCAGTTACCCTCTAGTTATGCAAGCACAGAACAGGATTCGGTGTTCTCTGTTCCACAGATAAGCTCAGCTTCTCAGTTGTCTGCTGTTTCTTAACAGTTTTTTGTATGTGTTTAAAATAAGCCTAACTCATGTCTAAGTCTGAAAGGATGCATTTGTATTTGTTTTGTCCTGAAGTAAGTGACAAAGGTATAAGATACTGAGAATACAAGCCTTAAAAATCCTTCTCAACATTTTCCTTTGGAATTTAATCTGGAATCGTGCAGAGACATAGTAGGGTATGAATCTGTTTATACTTTTTCACCATGTAAGCATTTTTTTATTTTCCATCCTACATTAAAGTCTCTCCTAAATCCAGCCTAGAGAACTTCATTAAAGTCAAAAAATGGTAAAACCATCCAAACTCTGAAAAATATGCAGTAATAAGATCACCTATTAGAACCAGGTGATGTTGGAAGTCCTATATCTAAACTTGCTGTATGGAGGGCACTTAAGGTTAAAAAAAAATTAAAGAAAGAGGGCCCTGATATTGTAAGACTTTGATACTGCATGACTCTGCAGTCATCATTTCTGAGGCCTATTTTTTTTTTTGAGTTACTATTATTGATGCACTTCTGACTAGGCCCAGATGTGAAAAGCAGCATGCAGAAGAGATAGAAAAAAAGGAATACAAAGACCTTATCCCTTCTGTAAGCTAGCAATTCTGACCTGCTTCACCTTTCTGCAAGGATGTTGGGCTTTTGAGAATATTTGCACTATATGGTGCAGACCAAAGGATCAGACTGTCCTCCAAATTGTTTTTTGCTGGCCCAAGACTATTTTATGCCGTTTTGTCCACTGGGTGTGAAAGTTTACCTATTTGATTTTGCTGATGGTGAAAATGTTGGAGTAGGAAACAAAAATCAGTTTATTCTCTTTACAGTATGTAGTAGTTTGTATCTTTTCTCTTTTAAATGGATATTTTGTTCTAGTTGTCTTTTTAATTAAAATAATCTAGATTGATCTTTTTATAAACTCTTCACAAACTGATTGCAGTAATTTCCCCTGTAGGTGATTGGCCATCCGAAGTACCAGGAATCCAAAAGAATTGCTATCTTTTTGAGCATGCCAGATGAAATCCAGACAGAAGGCATCATTAAGGACATTTTTAAGCAAGGCAAAGAGTGTTTTATCCCACGTTACAAGCCTCACAGCAATCACATGGATATGCTAAAGTTATCATCAGCTGAAGACATTTCTTCACTTCCTTTGACATCCTGGAATATTCATCAGCCTAGTGATGATGACAATGTGAGAGAGGAAGCTCTTTCTGGTGGTGAGTATTTTCTTCCTACATCTTGATGCTGAGCAGGAGTA
This sequence comes from Rhea pennata, assembly GCF_028389875.1. NCBI lineage: Eukaryota > Metazoa > Chordata > Aves > Rheiformes > Rheidae > Rhea > Rhea pennata. The sequence goes on along the minus strand of NC_084672.1, from coordinate 9,626,432 downwards.
ACCTGGAAGTCAGTAGGATCTGATAGCAAGAATGAAATGTTTTGGTATTATATTTTGTGGTAGAGCTGCTTAAGTTGGTGTAATCGGACACTTTCCCTTGCTTACTTTTCCCTACCCTGTACCACCCTCTGTGATGTGCCAGCAGAGCTGTTTGTGCAGGGAACCAGACTGCACAATTAATCCCGCAGGGAAAAAGCAGACAGATCAGTTCCTTCATCTTGTTCCATGGACAGCCTTGATACAATATTGGCAAGCGTAGCATAGATGCGCATGTAAAGGAGGGAATGGATTGCAAGGGGTTCCTTGGGTGGGCATTGAGAGTCCTTGGGACTCACAGCTGTAGCGTATGTTCTGAAAACTTTAGTTTCCAGTGGAATATATAGAATATTCCCTGGAATATATAGAACTTTTGGGGTGATGTACGTAGGCTAACATGAGAATTTTCAGAAATCTTTGATGCTGCAAATTGTATAGCATGGTTGAATCATAGTGCCGTTATGGAGCCTGACCATGCAGAACAGCTCCCTGGACTGAGACCCTAGACTGAAAGTAAAAAGACTTTCTTGTAGGCTTGGATGAATATTGCGAAATCTTTCCCATCATTATTCTCTCACATTTTTATTTTGGTCTTATAATGCAAGCTCAGACGTTGGATTCTTCATAAGGTTGAGAAGTTGACAGTATATTTAAGTCTAACTAGTGGCATATTCATTTTAGTCCAAAATAGTCTCTCTCTCAACCTAAAAATCCTTGATTTCTACAAAATTGTAAACAGTTTCTTTTCTGTATTCACATTAATTAATTTAACTGTTTTTAATATCTTTGTAAAATATCTGCAGGCATGTTTGATGATTTTAATGGAAAACTCATGCCGAATTCATGTTTGAAACCTCAGTCTTGGAAAAGTTCTCTAGACGGAAACTTACTGTGCTAACAGGTTTCACACATTGCACAGAATTATTAGCTTTTTAAGCTAGGTACGGGAACAGATATAAATCTGTTCAGTTGAGCTGGGTTTTGTATTTGCTTTGGGATGCTAATATATTTTACCAGAACACTGTCCTTAAGACAGTTAGTGCTAGGAGCATTAGCCCTAGTATTAGATCTTCATTTATCAGCATATTCACTGTGTTTTTGTTTCTTTTTTGCTGATTTTTTTCCTCTTTCTTGATTTAAAATCCTCTCTGTATTCCCATTTTAGCTGGCAAAGGAATTTACAGCTTCATACAGTCATCATCTTTACATTTAGGATTTAGCACTTCTGCTTGTTTTCCTTCTTTTTGACAAAAAGTCGTGGGTATGTGTGGTATTTAGGAGCTTTTGATGGTGACCCTTTAAACGCCAAGTATGACCCCTAACTCTTAGGTGTAGTGGGAACAGCAACTACCTGGTGTAGAGTACACTGGGAAGTACCTTTGGGGATGGCCTAGATACCAGGCTGTGAAAATGGGGAAGGTAGACCAAGCTTTGGTAACTAGCAAGTTCTGGAGCTCCCTTTTTGTTCTCTGCACCACGTTATGGTTACAGGCAAAGAGCAATGCCAAGAGAGCTGCAGCAGTCCTTGTGAAAAAGGCTACTGACTGTAGTAAGCTGGATCGTGGGAAGAGGTACAGGATACATTTCACATAGATCCCATGTCTTATGTTTTGAGGAGTATAGAAGGGTGAGAGTACAGTTGCTCAATATTTCTTATATTCCTTTGCTTTAACTTTTCAAATGGTACCCTGTTTTCCTGACCAGGTGTGTAACAACTGATACATGTGCATTTCAGATTTGTCCTGCCTGAAGCTTGGTTTCAGTTTATTTATACTTAGTAACGCAGGAATAATTCCTTTTGGATTGAAAGTCAGACCTTGGTCCTTTTTCCTTGAACAGTTTTTGAAGATTAGAGAGTAAGTTTAGAGCTCTTGCACTATTGCATAATCAAACAGGAAAAAAAACCCAAAACCGCAGATTTTTCCCCATAGAAACACACACTGCATTTTGCTATCTTTTTAAAATACTTTTGCTGTGTTTTTTGTGTCAGTTACCATATTTTTGAACTTTGGCACACTTGCTAGAATGCAGATCTTGCTACTATATCCATCCTCTGTTGTTGGAATTATGCGTGTGTGAAACGTTTATCTCTGTGATGTTATCAAATACTATGGTGATCTGAGGCATTTACATTGTTATAAGGCGATAACATGGTGTTATATTAGTAATGTTCCCATTGCTTGCATAAGTTGGTATGTAATTTCCAAGAAATACCCTGCAGGTACATAAATAAGTCATGTCACTACTGAGTGTATTCATTTTGTATGGCGAAAAGCTTAGATTCAGACTGTCATTAAAACTTCTTTCCTTTTTACTGACGTGATTGTTAATAGCTCAAATATAAGACTAAGTATAATTTGCATGTAGAGTATCCCAGTCTTTGGTAGTACTCACAGGCTGTACACAATAGGTAGGAATCCCTCCTTTTGGAGACAATCATCTTCTGTTGAATCAGAATCTACCCCTGTTCGTCTGGGCAGTGCGCCACATTATGAATTGTTGGTATAAGCAAAGATCAGCGCATTTCCATGTGGAAGGTTTGTCATCTTCTCTACCAAGCATGAGTGACAGTATTTTTCTTGTGAAATGTTGCTTTCTTTAGGCTAAGTTGACACAGCAACAGAAAGGACAAAAGGAGAAGAAATTTCATTTTTGGGTCAGGTAGGAGTGTATATAATCGAATGACTTGGTTAATTTGCAGTTACACCTGCTGAAAGACACAGCTTCTTGAGCAAGCCCCTGGTATATTTTCTTAATAAATACCAATTCACATGTTTGTATCTTTGTTCTTTGTACATCGTAATGTACACTCAAATAGTTTCTTACCCAAGGTAATACTTTTGATGACAGGTCCGACTGGTTGCAGTAAATGTTTTACTGGAATGTAGACACCTTGCACAACTTTGGAAGGACTAAATCAGATAAAACTGCTCTCCTTGTTTGCTTTTTATCACAACTCCTACAGAAGTTTAAAGGACACTTCCCCAGCAGCTCTAATTTCAATGTGGTTTAGGGAGGCGGTGTGATTCAGAGGGGTGGAGATGGGTTTCCTCATCTGTAATGTTATTTATTGTTAATATAAACCTACTCTGAAAGCTACAGATGGAAAGCTAAGGTTTTCCTGCAAAAATATATATTAATCCTAGTAGGACTTGAAAAACTAATTGAGTTTCATATCTCTATATGATAACATTCCTGGAGGTAGATTCTTTGAAAGGAAGCAAGTGACAAACTTCGGACTGAGAGATCTCAGCTGGAAGTCTTGGACCCAAGAGTGTAACTTAAATGGTCCTAACCAAATTATAGCCTGGTAGTTGAGGATGTATAATAAATTGTAGACAACTTTTAAAACATTCATCTGGGTAATGGAGAAGGAGATTAAAAGCATTTTTAGGTATTTGCTTTTGGCTAAAAATAAAGGGGCATTAGAAATTGTGGCTCTAAATCTGCTTACTGTGATGTGTTATGACTCTCCTAAAGAATGCAAGAAATAAGGTAAGGTGTACAAACTTAATTCAGCCTCTTTGTCTGTATATTTTGATCCCATCCCTAAATGCATTACTATATATTCTGAATGCATTAACTCTGGGCTCATTTGGTGCAAAAGATGAACACTGCTTGCTGTTACTGAATGCTGCTAATGAGTATGCATTTGGTCATTTGTTTTCTCCCGTTCAAGTTACAGCCTCAGGCCTTTTTTTGCCGTGCATTATCTTCATATGGAGACAGAGGTATTAATTTCCGTATGGGCTTTTTATCGCTGTAGTGTTCAGTAACTTAAAAATATTAACTGATATCTCCTGATAGAGGAATGATGGAGACTCAGGATCTTGGATTCCAGCCCAGGCTGTGGGCAGCCCTCAGTGAACACAGACTCTTTCCAAACTTTACCACCCCTTTTCCCTCCCAAATGATCATTCCTCAGTCTTCTCTCATCCTTGAGCTAGGTCCTCTTTTCTCAGTTTTAATTTCTCTTGCCTACACAATGTTAATCTCTTCCTGCTTCTTGCCTAACCTGTCTGAATCTCCCTCTTCAAGTGACCTTTTCTGGCCTTTCTGACCATATTCCCCACTTCCTCTTGCTTTCAATCCTAGGTTGTCATTTCACAGGCAGACAGACAACATAAATAGGTTGTCACTGCCAGAAGGGAGGAGATAGTGTGCTTTTCTTTCCCTTGTCCGGTTCCAGACATACAAGATTGCTTGTCCAAATTTACTCACTTCCTTCACCGCTCTTCTGGCTATTTTCTCTTTTTCGTTGGCTCAGAAAACTTCCTCTTCTCCTAAATAGTGCTTCTTGTGCTAAGCAGTACAAAAGAGATTCTCAAGCATAGTTTTGTGATAGTTGCTTTTGAGTGCTGCCTGTTTAAATAGCCATCTCGTCTCCTCTTCTGCTTTCCTTCTCCTTGTTCCCACTCCTCATCTGTTGTGCCAGGAAATTGTCCATGCAGCCACATGATGTAATCCACAGGGAAAGTCATCTTGGTTAGAAATGCCACCACTACCACATCTTATCTCAGATAGGGCCACCACACAGATCTGGACTGACACAACTGAAGAGTTGGTAGAAAGTTGGTGAAGAGGAGTTGCGTAAACCAGTGACATGTGAAATAAATGTTAGTGAAACTTCAGTCCTCATTTCCTTCCATGTTTCAGTTCCCAGTCTGGTCCCAGACAGAGCAGTTAGGAGCAACTACTGAGATGAAAGTCCTTTTCAGCCCTTGCAGTTTGGAGTGTGATCGGCAGCAAGACCTGAGCCTCCAGCGCCAGGAGCACTGTCTTTGCAACAACGTTGGAATTTTCCTTCCATGTGTTTCCAGCATCTTCCTGCCCCCTGCCTCTCTGTGGTAAACTGGATCAATGAACTGCTCTGGAAGAAAAATGTTTTCCTACTCTCCTCTATTCCCTCTGCCTTTCTTGCTGGGGATCATTTTAACCTAGATCAGCAAATCAAGCTGATTTACCGTGCAGCCATATCTGCAAAACATCTGTAGAGTGGGAATGAGTAGCCAGGATGGGGAAAGAGCACTGATTCCCAAAGAGAGCCATGGGGCCAGGTCTCTGGGACTCCAGCAGTGCTACAGAGAGTGTGACGTCTTCAGGAAGGGCCAGCACTACCCCTGAGCTCGTTTTTCCTGAGCCTGTGCAAATGGCAGGTTTTCAAGCATTTTGTAAGCCAAACTCAAACGGATTTGAACAAGGCTAAAGCCACATCATTGACATAAAGGCTACTGTGAACAAGATTTCAAGTTCTTGCCTGAAAGTATGGAGCAACAGAGCTTTCCCAAGAGTTATTTTCTCCTAGCTTTGTTCTTAGAAACCAATGAACCATTTTGCCTGATAAAACATAAACATAAAAACCCCTCAGCTTGGCACAGATGGCCAGGCTGAAAAATGTCAGCACTTGAAAATATAGCATCTTATATATAATGAATAATGTTGAATGCTACTGCTCTCCCAAAGCATAATATATTTTTGCTCCCAGAAATAAACGGATGAAGAAATGGACTTATATTTTGTAAGTTAATTTGGAGAGTTTCACAGTTTTATGTACTGGAAATTTTAATGATGACAATATTGTGCTGTATCTACAAGATGCTTGGTGAGATATTAACTAGATTGTCCACACTTTTAACAGTAGTATATTTATCATGAGTAATTTTGGGGAAAAATACAAAGTTCTAATAAAGTGAGGAAATACAAACTATGTTTAGCAATGACTTGGCTTCTTGCTGCCTCCTTTTCACGTAAATCTTTGTAAATTGGCTTCTGAGCTTAGGGTAGTTTTATTTTTCTTCCTTTACAACTTCCAGAACAACTTGAACCTTGCTGTAACACGAATAACGTCATCTTTGCTGGTAGCAGAAGCAGACAGGGACCCCTTAACTACTTGGATTGCGTTTGGTACCTAAGAGCTATTACGCCAGGAAGCGTCGCCCTATTGAGAGGAGAATGGCTAGCTACAGCCAGTCTACAGATGCAAGCAGCCCATTTACAAGTAGTTGGAAATCATTGCTGAGGGATCATTAGCCCTATTTTAGACTTTGCATTAGGACCTGCCCTGCAGAAACATTCTGGTCTGCAAAAGCTCTGTTCTGTGTGTCTTTATATTCCTACTGTTTGTTCATATGTTAGCAGAGGCTGCATTTACTCCAGAACTGAAGGCCTTGTGATACCATCAGTATTCTTAGTCATTCCAGATTTTAGCACAGTTTTTCAGAAGTGTGCCTGAAGTAGTGGCAATGTAGTCTTAGGAGGAATAGGGAATAAAATGGGATTTAGAAAAAAAGATAATGGCTTGGACACCCCGCAGCCCCCAAATCTCCATGTACCAGAAATGAGAGGGTTTTGAAATAGGAAGTACATAAGAGCTTAGAAATAAAAAACAATATAAGGAGAAAATGCTGTAACTTGAGACACAGGGAATGTCTAATATGTCACTTCAGACCCATTAGAGGTGCTGTAGCTTTACATTAAAGTATAATGGGAACATACAAAATGATGTTAATCATTCTGAAAAAAAGACGTAATAAATAATATTCAGGGTAACTGTGACATATTTAAATGAACTTTATGCAGATTGGAACATATCTGGAAGAAATGCAGTATCAGTATCTCTGCAGAAAGCAAAGATGTTAAATATTATAGCTTAGCAGAAAAACAAAAAATACTACAAACAAAGATTGTAAAGTGATTGAGGGTGCTATTCGATTTTATTTTCCTCTGGGAGACTCGATTAAAACTTACAGTACAATATATATCAAGGGATAGATTATAATTTAAAATCTTTTTACACTGGTCATAAAAAAGAAAAGCTGAGACCATGACATGAAGCAAAATTGAAAATTGAGGCTGAGCTCTTAATGTAATTTATTTTTTAATGAAATGATTTAAAGTTTGGAATGAAGTTCTGCTTGGAGACAATGAGCCATAGTATTTTGATATGCATAAGAAGAACAAATTCAGTACAAGTGAGGCATTAGTATTCTGGTGATGAGTCTTCTTGTGGAGAGAAGTTGCTTCCTGTCACGTAATAGAGGATCAGAGCACTGGACAAGCCAGTGCCACCAAAGGTTCAAGAAGTCTCCTGACACATAGCTATGTAGCAATAGGTGAAATTTTGTCCTACCTCCACAGCTGTAGTTCCTGGTTTATCCCATTACAAATAGTTTTGTTTTTTCTTTACGTCTGCACAGTCTGATCATTCCTATAAGTATGCAATTTTATTTGTACTAGGCCCTTGGCTGTGTTACCTTTTGACAGCAGCGAGCTGTTAGTTAGCTGTAATGTGCAATAGAGTTCCTTGTATTTGTTTTAAATTTGCTGCTTTCAGTTCAACTGATACCTCATTTGTCTGTGATGAAAGGTAAATAAGGATGTCGATTTACTTTCTGTTACTCACTGTTTAGTTAAGCCCCTGTTATATCAATTTTATTTTTTTTCTCGAACAAACTTCCTGCATTTTCTTATTCTCATATAGAAGCTTTTCCAGATCTATGATGTATCCACCCATTGGTCTTTGAACCTTTGGAATTTCTCTGATGTTATTTTGGAGAAAAGATGACTGAAACAGAACATAATATGCCAAGGTGAAGACATACTGTTAATTATGTGCAATGGCATTGTATAAATTATTTTTTTCTCTATCATAATACTGCTTTTCTCATCAACTCACTGGGCAGATCTCTTTCACTGGTTTCTGCACAGGTATCCCACATCTACAAGTTGTAACAAAAATACCTGTTCCAGTATTCCAGATCCATAAAATAGACCAGAGAGAGTTTTATTCTGTACAGTATGTTCCCTAATAGGTAAAGCTAGGAAAATACTTGCTTAGAAATGAAATATTTCAGGTTCTGGACCCATCTATGATAGCAACTGTGTCCACCAGGGCTTTTTGCATTCCATGCATTTGCATACTTCAGCTGAAAAACATGAGCTTCCATTGCTGGTGCTGGGATTGCTTCCCCTGCAGCTGGTCTCTGCTCTTTCCCTTGATGTCTGCCCCAGCTTCCACAGCTCTCCGGCACAGCGTAGTGACAACCAGCACCCATGTTACTAGGTGAACAGGACACTTTCAGTGGAGCTCCTTGTGGCACTTCTGCACGATCCCCAAAGAATCGCTTTCTTTGCAAGATTTTTCAAAAAATATTCTGAAATGCAGAATGTGTTTCCGTGGCATCACTTTGTAATGCCTTTAGTATCCGTACACCCTGAGTTCCCTTTGGGCAGACTAACCCCTGAGCGTGGGGTGGTTTAATTCCAATCCCCCGTCTGTGCAGTGGCGTCCTGCAGCGAACCTGGAGTGCTGAGCTCTCAAATACTAAAGCTTTTTGCTCCCCTGAAGTTAATTAAGGTTTTAAGAGTGCATTTCTTTGTAATCATCTTAAGTGTCACATCCATATTTGCCTTCCTGCAGAAAACATTCTTGTTTGTTAATTCCTTGCACACAGCCAAACAGCTAAAAAGATTGCTTTGTCTGTAATCAATTAAAGTTTAAAGAGAAGTGAAAGCAGCATCAGCAAAGGTTTTAAATTCACTGCAAGTGACTCTCAAGTGTTTTGTTTAAATTAGGGCCAATTTTGTTACAATGTGAACAGTAGCACTGTCATTTTCTTCATAGTGTTTCCTAGATACAGGAGTCTTTCAAAAGCAAATGAGAGGCAGGTTCTTTTCTGGAGTGTGGCATGAATCACTACAACACTACAAGTAAAGGGGAAATGCAAGCATCCAAGTATTTCTGGATGTGTTAACTAATTCAGACAGAGATTTTTGTCTCCCTTTAATTTCAGTTTTGGAAAGGAGGAGTGTCTGTGCCAAACCTTTCTGTGCAGTTTTGTGCACAGAGCCTGGACAATCTGACGAAGGAATGGGAGCTCTTCCATGCTGCCTCGCTGTACAGGCTGGTGTGGTTCAGGGTGCAGTTTGGTGGGACAGCTGAGCTCTGCTCACAGCCTGCTGTTGCCAGAAGGGACAGTCCTGCTGCCTCCTTGCTGCCTGCTCTGTGCTCCCCTTCTCTGCCCCCCACACCCTTGCCATGTCTGGCCCTCACTGCTGAGCAGATTCAGCTCATGAATCTGGCAGAAAATGACTGTTTTTCCTCCTTCAGTTTGTTTTCTGCTAGCTTAGTGGGCTATTAAATATAGTCAGCACTTTTCAGGCTACAACAGATCTGTCTTCCTGGCACAGTTAATCCCTGCATGCTTTGTCAGATTCAAAATACACTGTCATTTCCCCTATGGTGTGAAATTCCTTGGAGCCTGGCAGGGAGCCGCTGGTTTTTGGAGCACAGGAGACTCGCTCTGTTGTTGCACAGTGAGGATAGCTCCCAGTCTTCGTGTTGGCATCATAGTTGGACTCTGTTCTTGCTTGTGCTGGCTTTTTGTGCGAATGAGATGGCAATCAGCTTTTGGGGTGTAGATGGAGAGCATATTCCTTTTTCAGGAACGATGTGAAGCCCTTTGCCGGCAGGTGTCAGTATTCCATAGATTTACTATGGAGCACCGGTGCCATTTAGGCTGTTTTCATATAATTAAAATCTCATTCAGGCATTGTAATCACATGCACAGGAGAACAAATGTTCCAGCCCAATGTCTCCAAAAACTGGTGGTTGGCAGAGGAGAGAGGTGGAGGATTCCAGGGATAGTTCTTTTCTTTTTTTTAAGCTATGCAGGCTTTGTCGGAGCAACCTTGTGATAAAGAAGCTGGATTGCTCAGCTGTTGTAATGTTAACACATGCTTGAGACTAAAAGTGAAGATACTGTCACCTACAAACTAGCTGACTGGGCATGTTCACTAAACCCTGCCTGTAAGCATTCCTAACGTTTCCATCCAATGGAGTAGCTCTTCACAGCAGTCATGTTTATGCATTGACAAAGAAGTTGATGGCTTAACTATTTACATTTTTACAGGCAATTCAGTGTATTTTATTGCAGAGTATCTGCTGACAGAGTAAAAGAGGTTGGAAATTTTGATAGTGATGCTGCATGATGTGTGAAAAAATCCCCAAATGATTCATGTGTGCCATATTTTGATTTGAAAATATCCAGACAGCAGTATGCAAAGGAAGAGGACCAGAATGAAAAAACAAAGTGCACATGCACGTGTATGAAGTGGAAGTATTTAAATAAGGGCTCACATAAATACTATGGGCAGTGTACTTGATAAGATCTTAAAGAATCTCATGTAAACACACACAGATCCTTGTATTTTATACTGTAGCAGTGTCATGACAGTCCAGACACGAACAGTTCAAGTGCCAATGCCTTCAGAGCTTCTCTGGAGCAGAAGCTTTGCAGTCAGCATTTGCTGATTTAATAGGATACATTGATAATGCCGTAAAGTGGCTCTAATGCAGTTTCTCCTCCTGTCTTTGGAGTTGTTCATTAGAAAGCCTTGTTTCAGAGTACACAGGACACTCAGGTGCAACCCTCAGAACCAAAAATCTTCCGCTACCCAGGTTTTCCCAATCACACTGTTCTCTTTGCTCATATACCTGAATATCAGGAGTGAATAAATCATTTTTACAGGCAGATAACTGAAACATTAATAAACAATGATTTCTTTTGCTTTGAATTTGTAAAACCAGACATTTTTTGTAGGTAGCATTGAGAGATTACGGTTCATTTACTGTGGTTATGCAGACTTGATGAATAATAGTGAAAAAAAAAGAACTTGCTTATATTTTATTTCCTTTAAGTAGGCATTTTGGCAATTTCTGAAAATGAGACACTAAACCTCAGCTGACTATGGCTTAAACCACAGGGGAAATGAGTGTGATGGTTACAGCCTCACACAATCTTACTGCGTTGTGAAACCAGCTAGAATTTGAACATAAGATTTAACCATATACAGCAGCTTCCCTGATCACGTGTGAAAGGATATCTGTAAAGTGATATTACTGATGGAGTCGGACAGGGTTGTCTGTGCAGGGTTGACATGTACTACATCTGACTGTACTGTACACAAAATTTGTAAGATTTTCTTTTAAATCAATTCATAATAGGTGGGTGCTAACTTGAGCTTACCTTAGTAGCACAGGAGCTGATCAAAAGGCATTATTAGTGCATTTGCAAGTGTATTAATGGGAGAGTGACTGCTACTCAGTTGTTTTAAACCTATATGACTGATGGCTATCATGTAGCTTCTTAGGGAGAAGTATAAATATTTTATTATGCTATAGTTCAGAAGGGCAAGTGTGAACTGCAGAGACCGATGTTTCATGCTGACACAAAGCACTGACATGGATGAGTAGACAGATAAATGCTGAGTTGTTCAGTGCTTGTTTGTCGATTCTGCTGATGGTTCTGTTTTTTTGCAAAATATTTTATTGAAGTAATAGGAAAAGCCATCTCAGTCATGCTGGTGGGCCAATTACCTGTGGCACATGGATTACAGGGGAAAATAGGCTAATTGGTATATATGTACATATGTGAAAGATAGATCTGTGGGTTGTGGGTGTGTGTGGATGTGGGGTTAAATGTTGTTTTTCAGAAGACAAAAGGCTGCAAAACCTGCCTGATACCTACAGTTCTCTTACACAGAAATAGGAACCAAAAATAAAACAATTGCCCCGAATGTTAAAAGTATTTCTCCCCAGATGAAAGGCAGAAGGCCTCTGCCCAGCAATAGGTTGTACATTGATGGCTGAGTTAGAACTTTCTGGACTCCAAAACTTTGAAGTGACTTCTCAGACCAGTCAGATGGGGATTGCCCAAGGAAGGGCCATTGGTGCATGTTTTCACCTAAACGCTCCACTGGCATACCTGCCCAGACCCTCAGTCCCGACTCTGCTTGGGCTAGAATAACCTTTCATTCTTTGCTAGTGAAGAGATATTTTTTTAAAAAAACTTAAATCCTAGGTGGATTTTGAAAAAACAGTGCTTAAACTCCCCTCATGCTGCTTGTGGGGTTCGTTGTGTGGTGAGACTTCCCTTCCCTTGAGCTGAAGTGCCGTGTTGCAGACGGGAGGGCTGGGTGCCAGGCCTGCGCTGCCCAGAGGTGAGCAGTGTGTAGCAGCGCTGCAACGTCGTGGGGCCATCAGAGCACCTTGGGGATTGTCCTCGGAAAGGGATGTGTCTCGTAGCATTCTCTAAGAGCTGCATGTTCCTGAGACGACCTCCTTGGTGTGCTAGTGGTGGCATGAAGCTGCACAGAGGCTAAAAGAGTACAGGCAGAGTACGTGGCTTTGAGGGCCTGATGGGGTGCCCCATAACTGGAGACCATGGATGCAGCTGGTGGGATTTGGCTGTGTGCTGGTGCAGGCTGAAGCCAGCTAAATGGAACCAGGGAAAGGCTCTCGTTGCCTCGGCGGGCACTGAGGGGGTTCAGCTGCTGAGTGGCGGTGGTCTGCGGTCAGCTGCACTTTGCAACATTTCCATTTTTGAGTTCTGTGCTAGCATTTTCGATTTTCTCTGCTAGCTTTTTCAACTTTGTGCCAACATTTAGGTTTTTGAGATATGTGCTAGCACTGTTGCATAAAAAGCGAGCATCTCTTTGGCTTTCCTACCTAAGAAACAAATATGTACGGATAGCTAGAAAAAGGTTAGTCCTGCTAAAGGGCTATAGTACTGCACAATAAACAGCATTTGCACAATGAAAATACTTGGAAAGAATCCTAATGACTGCCATTTAAAATGAGCTGTTTTTCCATCTAATATCAAACATAACTTTTAGTCCTATCATATAACTGTGTTTGGGATCATAAGGGAACTACAGAGTAAGAACTATAGAGAAGCATTTAGAGAAACACTGTTTATGAACAATGACAACAAGTATCTACAAGAAAAATTATTTGATTTTTCTCAAACGTTTGTCAGTAATTTGTGATGTTTTACATGTTCTTCTTGAGGCAAGTGCGAAGTGGGATCATTGAAGCAGTGCTGATGTACAGCTACTGAGGATCTGGTCCTTTGTGTTTTAACTCCTGGCTTCTAAGGAGGTGGTGTTCATGCTGAGCTTCTGATATTGATTTTAAAGACTGTATCATTTGAGCAAATGTGAGTTACTGGATAAGAGTTTCCTTTCTATTTAAGGGATTGTCTTTGCATTTTAGCAGACTGGCTGAGGGAAAGTTAAGCAATGTAGTTGTTTATATTTGTAATCACTTGCGTTACTGGAAGAAGTCAGCATAACTGGTTCTGGATGAATGACTTTTTTTCAAATGTTTATCAGTTGCAGCAAAGGGTAATGTTTCTATCTCCCTGCTCATTAGATTGGAGAGATAACACTACCTGGCTGTCACAGAACAAGTCTTTTGCTAGTGAAAAAAGCACATCCTATAAGACACATGTTCCAGAGTCTTAAGAGTGGGGAGAACGTAGCCTACCTCTGGGTTCTGCCCAAGGTGCAGGGTATTGAGTGCCTTTTCATTTCCTCTCCATGGGCTGGTCAGGTGAGCACAACTGGTTGCCTCTGAAAGCAATCCTTGCTGTTCTAGAAATCACACACCTCAGCAGGTTCAGAATTTGGCCTGAAGTGAACAGAGCTGTTATTTCCCTTTTCGAATCTGTGCTGAGACAGAGATGCTATGTTTGAAACCCATGCTTTTTTTCCAAAGAGCATAGAGCATTTATTTGGAAGGAGGTACCAAGCTACCAACAACCTCAGCAGCGATGCTGGGGGCATGAAGGACATTCTGTGGAAAAGGCCTAGTACTAGTCGTAAAGGGAAAGGGAATTGTTTTGCTGCAGTATAATTTAAATGCTTACTTCTGTGGAGCTGGGTTCTTCAAGGTCTGGTGGTTAATCCAGACCATACTGTGTTAGATGCTGCATGCATACAGAATAAGATGATGGTTTCTGCACCCTAAAAAGTGTATGGTTGAAAGCTAAGCCTGCCAAAGAGGCCTAACTATGCTGATAGTAATCAAAATCACAGTAACAACCCTGTCATTAATCATTGGCCCATACTCTGCATGTTACCAAGATGTGATACTTTCAGTGTTAAAGACAGCAGGTAGTTAACTGCTTCCTTTTCATTTGGAATAGTAAAGTTTTGTGCAAAAGGACTAGAGGTTTTTCTCCATTCTGGACTTCGGTCCCCATCTAGGTTGTAAAAGGACCAAAATTAGCTTTCATTCCTTGTAAGTGAACAAGTTTTAAGTATTTGTTAGCTCTGCAGCAGTTGTGCATAGACTGATATTGCTTGTGGTGTGCATTATATAGGAAGATTTTCCTTTTTTAAAAAAATAAAAGAAAATTGTTCTGTCTGGACCTGATTCTTCATAGTCCTGTGCCTTGTATAATCATTTACATGTGAGCAAAGTGGGGAGGGTCCATAACTGCTAACAGAATGAGCTGCACACAGAAAAAGCCCAACCACTTAAGGGCTTGTTCTTGTCCAAGGTACCAGTCTGGGAGGATCAAGTTGTCTTTGTGGGGACAAGAGTAAAGGAGTAAATGCTGCACACACCATTGTGTTTTAGAACCTAAACTGCACAACTGCTGCTATGAAAAGCAGGTGGGATGACAAAGTATTAGGGTTTCATCTTCGCAGCAGGCTGACTGTTAGGACTGTCTGGCTGTGCAGGGAAAAGTGGACTGGCCTCGCAGAGAGGGAAGCAGTAGGCTGGTGAGGCCTCTTCAAATCTGGGAGGAGATGGGCCTTGCTAGCACTCTATCTGTGGGCAGGTCAAGTTCCTAGCAGTCTTTGCATGACCGGTATCTGTGCAATTGATGGACTTTTCTGTGATTAACTGTTGTCAAGAACCCTTCAGAAAATGCAGGCTATCATTTCAAATAGGAGCATCAGATTAAGGGGAGAAGAGGTAATGAGGTACAAGGAGAAAATTCTTCCCTGGGGAACAAATCAAACTTGATATCATCATAAAGGGTAATGAGAAATGCACTGCTGAACTCAGGAAATTCAGGGCAGCTGCCTAGAAGAAGTGAAACTTTGTATTCCTATTTAAGACAGCAGAGAGGGGATGCTACTGTTTTGGTCTGCTGGTTAAGTCAGGGGGCGCACAGATTGCACACCTGCCTTTTGCATATGGCTTTGCCCCACATTTCCTGAGTCCTTGGGCAAGTCATTTCACTTCTCTGTGCCATAAGGTATGTCTACATAGATATATGCAAGTCAGTGCAAATGAACTGTGCTTATACGCCCACATGGCAGGTTCTGAAGCTATGACTGTTCCTATACTGCTAAATAGAATAGGGTCAAGTGGCACAGGCTAGTCCTATCTACTACGTAGAACTTGTCCTGTCTCTGTGTTTTTGGTCCCATGTAATGCCTCTGTGGCCCTAAGACAATACTGTTTGTTTGTGGGATTTTTTCCCAGTACATAGTATCTTAAATAATATGAGCCCTTGTTGCAGGGGTGTTTTTGGACTGTGAAACTGAAGATTTGTGTTGCATGTTTTGACATGTGGCAGGAAGGCCTGTATCTGTATCTGGAGGAGCAAAACCTGTTCTGAGCGTGTAGGAGGAGGGTATAGGGTGAAAGGAGCCAGACCTGGACACTTCGGTCTTCACTGCTCTGGGAATCCTGTCCCCTGGGGCATGCCTGGGTTTCACTTGGAAGTGTGAGCTGAACAGGCCCACAATCATGTCAGGAGTGTGTTGACTATTAAGCACACTGAGCCATCTGTGATCCTGTAAATGAGTTTGCTTTCTGGCCCTGCTTTATTTAGCAGTGTAAGCGAAACCCGTGTGGCCATGTCAGCATGGCTGTAAGCCCATGTTGATAAGTCAGGGTGTACTATTTCAGACACAGTGCTGCACAGTTGAAGGAGCTGTAGCAACAAGAGCTCACATCATAGACACAGTATTAGATGACTGTCATCATAATTGCCAACCTTACCGGGATACCATGTAGTTTAATTAACGCTTATAAGAAGCATTGCAACTCTCTGCTTGGAGGCCCTGGGCAGGTACAGTGTATGTTGCCAGAGATAGTGTTTTTCTACCTTTTACAATTTGAAGATTGCCTAAAAGTTTTCCAGGAGAAGCACAGATTCCCTATAGCAAAAAGACCTCTTGACAGTGGGTTCTTAGTTTTCTTTCTTTGGCCCCTAGTGTGTAGTCACAGGCCGCTCAGGGATCCAAGAGCCACCAGTTAACAACTCTGGACGTATAGGGTACAAGGACAATGACAAGGAGAGGGATAGAAGTGGATGCAGCTCATGAGGCCTCTCTCACACTGTTAGCAGTAAAAACTGAGGAGTTGTTTGATGCCCGAGCACCTGCCCTGTTTTCCCAGGGATGAGGATGCCGTTTCATGCGGCAGGGTATGGAAGCAAAGGAGGCACGGTGTGAGGAAAGAGCAAGCCTGCTGTACATCTTGAGGGGCAAATGGTGGCCTGCAGGGCTGGAAGTGCCTGGGACTAGGAGGGTCATGTGCCTAGAAGGACAAGATGTTATTACTCTCACTCACCATCCTGTTGATGTATGCTCAGCGCTGATAGTAATCTTACGTGTCTGCAATCTTGGTCTCTTCTGTGTGTCACCTCTCATCCTGTGACAACTCTTCCCCCGCCTCACCGCAGGCACCACAAGAGGTTGTGTTGCTCCCAAGTTGTGAGGGGAGGAAGCGTTTGCTCCATGGGGCTCTCTAGCCATTCATTCTAGCTCCTGGAATTGGATTTGGGGCTAATGCTGCCTGAACTGCCTTCAGGCTCTTGCAGGGTAGCTGTGTCATTTTTCTGCTGAAAGTCTGGTTTGACATTTTACTTTAATCTTCAGCTGTGTGAGTTGCATGGATATCAGACAGTGTGTTGTGAGTCAGAGCAAAGGCATTCAGCGTCACTGTGCTCCAGTGGAAAAAAATATGAAGGTAACTATTACAGTATTTACAGCATCATTTTTCATATTGAGATTTGCACAAGCTTGTTTGAGTTATTCAGCCTAAAAATCCATGATTGTAGAGGAGCTGACTCATTAAAACAGACTCTACTTCTCCAGAGAACCCAGAGGAAAATACTGTTCTTTAATACATCTAAATTCATTCAAGTGTGGCTTGTGCTATCAGTGAAATGACATAGAAAATATATTTTGTCCCTGCACTCTTCCTCCCAATTCCCTCTTTCCGTAGTGCTTCCGTTAACTTGTCTTCCTCCAGTCTGTAATATAAATGTAAGGAGAAATGGCACCTTTCTACTCTGCAGATTTGTCCCTTGTGTATATTCTTACCTGCCAACAGTAGTGACTGCAAATGTTTTCTACTTTTTTGTCATATGAGTCAAATGGAATGAAAAAAGCTGAAAAAGTGTAAGCCAGAATGTGTTTCTTTCTGTGCGTCGTTAGTGTTTGGTACATACTGGTTCCTGGGCCACCTGAATACCTATGCAAAGCAACTCACAGAAAGAATAAATAATGAGCCCAGGAGCAACTGAGGGAGGATTTGACCTGCAGAATCTCTGTCACGGACCATGCTAGTGGGGGAGAAGATCAGCTGGCTTCATCTTGTATGTTGAGCATCATTCCTCAGCTAGATGTAGGAGTATTGTGTGATATTTGCCAACAAGGCATTTGATGGTGATCTCTGTGCAATCCAAAATGGCAATAGAGACCATATCTGGATTTAGAAGAAGCAGAAGAATACCTGACACAGTCTAGTCCTGGTGAAGGAGCAGAAGCTAATTATGAAAATGCAATTCCAGTAAGAAGTAGGAAGCAGTGGATGGAGATGCTATGTTTACTTCCTTCCCAGACTCATGTTAACAGTGTTTTAGTCTGTGCTGGCTTTCCCCTGCCATTCCTGCCCTATGCTCTTTAAGCGTGTCTTCTGAAAGACTTTCTTTGCATTGTGAAACTGGTACATTCCTGCGTTCAGCAGTCAGCACCAGGACAGCCAAGCTCATTTGTTTAGTGGATGTCCTTGCAAGTTGTCTCACACTGGAAGAACAAGCCCTGCATAAGTAATGGAGACCTGCACACTGACTGCTTCTGTGCCTGGCTGTTGCTCAGCGTGGCAGCCCCTTTCCTTTGCCTACCTGGCAGTGATGTGAATCAACTGCCGAAACAAATGCGTGGCAAACTAAATTCTAGCTGCCTGCCTGGCAGGATGCAGCTCCACATCTGTTTGCAAAGTAGGAGCAAAGCAGGAAAAAAGAAAAACTGGCTTATCTGACCTTGCATGTAAAGTACCTTTTTTATCTGGTTGTTGTGATCTTTTATCAGGGTTTTGCAAGCCAGTTGGATCTGTTTTGTCCAGATGAATGGCCACTTATGATACTTGTTTCAGTTTTTTCACTGATTCTGAATTCCAATCAAGTGCAATTTCAGAAGAGCCTCAGGAAGCCCATATATCCCTACAGAGGGAGGCATATTTGGGGAAAGCAAGTAAAACTTGTGTATACTGCTGGAGAAACAGTGCATTGCTGGAGGCTCAAGAAAATGGTCCTTTGAAAGAAGAGGAATATGACATCATGTAGAGACAGGCCTTCAAGTCTTGATATAAAAGGGCAAATGTCCACTTTCAGAATATAATATATTCAAGGCCCTTTGGTTTTGGGGGCTTGAGTGGAGGTTCATGACATTTTACAGTTATGTCAAGAAAATGCTCTCTTTCTTATGTTGCTTGTTTTCATTCTTTTTTCCTTTTCTATATTTTTATCTGATGTTGAAATTCATTTGATTTTCTCTCTGCATTTTTTTTCTGGTTATAATTTCTAAGAACTCTGTCTATAATTTCTATGAGTTCAGTCTCTGCCTAGATTTAGATTCATAATCATTAGTCCTGGGAAGCGCACAGTTAAAATGACAAAATAAATCTGTTAGAAGGTAGATTTCTTACCTTCCAGCTTTTCAAGGTCTAATTATTTTGCAGCTGATCTAGTATGCAATTGATAAGATGAAAATGTAAATTTACAGATTTAGTATTCAAGGTATTTTTCATCTGATCAAAGAAAAGGAAGCATTTTACAAAATACAAAGCTATTGTTTTTGCTTATGTCTGAAGTTATGTGGATTTAGTCAGGCCATCGGGAAATCCACAATGCATCCACTAATGTTTATTTCATTTTCTCCAGGGGGTCTTGACCTTATCTTCATGCCTGGCCTTGGGTTTGACAAAAAAGGCAACAGATTGGGAAGAGGGAAAGGATATTACGATACATATCTTGAAAGGTGTATGAAACATCCCAGTGGAAAACCTTACACAATTGCCTTGGCTTTTAGAGAACAAATTTGTGAATCGGTGCCTGTAGCTGAAAATGACATCCAAATAGATGAAATCCTGTATGAAGACTGCTGAAGGTATCTTCGTATCAACCCTCCTGCAGAGTGACCAACTGAAGACTTCAGATCTGTTAATCTCAACTTTTTAATAGTCATATATGACTTTGGGAGCAATAAAATAATTATTTTGATTTGAACAACAGGAAGATCTAACTGTGATCATGGTAATGAGAGCTACGTGAATTTGCTTCTAATTGGAAAATATCTGCTGTGAATTCTTGTTCTACAATCAGTAGAAAAAGGCGTGTGCACAGCAAACTGAGTACTGTCCTCAGAACTTAGTTATATATATCCATCAACCAAACAAAAAAACACCAGATAAACCTTATACTAAGCTAGGCAAAAAAATTATGATTGGGAGAAAGACTTAATTTGATTTTAGTGTCTTCAATGATTTTGATTATGTACTTGGCTTCTTAAAGCTGCCTAATAATAAAAGGAGTATCTGTTAAAAACAACAACCATGGCTTTGGTATACATTCGTTTATTTTATCTGAATGCAAGAATGTCTTGTGGTCTAAAAATTGGTTGGTGAATTCAAGGTCTGAAGAACACAAGTTTCTATGTAAAATGATGCTTAAAATTATTTTAACCTCTATAATTTTGTACATGAACCATTCATAATATCCTGGAATAATGTTGGAAATATTCATACATACAATGTTAAAATACAAAAAGAAGCTGAAAGTTATGGAGAACAATTTTTGTGACTCGAGCAAGGCTTTGGGTTGGAGTTTTTCTTAATCTACCTTGGGGTAAATAAAAGCAATCACATATGAGTGGTGTGGTGATGTCAAGGAGCAGGTTGGAGGAAGATGGACTCAGTTCTGGCCACAGCGAACAACTCAGAATGGGGCAAGGGATTTCTTGGTCCCATACAGGTGGGTGGGAATGGCTGTGGGGTCTCTGCAGGGCCTCTTGTGGTGCATGTGTGGTGACCCAAAAGTCTTCACAAGTACTGCAGTGGTTTTTGCTGCAGAATTGTATGTCGCTAAGTGTGCACTGGATGGATGAACTGGAACTGAAGCAAACTGAAGTGCACCTCAGTCTTGGGGTCTGCACAGTGTCTGATATATGTGTGCCCAGAAAAATGCACCACTTATTCAGAGAGATAGTGCTAGGTTTTTAGAGTAAAACTGAGTTCTAGAAATTAAAGTCAAACAATAAGCAATGATAAGGGAGGCAAAATACTAATTTTCTCACCTTCCTGCACTATTCATAATCCTGCTTGCCTTCTTCAACGTGACTTCACTTCTTCTATACTTGTTTAATTCTTCTCTCAACGAGTAAATCAGTACATTTATTTTAACCTAAATACTCGATGTGTCATCATTAAAAATTCCATGAATTCTCAAGGACTAGCTGCAGAGTAGAATGCCCTTAAGACTTCCTAGACAGTAACTGTTTTTGTGAGCAAAACGATGCCTACAGTGTATGTGAACCTTTCCATCTCAGAATGCTTGTGTTCAGTTTTATTTCTGTTTGCATAATATGGTAACCAATTAAACCCTCTTGCTCTGGGGTTAGTGTAAGCTCAGCAAATGCAGGCGTCTGCCTCATGCTTCCTGGTACTTCCAACTCCTATGGTAGCAGCGACTCATGTGGCTTGGGTGAACCTGCACCTGCAATATTGGCATATCAGGCTTCCCACCAGTTTATATAGAAAGGGGGCAACTTGTTCAAGACAGCTGGTAGCAGTTTGTAATGTCAGCTATTTCGTAAAATGTTGGTGCTCAGACATGGCCTTCCACCAATTTGATATCAAACTCGCTCTCTCTACTAACCACAAGGTGAATTTTTACACTTCATGTACTACAAACTGTGCAGAGTAAGGTATGCTCATGCGTCATACAGGCTTTTGCAACCAGCAAGTGAGATGACAGTATTTGTGCTGCAGCATGGAGCAGATCGTTAAATTAAGAGGCCATGTTGCATAGGAAAGAAAGGAAAGATAGAAGGAAATCAGAGGAAATCTTGCTGTTAAATTCAAGCTGAGGGAAAGCCATGATGTTTGGTTTTAAAGGTGGATGCTAGGATTTTTTTTGGTCCCTGCTTTACTGGAATGCCTTATGTCACATAAATCAATTGGCTACTGTGTAAGCAAATATTTTATCCAAAGCCTCTGGGCCTCGTGGCTTTGCTTTTCTGAGGCATTCTTTATGTAAGAGGTTTATTATTATTCTTTGGCCAGTTAGATACGAATTTATTCACAAAATTTTACAGCCTTTGTGAATTAGCTTTAGATCTGGCTGACCAAGGTTTGATTTATTCTCTAGAACAAGGGTGAGCTTGACTCATACATATTTCACTACAGGTGATAATAGGTGAACAACTGTGTTTAAAGTCTAGCACATGATGAAGCGATTTCAGGGCCAGCACTAACAAATGTACAGAAACAAAGTGCTTAGAGAGAGCTGAACATTTGGTCATATGGTTTGCTGTGTGGGAGTTTAAACAAGGAAAGAAGTAAAGATCAGATTTGGGTGCAAAATGTAGGCTCCCTTGTCCAGCAGAGCCTCAGGCATGTGCCAAGCTTTGTCCTTGTGGGCTGGCAGGAGTTGCAGGAACTAATTGATAGAGAAGAAGCAAACGTGCTTTGAAGGCTGTCAAGACTTGAGGCAATGAGTGTCCCCAAACCTCTTATCTCACAGGTAATATTTCAATACATCATGGAGCCGTTTTCCCCTGCTCACACTCCTTTCAGCTGCAATAGGGAGAGAATTAGGAAACTGCTTCGTGTACCAAATTAATGGGAACAGGAAGAGCTGACACCTTGTGCCTTGCCGGCCCCTCTTGGGCCAGGAGGAGATCCTCACGCACTCCTTGGCCAGGGTTTAGGAGCTGCAGGACCCTGGCTCATAGAGATAACTCTTACCATGTGGCTGATGGGGATAGGAAAACAATATTTATGTATATTTTCTTGAGGACCATAGAGCTAAATAAATGTGACAGCTTTCTTTTGACATCTGAACCTTACTGCTGTCGCTCAGGGTTTTTCTTTTTGCCACAAAACATGAAATCGCTGTCAGTTTGATGGTATATAACAGTGTTTCTGAAGCACAAAGGTTAGGGGGTTGGTAGGTGCGTCAGAATTATTTATGTTTGCTGTGCATAAAATGGCACTTGGGGAGCAAGGCAAACTGCCAAGAAGGAGAGGAATCTGGATTGTCTGGTTGCTCTCTTGTATCTCTCAATGCTGCATTGTCAGGGTGGAATTTATAAAAATTGCTCCAAAACAGTATCATCTTTCCCCAAATGGATGTGCCCTGTCTGTCGCAGTGAATGTCGTTATTGCTATTTTCATGACAAAACGTCTATCAATCTCTACTTTGTTTATAAACAAATCTGCCTGCCTTGCATTACAAATGGATAATTTAAGGGAAAAATATCATTACCAAAGGAATCAGTTAATTATATTTCAGGATCTCAGCAGGGAATGCTATCTCAGAGTATTCAGTCAGATCTGACCAGTGGAGTTATAATTAAAAAATGTCCCCAGGGAGGAACTTGTAAATTATGTACTGTAAGGGGCTTTTCCAGGCTCTTTTATTTTAATTACACACTCTGAAAGAAAAAGGCCTCAGAAACAAATTAGCTAAGAGGTTGAAATGGCTTTGTTAAAATCATGTTTGTAGCTAAGCAAGTGAAAGACTATGAGTAAGGTAAGAATATAGGGCAAATGTTTGGAAGCTGCCATTACTCGTGTTTTAAAAGTCACTTGGAAAGCACCAAAAAGTACATGCGAAGAGGTGCAAGTGCTGGTTTTGGCCAGCATTCCCACTGGTCTCGGAAGAGTGCATGTGCCCTCCCCAGGCTCAGATCTGACAGTGCCTCATGACCATTTGCTTTGTGGGAGGGCAAGAACTGATTTTTTGTAGACCTTTGATAGGGTGCAGGTGATGTGGGCCAAAGGATTAGGGATGATGAAGCGACAGAAGATGCTGGGGATATATTTGGCTCTGTTATTATAAATGGTTAACTTGATGTTACAACAGCAGCTGCATACAAAGCTGAGGCTTGGTAGTAGGTGTGAGTAGCCCATTGCTCGCACACCTACTATGGCATTTCAGTTCAAATCAGCGTGGTTAACCCTCTCTGGTAGCGGGTCTGAATGTGGCCCGTGGTGCCAAGAGACGGGTATTACTTATGATTAGTGGCTCTCTCCTTTTCAAATGCATGGCCAAAAACTGACTTGTTTTCCCTCCCTTGTCAAACATGCTTTAAGTGTTTGCTACTGAAATTCCTTTGGAGTTGATTTTTGCTGAAAAACAGATGGAGTGATCTCTGGTCAGATGTGGAGAGTAGAAGTCGAGAGGTCAGAGCGCTCCTCTCACCTCAACCACTGACTCACTGTTTGGCAGAGCGGGAGGCATTATCTAATATCTGTTTGCTAAGGAACGAGCCAGCCAGTAATACTGTATCTGCCTGCTTGTTGATGCCAAATTTTATGTATGTAATAGCCCTTCTGAGCTGCCTTTGCCCTTGCATTTATTTCTTTCTGAAAAAAACAAAAAAAAAAAACAAAAAAAAAAAAAAACAAAAAAAAAGAAAAAAAAGAAAAAAGAAAAGAGGTAAAATGCTACTGTGGCACTCTTAGCAAACAGCCAACTGGCTGAGCAGATCAACAGCCAGGCAGCGTTTCTGGTGCTTGAGTGACTTCTTATGCCACGTACATAGGTATGGAATTTCTCATCTCCTCGTGTCTCCTTTTCAAATTTATTGCACTTAAATGTTTTGCTCAGATGGACAGTGCCGCAAAGTTAACAGTCTTTTTCACCTCCGTGTTTTAGAGTCTTTAACACATGTCATTTGATTGTAGCCTTAGGATACTGTTATCATGTCCTAAACAGTAAGTGCTCCGCTTCAGGCAAAGTAGCTGGAAATCCTTAGATGAAAGCTGCTTTAGTCATTCATCAAGCAGATGAGATCTCTGCTTTTATTTTGTTATAGTGTAAATTTGCTGCTTAGTTTTCTTGCCTTTCTGAAAACTACCGAATCATAAAAATACTTGTAACAAATGCCATCTTGTCTGTCACTAGAATAATATATTAAATGACTATCAACTCTAAGAGAAGACTACAATACCTTTGAGATGATTTGGATGTGTGTTTAGGAACAAGATTTGTTGACAGCTTCAGAATTATCTTGCTCAGTAGATTTTATTTTTTATTTTGTATTTTATTATAGTGCACTCATTAGTACTTGAGAAGGAACAGAAAGACATCCCTACATTTCTGCAAACATAGTTTATTCATGGGAAAAATCACAGAAAGAAAAGTGGAGTAGAACATAAATGTAAAACAACAGCCTGTTCTCTAAAGGGCAGAACTGTAAGGTTTGAACATTCTCAGTCGAGGTATTGCCATTTAATTATTAGGAGTGGTGAGTCCATATTAACCTTTATGGAAAATTACTGTAGACTGTAATAAAATGGAATACTTTTCTATAGCCTTTTGTTATCACCTTGTCAAATTTAATAAAGAATTATTCATAAAGAATTTCTATTAGAATGGCTAAAGTAAAATTACTGAAAAGGATCATTTGCTATTAAATAGTTTAGATACATAGAATAATTGTTATTGGACCATATTAAAATTTATATGACTTCTTCATTCTGGATACAACTGGAAAAGTATAGTTATAAACAAACTGTGAAGGACTTTCACTATTGCTCCATTGCCTATGACTCATTTTCTCTGGTTAGCTTTCTTTTGCTGCCTACGCGCACCCCAGGACTAAGTCAGAGTAGAGCTAGGGACAGCCTGACACTGATGCAGGCAGGAAACAGAGCATGGATAAGATAGTCTCACATACATACCTTGGCTGGAATAAGATAACACAGGGTAGCCTTGGGGCTCAGGGATCCATCCAGGGCAGAACAGTCTCCTAGGCTTTATTGCAGAGAGGCCTTGCTGGGGCTGTCTATCTTGCTTGCCTTTTCTACTTGCAGATCAGGAAGACATGTGAGAGCCCTGGAGAAGCTGGCCCTTTGCATGCTCCTCTCACTCCTTCTGCACCTTTTTGCAGAAATCCTACCCGTATGAGCTGTCTCTACTGGCTGATAGTCCAGGACTTGTCTCCTGGTCTGTCTTCAGTAGCACAAGAGATGATTGCAAATATTCTGGGACTAGGACAAGCAGACAACTCTCCCAAAACGTGTGTGTGAACAAAAGCAGTCCTGTTCCTTCCTAGTGTCTGTACTACAAGGCAATGCAGATTTCCCTGACACAGTCCCAACAAAGCTCCTCCTAACTAAAAGTAAGGCCACTTTTGCTACTTTTAATTACTGTTGCTGCGTCTGAGCAGTCTGTGTGCTGGGGACATTGCTGGGCAGAGGAGTTGCAGGCAGCCAGGTAGGACAGCTAGGAGAAAGTCGCTGTTGCGGTAGCTGAATGAGTAAGAGTGAATGGGCAGATTTAGCCTAAAGGAGACTGCAGAAATGTGCTGTGAGTAGATGAAGTGAGAAGAGCAGGTCAGCAAGCAGAGGCAATGGCAGGATAAAAAAGAGACAGTATGTATTTTCTGACAGCAATAGCTTCTAATGGAGCTCCTCTGCTGCCTTTCTGCTGAGCTGCTTGGCAGGTCGCTAGAAAATGTCTTCTGGCCCTCATACAGGCTCTCCGCTAGCTCCCATTTGGTGGAAACTGGAAAATGGCCTCACATGAGACAGGCAGGCGGTGCAACTGCGTGTGGCGGATTTCCTTAAGAAAATCCTCGTATATCCAGCTGACAGTAGTGGATGCCATTTGGTTTCAAAGGCACAGGAATTCCTAAATCCTCCTTGCTGCAGAGAGCAAAGACAAGAGGGAGGCCGAGTTGGAAATCAGTGCCACCACAACCAAGGCCTGGCTGCAAGGGCAGGTGAGGCAAATACCATCTCTGACCATGGTGGCTAAGGGAATGAGTTCACAAGACTCATCTGACAGTGCAAATTACTTTCAAGTCGTGCTAACCAGTTGCCGCAGAGTGATCCCAGGCTTCAGGTACACTCTGACTGTGAAGAACAAGGTTGTCAACCCTTCCTTGCCCCAGCTTGTCATCTGTGTAGTTTGTGTTTTCTCAGGGCTGGCCCTGCAGGTCAACTCGCTCCCTCCGTCTCTCATGGAGAGTCATGGGAGTCATTTCTGCATGAGGCCACTGAGGCTCCTGCAGCACCTCTCTGAGGTGACAGGCCAAGCAGGGAAGGAGAGCGCAGGAAACTATTATATTTTCTCTCTCTAAGGTCTGCAGTAGGATCAGGCTGTGCAGAGGCTCTGACTGCTGTGGAGGACAGATTTTGCTCTTCAGCCTTCTTTTTAAGAGTTTTCTTGTCATTTTTTCAGTGGGGAAGGTGAATGGTTCTCTGGGAATGATGCTTTTGGCTCTGCTAGCCCTTTGATGCAGTTAGAGGCAACAGTAAAAAACAACAGAAAGCAGGTAAATTTATCAGAGCTGAGGTGGGAATTTTGGGAGGTTTAGAGACAATCACATCACACTAGAAAAACAGATTACCAGAATTGTTTTAAGAGACTTGGTGGGAGGCAAAACAGCTTAGCTCAAAGTTCAGCAAAAGAGAGCGTTTTGCAGATACCCTCCTGGGGATTCCTCACACGAGTGAGCGGCCAGATGCAAACTGCTCGTTCACAGACGTGATAAATGCTCTTCACCTTGCAAGGGCTAAAAGGCAGCTTTGCAGCTTGTTAGCCAGGAGAGACTTGCTTCCTTGAGACTTTTGCTGCCTGAACAGATAGTGCTTTAATGCACTTAATCTGCTCTAATGCTACTGGACATGCTAGTCTCTGTAGCAAGAAACTCTCATGTATGAACACTTGTTATAATAAATTAAGAGTAGTGGGAAAGCCCCTGGAACTTAGCCATAAATCTGGTGGTAAGCGCCAGCAAGCAGCAGGGTTTCTACTGTACATCATTAATAAAGATGTTCAAGAGATACAGGCAGCATGTTGCCGTGGATATTGTTACTTAGGTCTGCACCACAGCAGAGCTGAGATTTCATATGCACAGGACAATCAGTCAAAAACTCTCTCATACTGTAAAATGATCCAGGTTACTGTCAATAAAAGCTGTTGGTGGTGATGAGGTTATTGTATTGTTTTTATTAAAAAAGTCCAGCTCAATTTTTAACGTAATACGAATTCCTGAAAATGTTCCCCAGCTTGTTGAGCAGTGCTGCAAACATCTTGTTTCATATAATTTGCAACAAAATGAAAATGAGATTTTAAGCTCTTTCGGGCACTGGCCTTGGATTTGTTTGCACAGTCTCCAGTACAATAGCCCTCTGATTGGGATTAGTACCAGCACAATACGGAATATGAAGGAGGGAGAACAAGGAGGAAAGAGGAGGATATTTTAGTGCAAGAGGCTTAAATTTGGCTTTGAGCAAGAGCTGTAGACCAGCAGCAGGACCAGTTAGGCTATTTTCTCATAACTTAACTAGTTTGTAACACAGCCTGGTCATATAATTTTATAGCTTTGTTTCAGTTTTCCCTGACAGGTATCCAGATTTCTGGGATAACAGTGTCCTTCTTCAATGTTTGTGGCATATTCTGAGGTCTCCAGATGGAAGCCCTTACGGAGGTGTGCCATGGTTACCTTGCTCCGCATGGCACCTAGAAATAAAATGGGTTTCGCATGGGACACCAGCTACAGGAGAGCAGCTGTCTGGGCATTGAACCTGGGCTATCACAAATTCACCCTCTATGAATAAGGAGCAAGGGGGAGACATTATATACTAAGCCATGGGGAATAAAAGCATTTGTGGATCTTGGGGAAATAGAATACCAATTAAATTTTAAAGCAAGCATTTGGCTAAAATTAGAACCCACTGGCTTGATATGCTGTGACATGAGACATGGCTAATTGCGAGCAAGTTTCCACCCCACTTGATTATTGTTGTGACACACAGATCATTAACATGATGGTCTAAACATGAAACAAAGTGTTTAAATATTAAACTGTCAAATCCTTTCTCTGATCTCTAAATCGCTTCCTAAAGTAGGGGAGAAGAGTGTGTAGAAAGTGATTGGTAGGCTCTGCTACTTTCTCAATACTGAATTGCTCTCTGTCAACATGGTGACTGCTGGCATGAGGCTGTGAAATGGCATTTTCAGTTGTCTGCTTCATTTGCAGATGTACTTAATAATGGGTAAATGTACTCTTCAGCAAGCTTTCATGCAGGTGCAGAGCGATTCGCTGTTCCCACATGCCTCCCTCTCCCTCGGGTCTCTGACATGACTGGCTCTGCCCAGACACTTGGAGTATTTGGGGTGAGGGAGGTGTGAAAGGCCATCCTCCAAGATATTGCTCCAGTTTCTTCTGCTGTGGATCCAAGTGGAAATCATTCAGCAACAAACAACTTTGCATCCAGCTGTCCTCCGTGCACAACCATGCAGACAGCAAAGGGCTCGTCCAATTGCAATGGTTTGTGCAGGAGCTGGTTGTCTTGGAAAGAGAAACATTTTTTGAACTGCTACAGTGCAACCTATTTCCAGGTAAAATGTCTTCTTTCTTCCTGGATTCTCAAGATCCAGGGATTAGGGAAGATGCCATAACTCCCAGTTCTTACACTTTCACAAATGCCTGCCTTCAGGTAGAGGAGGAAGAGGAGGCGGCCTGCCCAGACAGCCCTCATTCTTATGCAAAAGAACTATTGGAAGGGTGAGTGAACTCACATACAGCATATTCCTATTTTCTTATTCTTTGGACAACCCATGAAACGACATAGATATCCCCTGGATGCTCAAGATACAGTGAGGACCTCCCAGAGGGGAAGAATTTGGTTGTATCTGAGCATCCTACTTCTTCACAAGGACTCCTCATTCTGGTTCTTCACAAAATAACCTGTCTTCTGTGTCACCTTAAAGATGGCACAGGGTGAGTGTAAACACACTGAACTTCCATCATTCACATTTCTGCCCTGTTGAATTTTATGTCTCAGATGGCTGTTGTGCCATGCAAAAAATGTTGTGCATAAAAGACCCAATATAGAAACTATTTAGCAACTGAATAAAGCTGTTGGGAGAGAAGTGCAAGTGTATTAGTGACATTCAACCAGAAGATTATTAAAGGCAATGAGCCCAAGGCACTTATTTAGGAAACTATTTGTTCAAGGAGGAGACTGTAACAGATTTAGCTTGGTGGTTTCCTTCTGCGTAATACATAAGAGCAGGAATTCATGGGTCATAAGCTTATCTGCTGAAGAGCTTGAACAAGATCAATTTAAAATGAATCCTAGTACTGTCCTGCTTTTCCCTAAGAGCATGGCAAAACTAATCCACCACCAAAGTTGCTTTCTATCTCAAACTGGAAAATACAAATAGAAAATGAAATTTGTGCTGATAATTACTTTAACAGCCATCATGTGTATATTGTAAAGGATCAGAATAGATACAGCTTCCAATATTATGATAGCCTGTAGTAATAGCTATGATTAAGAGGAAGTTAATTAGAATTCATTATACATTCAGTCCCTGCAGTTCACTGTTCTTTAGGAAAATTTGCATTTGGGAAGGGATCCTTATTTTTAATACATGTAGATAGTGTTGCCTACAGACTTCCATTGTGTAAACTGTATCCATTTGTAGCAAAATATTCAGCAGCTCACTAAATATAGCAGCTTTCTTTAAAATAGCAAAAAAACTCTGAAAAAATTTTGTCCTAGTTCTTCTTATAGACAGAGATGTGCAAAAATACCAAACAATACATAGCAAGAATGGAGATTTTAAAGGTTACCTAAGGAATTTTGTTCAATATTACTTTTTTAGATTGTCCTGAGCGCTACCCACTGTCAGTGCGATGCACAGAATAATAAAGATAAATAGATCTGTTTCTGACACACACACACACAAAAACCAGACTCAAAACGAGTTAGAAGCTTTTGAATAGCACTTTGATATCTAAGTCACGTTAAGTATTTGCAATTTTACCCAGTATTGAGTTGCACATGCAAACTGACTAGTTTCAAGGAGAACAAATGTATTCACATTCTTTTGTGCTGGAGGTATTAATACACATATGGGTATTCAATTACTATCAGAACAAACTGTGCAGCTGCACTAGAATCAGATAAAAATATGCAAAGCAGGTAGCTTGGGGCTCATTTTTACTAAAATTCCTCTAACTGTTTAAAGAGACTTTATAATGTTAGTATACTCCCACCTGAGCATATTCTTTATTGGGAGAGTGATGTAAAGTGACCTGTTTGTATGCAAGAATAAGATCTGAATGTATTCACTTCATTGATGCAGTTTCTTTCTTCTTAAGAAGAAGCGACCAAACAGGAGAAAAATAATTATTTCTTTCAGGAAATTATGGAACTTACAGAGTGGGAATCTGTGAAAAGTAAATTAAAAGCTGGGTTATCCCTGTCTCATTTTTATCCTCTTCCTCTTCTATCTTTTCTATCTTGTCCTTTCCTTACCATGTTATCATCCTTGCAGTCCTTATTGGCATTATTACTTTTGCTGGCATTCAGTTCGATAGTCTGCCATCCCATCACTGTTTTATTTTTGTCTGATGCAGGGTGGAGGTTTTGGAATCCTGTCTTCTGGGGGCCTATGAAGACACATGTAAAAAAAGGCAAGATAAGAGCAGTAAGTCTATAAATCTCCACATCTATAAATCTTAAAATGGATTACTGTTGATAGTGAATCTTTAATAGAAAGAGTGACAGTCCATGTAGACCAAAAGCAGTATAATTCATGGAGGCTATTAAATTTGAGAGGCTTTTTCATTCTCATTTGTCTTGTGATGTTATATGTCGATTTTTGGGTGATTATTCTCTGTGGAGAGATGTGCTGTAATCATCAAGGTCCAAAAAGCTCCTGTGTTTATTTATCTGGCATTTGCTGTAATATATTTGTCCCTCCTGTAGCAGGGAGGAAAACTTGCTTAGCTGGTAGGGGCTGGAGTGGAAGACGTCAGTTCAGTCTGCCTCTGTTTCTGTCCTGTCCTGCTAGTGACGTGCGAGAGCCTGCAGGTGATACCCACAGTGTTTCAGGGTTAGAAGTGGCCAGAAACCTGTCATGGGGCAGTAGTACACACACAGCCCAGTTTTCCAGGTCTCTTAGTCACCTGGGATGCGGCTGTGCCCAGACAACCCCTTTGCAGCATGGTATGAAGAGCACGGGAGAGGGGTGACCATCACTTCCCGGGGCAGGCCCAGGGGCGGGCGTCAATGGGGCAGGTTTCTGGGAGCTCCTTTGCCAACGGATCTGTCCCACTGCCTGTTTGTGCAGAGCCTACAGCAGTGGGACCAAGGTGCTGACTGAGATTTCTAAACACTACTGAAGTACACACCCAGCATAAACAGCTTGTGATTTTTAAATCCTAATACATCAGAACAAGAGTGCAGAATAGTGAGTGCATCTGGGCTAGTACATCTAAAAGCACGAGCTTCGCCAAGGTTGCATTCCTTCATTTTGATCATGGTTTATGAAGTTACCATGCAACATGTTCCCGTGGGACACTAAAGGACAGCTGAGTTTCATCAAGAAACAAGTTGCTTCTTTGAATCCAAAGAGGCCTAGAACAGATTGGTTTCGCTCCGTGGAGCAGGAGGATTTACTGTAACACAGTCATTTTGTGCAGGTGATTGACTGTTACAGCCACCTCCAACAGACTGAAATCTGTTGCTTTTACATCCTTGCTGTTAGTACAATTGTTCATTCATGGACTGAGACAGTCTTGGTGCATCCAATTCTACCCTGTCTAAGTGGATGCGATCCCCATCAAAATCAATTGACTGAAGTCAGACCCCACATCTTCAGTTGCTAAGGGAAGGAAAATTGGTGTTGGTCATGAGAAGACCATTGATGCAGAAAGTCACTTAGCACTAGCAGCTGCTTCATGATGACAGAGCTTGGAAAAGGAAATTCAGAGATGCAAGCAGAGGCTGGAGCAGGATCCTCTGTTGTATAGAAGTCCTGAGGATGTGAATGGGAAGAAACTCTGAGTTAGAGAGCTGCTCCTTGACCATACTTTGAAAATGCCCATTTGATGACCATACTTTGAAAATGCCCATTTGATTTTAAAGAAAAATGTGTTTGTCTGTTTGTTTATTTATACATCTAAAAAGATCAAGGACACTACTGATGTGATCTGGATCCATACCCTCTCACTGCAGCAAAGGACTGCAGCTGACTGGGAGCCACTTCAGCCTCCAGGGCTCTAAATTACCTTTCGGCTGCAATTAGCCCCTGCCCGGCCATTTCAGCAACTCTGGTTCACTTCAGCACTGCTTTACCTCTCCCTGCAGGGACCAGGATCTGTTCATTCCCAGGCCTATGTTCAGTGCAGGTCACTAGTGGCAATTTAAGATTGATGCCCTTTGCTGTACAAAAAGAGTGGGTTGGTCTAATGCTAAACACTGGTGCGTAGTTACCTTTGTCACAACACCCCACTGCATTTTGTCAGCCTTGCTGTTGTTTTAGGGATGAGTCACAGGAGTCTGAGTTATCTGGTCTGTCCTTAGAGAGTCACAGTTTCGATGCTGAGTCATTGGCAAGGTGGTGCGGGCAGGCTGGGGCTGAGTTTATAGTGTGCCTTCTGGTTTACAGAGGACATTTGCATATGTTTGCCCTTCTGAAAGGATCACGAATCCATATACATCTGATTGTTGATGTTCCTCCAGCACATGTGGCCAAGGATGGTTTTGTTCGTGCGTGGTGCTCATTTGGTAATGTGAGAGTTTTTTCACCATGTATGACCCTCATCCATATTATAGTTGCATCCATATTAGACTGTATCCAGACTGGCTCTAACACCAGAGAGATTCCATTTTGTTCTACGAAAACTAGTACTGTTATTGTTATGTATTATTTATACTGTGAAAAAATATTGAGAGGAGAAAGTGGGAAAAATTAGCTCATTCTTTCTAAAGAATCTGAGCAGCTGAAAGACAAAGAATATGGAATTAAAAAAAAACACAGCTAATTTTGGAACACGTTTCATCTTCACAAGATCTACTCATTTTGTAGCTAATTCTATGTAAACCTTTATTCCTTTTGTTACAATTTTGGTGTAATTTTATATTATGCCAGTTTCAATGAAAGAAAAAAAGAGAGAGACAGTTTGAATTACTCCTCATCCCTCCTCCCCACCCTGCAAGAAAAACTTGGGTTTGAAGCTCATTTTTTAATATGCAAGAATCCAGCCAAGGACGCCCTTGCTAATCTTCCAAAATGCAGCATTGTGCTTCTTCAAAGTATTAAAAACCGCTTGGATTTTGACTGAACATGTAACCCTGTATTAAACTTCTAATGGCTAACGAGACAGAACTCAGTTATGAGGCTAAAATATAGAAAATATAAATCAGTAGCCTGGAATGAGCAATCATCCTCTTTTACTTTCATTAAATCCATTTTAAACTAACTTTACCATTTATCTTTCATGAGATTTTCATTACTTTCCTATCCATTGAGGACAAGATGGATCAGTCAGTTTTATTGTGCATTTGTCTAATCTCCTCTTTGCTGTAGGTTATTCAGGCATCTGAGTGTGATATTTTACTGCCAGCCCAAGCTATTGTTTTATTCTGTTCTATTCTTTCTTCTCTTTCTGTACTCTTCCTTGCAGTTGGAGGGACAGAATATGTACCTTAAAAAAAAATAAAAATCTTTTTCAGTGTCATTCTAAACTGGAGCAAGTCATGCAAACTATAAAACTAGATTTTTATCCATCCTAGTTTCCCCAAGACATTTGCGTACTTGTTCAATACAGATTTTGCCTGGCTTGGAGTGATCAGCTAGGTCTCTTATCTGAAGATGCAAAGTTACAACTCCAGATGTCCCTCGTGGTAACTTTTGGGCACGGTCCATTAGAATATATGTGTATACTGTGTATATACATATTTCACTGGCTAAATCCTTCTTACCTCATTTGTGCAGATGTTATTTTGAATTACATGGGTTCATCTTGCATGAATAAACTAGCAAGGTTTGATTCTGTAATGTTAGTGGGGTTTCTAGCTTTGGCTAAATTATAAATCTTTAATTTTGTTAATAGACACCTTTAAAATCCTTTGCAATGATGGCTTCTGTTATCTATAAAACATTTGAAGGACAGTAACAGGGTTTATATAAAGTTAATTGCATGGTTATTTGTGGGGGCTACAGTGTAAGTCCTGCTGGTCGACAGAACCATGTTTTTCCCTGATCACTCTGCCATTAACTTGTGCTAATACTATATCCCAGTATATATCAGGGAGTGGAGAGTAAGTAGATATATCATTTCAATAAAGAAAACAATGTATTTTTGGAGGGATTCCCTTATGATCACCAACCCCCAAGAAGAACAGCTGGCCGAGTATTAGCAGTGAGGATCCATGACTATTTTTTGAAAGAGAGCTTTGCATTCGGTTCAGTGTTATTCATGGGGTCACACATGAGGGAGTCTTACATAAAAGAGAAGAGTAACAGTATAAAGAGAGAGAATAGGAAATTGGCTGGATATGAAATTATCTCCATTCAGCCCTGCTGCGTGAATTCCTTACTGCTAAGTAACTCTTTCATGCTCTCAGGCCGGACTAGAAAAGGAACGCTCAGAATATAGCAGTCATGCAGAAATAGTGAAGAAGTTTCTCAAATCTTAGCAAAAATATAAATAAGTATATTAGTTAAAATGGACAAGGAAGATCATGAGGCATATGCTTTTCCTTTTGAGATAGGATTGAATTGAGATGAAGTTCTGTTATTTGCCTCTTTAAGGAGTTTTAATGATTTTATCAGGAACAGAACAGAACTACTTAATTGAAATGATACCAGGTAAAGACAACAACATATGAGAAAGGCAAGTAGGTCCCAGCAACCAGTTTGGCCTCAGTAGTAGGGAAAAATTTTCAGATAATTGATCTTCTCATACTAAGCAAGTTTGGTTAAACAAAGCATGGAAAGAAGACAGAGGCTAGATTTGCTGCAGATGTTACTACTGGCAATAATTCTCTCATCTCCATTTCCCTGTCACCTCCCTCTGCAGCAGTCAGCTGCCAAAGTAGAGCAGAGGAGAAAAGGCTCAACAGTGACCCATGGCAGCAAAAGCATGTAAAGTCACAGGCCTAGGGGACAGAAACTGGGACAAGGAGCTCAAGGCAGGAATCACAGTGTTTTTTAACAGTCATTTCTAGGCACTGAAACCTCCCATACCTATAGCCTTCTGTGATGGAATGACTGCCTTGGTAGATGAGGGGAGAGCAGTGGATATTGTCTACCTTGATTTCAGCAAGGCTTTCAGCACTGTCTCCCGTAACATCCTCATAGGCAAGCTCAGGAAGTGTGAGTTAGATGAGTGGACAGTGAGGTGGATTGAGAACTGGTTGACAGGCAGAGCTCAGAGGGCTATGATCAGCGGAGCAGTCTAGTTGGAGGCTTGTAGCTAGTGGTCTCCCCCAGGGGTCAGTGCTGGGTCCAGTCTTGTTCAACTTATCCATCAATGACCTGAATGAAGGGATAGAGTGCCTCCTCAGCAAGTTTGCTGATGATACCAAGCTGGGAGGAGTGGCTGATACACCAGAGGGCTGTGCTGCCATTCAGGGAGACCTGGACAGGCTGGAGAGTTGGGTGGAGAGGAACCGCGTGAGGTTCAACAAGGGCAAGTGCAGGGTCCTGCACCTGGGGGAATAACCCCATGGGGGAAGTAACCCCATGCACCAACACAGGCTGGGGGCTGACCTGCTGGAAAGCAGCTCTATGGAGAAGGACCTCAGAGTCCTGGTGGACAACAAGTTGACCATGAGGCAGCAATGTGCCCTTGTAGCCAAGAAGGCCAGTGGTATGCTGAGATGCATTAAGAAGACTCTTGCCAGCAGGTCAAGGGAGGTGATCCTGCCCCTCTACTCAGCCCTGGTGAGGCCACATCTGGAGTACTGTGTTCAGTTCTGGGCTCCGCAGTACAAGAGAGACCTGAAACTACTGGAGAGAGTCCAGCGTAGGGCTATGAGGATGATCAGAGGACTGGAGCATCTGCCCTGTGAGCAAAGGCTGAGGGAGCTGGTGAATAGACAACTGAGAGGGGATCTTATCAATGTCTACAGATACCTTAAGGGAGGGAGGCTCTCAAGACGAAGGAGCTGGACTCTTTTCAGTGGTGCCCAGTGACAGGACAAGAGGCAATGGGCACAAACTAAAACACAGGAAGTTCCACCTGAGTATGAGGAAAAGTTTCTTTATTGTGAAGGTGACAGAGCACTGGAACAAGTTGCCCGGAGAGGTTGTGGATTCTCCTTCGGTGAAGATATTCAAAAGCCGCCTGGACACAATCCTGAGCAACATGCTTTAGATGACCCTGCTTGAGCAGGGGGTTTGGACTAGATGATCTCCAGAGGTCCCTTCCAACCTCAACCATTCTGTGATTCTGTGATTATTAGCAGAGAAAAGTAGGGTCATGTGGTTACAATGAAAACAGCTGTGCATTGCCAGTGTGCTCCGTTGTTTCTCTCTCAACAGCTGGATTGTGTTCTGGTTCTAATAGCTCACTGAATAGTTCTGCATTAAGCTATCACACATTTAATGTAAGGATTTTAGTTCTCTTTAAGAAAGTCTCACCCAATAATACATTTGCATGTATCGGTATTAGGCTGTTTTCCATAGAGAAACCCAGCGCTACATGCTGATGAAGAAAAGTAAGATGAAAGGCTTGATCTGGTAGGGAATACCACACAGGTAAATAGGGCTGATACCGCTGAGGAGGCTGTTTAGTCCAGTGGACAAGGAATAAATCATTTTATTTTCAAGCTTGGCAGCTTGTTTCTCATAATTCCTTGAGAGATAGTAATTAAATATCATCGCATTAGAACCAATATGTCCCAAGTAGAGAACAAACTCCTCTCATAATTATGTAGCCATCACATTAAACAAATGAGCTGCTCATTAAAAATAGATGCAAAAGATTCAATTAGATCTAATGCTGTATTAAGAATTTTATGACATGCTGGCTTTATTTTGACTGGTTCTAGGCAATAATGAAACAGCTTTTCATAGTGACCCAAGAGGAATGTTTCTTTTTTAAATACTCATGTCCTTCTTAGTCTTAAAACTACCATTAAACACCTTTTTGCTTTAAGTAAAGAGGGGGAAAAAAAGTAGTTTTATTGTTTTCTGTCATTCCAGCTTGGTTTAGCTGGAATGAGGGTAAAAGAAAGAGGGAGACCAATCTTTATTCTATGTGCTCTCGCTGAAGTCAGAACAATGTAACATAGAATCTGGTCTCTTTAAGGATGATTATTGAATGTACAGAATTTCTTCCAACAGTTATCTACCTCTCCTGTATGTGCACACGCCAAAAGAGCTATGTGACATTCACTTCGATCCAATTCTCTTGATGTAAGCGTTGTCTTTGGTATGTCCTCCCCATGCAGCTGTGCATTGGCTGCCCAAGTATTAGATGACTGCAGCTTCTACTTAATCTTAGCAATAGATCTTTCTCTCGCAAACTGGTTTTATTTAAACCCTTGTCTGTGGCCATGCCCCTTGTGTTTTGGAAGCAAGTTACATTTTGCCAGGAGATCAGAATTATGGTTGTTCCATAGCTGCTCTCCTTTCTCCTGAAATGCTACCCAAGGGACAGAGCTGTAAATTGCATTCCAGCTCCATCTTAATCCATCACCTGTACCAAACAAGAAAGTCCTAGCAAACAGTGAAAGAAAATCCAGTCTACTCTTTTCCCTGAATCTCTTGCATAGCTTGCAGTACAGACACTGTCAAGTTTTAATGATGTGTGGGCATTTTATCCAGTTACAAATGAACCATGTTACCCCAAAACCAAAACATTTTTATTCACATCTTTGATCATTTCCACATCTTAACTCCAGCTTTTAAAAAGATAGTACAGCAAATAAAACATTTGTTTTCATAATCTGGTTTACACAGATTTTGTGTGACTGTGCTTTAGTTTTATTTGGTTAGTTCAGCTCCCTCCCCCAAATTTGGATAATCATAAGTTGACTGTCTATAGTGAGGAAAGACATATTAAAATTTATAGTTATAAAATAGCCTGATGCAGCATCTGCTGTAGATGGCAAAATAGATCAGATTGATTGGGCATTTGTCTCTGAAACAGAGGGTGGTTTTGATGTATGTGCATAATTTGTAAGTGAATTTGCTTCTTCCTACTTCTGCTGCATTTGATGCTGCATAATTAAGAATTTCATCATCAATCTGAAAAATGCCCTTCAGTTTTTAGTGTGGTTTTATTTCACAGAGTAATTGCCTTCTAGACACAATGTATCTGGAAACCCCAAGAATCCCAGCTGATCTGGGACATTTGATATGATGGAAATTTGAAAGGGCTGAGGTCTTATGAGTGGTGCCATTATAATGACCAGTGTCTCAACTACACTTTGCAAATCAGTATATTCTAGAAAAGAGTACAAGTGTTAAAAGCTTCTGCACAATGTATTAATCTACAAGGAATATGAAAAAGGGAGTATTTTAGGTAACTTTTCAGTCAAATTTCAACTCTTGCTAATGAATTTAATCTATCGTTAGATACCAAATCTCTCTTGCCTTTCAAAGTGTATGTTTGCTATAGTACGGGAAATAACTTTGCAGTGCTTCTACTGCGGAACAGGGAACCAATCCACCGAGTAGTAACTTACTGGGAAACCTGATGGGCCTCTGCTTTGATCTTTGTGGGGCCTCCCATTAATCTTGCATCATCTGATGCAAAATTCGTATCAGGTGTTCAGTAGAGGTATGGGTCAGGTTTTGCATAACCTGTGTTTTCTCCATTCCTGAGGAGCATTACTCCAGGCTTAAATCTTCCCTGAGACCATGTTTGATGCTTTGTAAAGATGCTGCACAGTGGTTAGGCAGCTGATCTGCAGATGTCAGGGTCTAGTATTATGTTCCTGTTTCCTTATACTACTTTGTGGTGTCTGATCTTACATACTTAATTATGAGTTTTCTTGGCAAGATTGATCCCTCCATGCTATAGCAACTCAAATAATGCACTTGGTGATGGTGAGATGGCATTGATTCACTGGTCTGGTGCTTGCTATGTGTTTATGTTTTGAGAAGCAGAAGGAGACACACGATGGCCACTTGAAGCCATCGCCATCCAATGAGTACCTGATAGCTCCACTGGCTGTGAAGTTGGCCACTGTGTCAGTCTGTGTTAGTCCAACTTGGCCCCAGACTGGCCAGAGGTATAAGGACTCCTATCCATTTGCCTGTAGGGTGTCATTGGTAAGGTTAGGGGTCAGATTTTCAGACTGGTACAACCATTTTTGTCTTGTTTCTATCATATTGAACTCAAAGGGGGCATCTAAATCTTTGTGGAAATGTAACGCAGTTATACTATGAGATCTAAGATGGCCCTTTCTTTATTTTTTATTTGTTATCACATGCTAACATGGGGAGTTGGTCATTCTGATTTTCCTATGCCTGGAGATGGAAAGACTACAGATTTCAAAATTATCTAGCATTCTTTTGAAATCCATTTAAAGATATTTTGTCTTGAATAACTGCAAATATGGTAGTAGACTCCTTTAGAAGTGTAACATGTGTTATTTTTGCATGTAGTGTATACAAACTTTTGCTTTTAGGTGGAGAACTGCAGATTGAAAAGAAATAGACTACCAGTCATTGCTACTAGTTTGCTGAAAGTTGAAGAATGTATTTTTCTACTTTTTTCTACATACTGTTCCCTAGCCAGCTCATTTCCTTTTTTAAAGTTTTTTTTTTCTTTCTCTCTCTCTCTCTCTCTTTTTTTTTTTTTTTTTTTTTTTAATTAATGAGTGGCAATTCCTTATGTGCCATTTTACTATCCCTCTAGGGTGAAATTCCCTGGAAAGGAGTAGAAGAAGTCTATATGAGAGTGTCTTCTGATAAGGGAAAATCGTGACCTTAGCCAAGCTACGGTTAGAGTTTATCTTCATCCTGCTATGTGTTTCTGAAGATCTTGACTGGAAAAAAAATATGCAAAAGGTTAGGTTTTCTTTACACTTATACAGCCTTTCATCTCCCAATGACTGAATGTATTATGTCAATAAAATCAGAGCCTCAAAGGATCTAACCCCTCTATATATAGGATAGGTTGATTTGTATTCTGCTGCTGTTTTCTGTAAGATAACAAATACAGGAAGAGAACATCAATCCTTTTTTTTTTCTCCTTTATCTACCCTCCTGTTCGCTGTTGTGCCATGACTACTAATAGCATTCTGTTTTAGTGGTGGATGTAATAAGATATGGATGCTGAGTATTGTCTTTTTATACCTGTTACACCTATACAAATGCTGACTGCATGCTTCCCTTCCCCTCTCCTGTTTCTATGTAAATTGAATTCATTTACCTCAAAAATTACAGACCTGTAGTCACAAATCCATTGGGTCAGAGAGATAGTTAGAAGACAGATGTAGTCCACACACCTCTGCTGTATACTCTTACATTATTATCACTCTTTTTTCTTTCTTTCTTTGAAAAAGAGGTACAAATACTTCATTTTTTCACTTAAATTTCAGATCATTCACTAAAGTCATTGTGTGTAACCAACTTAAATTATTTATAAAGGTGAGACTTTCTGTACTTGAAATAAATTTCTCTACTCATAAAAAGCCAGGGACACATATTTCATAATGCTGAAAACTAAATTATTTATCTGCCAGAAAGCCTGTGGGAGCCACAAAACAAGTGTCCTCTAAGGACCTCAGTTGACCAAAAGGATCATCTCCTTCAGACTGAGAAGAGATTTGACTTTGCTCTTTTATTCCCTTGAGCTTTCCTCAGAGTGACAACCAGTGGGCACCATTCAAGCGCACATTAGGCTTTGAAAATTTTACACTCACTAGGAAAGATACAACGTGGAGGGTTGTGTGGATTTGAAAGTTGGGAAGTGGGTATCTGCCTCCTTTGTCCATCAGAAGGGAAGAGCAAAGACTATTGCCAGAGCCATTACAAGGCTAGTTGTGAAGAGCAGCAGCACCTTCTGCAGTTACTCGAGTATGGCCTGAAACTACAGCCATTCTCTGCACACAACCACGCAAGGGCATCAGTCAGTGCATTCTGTACGGCGAAGGTGAGGGTGCAAATGCTAGGGCAGAGCCATTGGATGTGGGCATGAAAGCACAGTGTTGGTGAGGGAGATGGTGGAGACTGGTCCCTGTGGTCAACAAGCCCAAGGTGTTGGGTCCTCGGGTGAAGGCAAGCTCCTTACCGACCTACAGTCTCACACATTTCACTGGACGGCTCCACAGGAATCTCGTCAATGCCTCAATGCCCCCCCAAAGCTTTTTCCCGTTGTGTCCCCAGCATAAGATACACTGCAGAAATTTGCCTCAAGAGTTTTGCAGGTATCCTGGTCATGAACGCGTCTGACCGAAGGATGAACCCATCAGGAAGGTAGGACAGATTGCCTTGGACCTCTGTGCATTCGCTAGGGTTTGCATTTGACCTTAGGCATTCACTGGGGTTTGCCTGACAGAGGGAGTGCGTGAATGTACTTCACAGTCTTTCACCCAGCTCTCCGAATGAGAACTTCTGCCCAGGAAAATAACTTTTTTTTTTTTTCCAGTTTATTGGCAAAATTGTAAAATAAGATTTTCCATCTGTGTCCCGGAAAACAGAATTGAAAAAAGAGAAACAGACAGAAGAAGGAAAAAAAAAAATCTACGTGCTGATATACCTCAAAGCACATTTGTAACTCTGCTTTTCATCAAAAGTAGGAAAAAAAATCTCTGTGGCAGTAGCAGCACAGATGATACAGTGCAGAGAATCAAGGGCAGGAAGTTTTGTCCAGATTTGTATTTTTACAAGTAACTGAGATTTTCAGTTTATGTTCAAGAAGGAAGAAGCTGAGCAGGAAAAAAATCTCAACTCCTTCTATCATGAAATACATATTGTGGCAGAACACTGCATGCCTTATGTCAAAGGATCCATAGTATTGATTTCTCAAAATGAAAAATAAGTTTAAGGTGGAGTGCTCGAAAAAAAATCGATAAAATGTGAAGTGACTGAATAAAACTATCAATTGTAATGACAGCAGTCAAAGAGCCTTATCCAGTTCCATAACATTTTGGTGTCTGGACCTTTATTTTCATTAAATTTGTCATTGATAGAATGCTGACCTTACCTTACCAACCTGTCTGAAGTTAGATTAAAATTAGTGGAGCCCCAAAATGCCTGTTTTCATTCTGCA
Organism: Rhea pennata; assembly: GCF_028389875.1. Classification (NCBI taxonomy): domain Eukaryota; kingdom Metazoa; phylum Chordata; class Aves; order Rheiformes; family Rheidae; genus Rhea; species Rhea pennata. The sequence goes on along the minus strand of NC_084672.1, from coordinate 9,584,093 downwards.
GAAGTTTTTAAGCAAAAATGGAAAGCACAGAGCACAAGTGGAAATGTCTGCATTGCAAATTGGGATGCTACAATCCAGCCAACTGGGAAAAATATTTGAAATTATCATCTCCTGAGTCTTATGAAACAGCCTCAGCTTCAAACAAAAACATCTCCTAGATTGTTAGCAGGAAGTCTAGGAGTTCAGGAGCTGGCAATGACAGAGGAATGGCAACTCTCTCAGAGCAGAAGATCCTTTCCTCATCCATGTTCTTCTGCCTTTCCTTGTTTCCAGCCTCTTCCAAAATCCTTTTTGCTTCCCCCCCCCCCCCATTATTCCCACAAGAACTGAGTTATCAACAGTCAATAAATAATCACCCCATATGGGCTTGGCTGCAGTATCCTGGGACAGTTTCTCACTGTCCATCTGACTCAGGGTGTGGGACCTGCATATGATCCTTGCGCACCATGATCATCATCATGGGGCTCCTGGGAAGCCAGCAAGGACTTGAGACTTGTGCCAGCCTTGGGGCTCTCAGCATCCCATCGGAAGATTACCACTGTAATCCCATGGCTCTGTGTCCAAATGGGCCAAGGGCTTTCCATGGTGTCGGGAGGAGGTGACCTGCCCTGGCCTCTTCAAGCAAACTACTAACTACACTGCATTTTGCTCCCATTTGTGTGGCCTCTCTCATCCTGTGATGACTGGAGGTTGGAGCAGGTCCACCTGGAGCAGGACCATCCAGAGGCATAGCGACCACTCCTATATGTGAGATGGCCTTTGGGAGAATCAAAGGGTGCTTCTGGACACAGGGCTGTGCCCTGCCTCATGTTTCCACATAGCTCTCCACAAGCCTAGGCCTGTCTGCTGAAGTGTCGTAGGAGCAGGGACAAACTCACTTTGAGCCCTCCGCAGTGCCAAGTGCATTTTCAAGACCTAATGAATAAAAAAGCATCATTAAAACTGCAGTAATGAGGCTGCTGGAGAATTTAACATGACTTGTAGAACAAATACAGAAGACAACCAAAGTGCACAACTGTGGTTTGGAGGCGGGAGGGAGTGCGGCTTACACTGTTTCACACGTTTCCACGAGGCCCAGGCAGAAAGGCGAGCGCTGAGCCCTTGGGCCTGGTGCAAAGCCTCGGGTATGACAGCTCTCCTGGGCTCACCTGGGCTTCCAGGATCCAGCACTGTATAAATACTAAAGACAAGTGAACCATGTAATAGGACAACACCAGAGAAAGGAGCACATGGGGGCACTGGGTGGAAGCAAACAATTTGCTATTAGGGGTATCAGATTTATGCTGTGGCTCCAGTTAACGTGTAGGAATTAATTATTCATTATTACAAATCATCTTATCTTGCTATAAATCATGTAAACAGCACCATCCGTTTCCACAGACGATGCACCCCACATGGTACATCACCTTACCCTCTATGTGACTGTGGTGGAGGCTTGTCTGGATGCCTCAGGAGAGGACACAAGCCATGCAGGGACCTGCCTCGCGATCTGCAGGGCTCGTTGTGCTCATTGCTTCAGAGCCTCACTTTCTCCTTCGTTTTTTCCCTCCTGGCCTATTTTCCCTGCCTTTTCCTCTTTTCTCTCTGCTACATTGCTATCTTGTGCTGCCAGCTCTGCTGCCTGCACCCCAGATCTCAGAGGAATTTGTGCAGCGGGTCGCTGCAGTGCGCAGCGCTGGTGCAACTCCCTCCTTGCTGCACACATGCTCTCCTGACACACACTCCTTCCTCCTTCCTTCCCTGTTTCCCTGTCCCTTCACTTGTGCCCCTAATCTCCTTCCTTCCCAAAGGGAATGGAGAGAAAGGGAGCTGGTTCTTTGCTTTCATACTCTGTCCTTTGCTATTTTCTTTTCTTTAGGTTTCCTACTTCTTTTTTTTTCCTTTTCCTTTTTTTTTTGTTTTTTTTACAGACTCCCAAAGGGGCCACTTCAGTCTTCACTGTTCTGCAGTCAGTGAAGCAGCTTCCTCAGAGCAGCACCCTGCACTTGCTCTACCCTTCCACATCCATCTTTTGGCCAAATGTAGTCTGATTCCTGTCTTGAATAGGAGGAGGTACCTCTCAAACAGGTTTCTCTGCTATGCAGTAAGATAAGCAACCATCCAGCAAAAACATGGACTCATCCAAATGTCATCAGAGCAATGCTTGGCTCTGCCCTCCAGAGAGCAAGTCCCCATGTTAGCTGGCATGTGTAGGATTTGCTTGCCTTGCCCCAGAGAAACACTTCACTGCTGCTGTGTGCCCAAGAGGCAGCAGAAGTGTGGTTTCTGGCTGACCTTCTGGAGGCTGCAAAGTCTTTGTTGTTTAGATACTGCCTTGTACACCTACAAAAGCCTGAAAGGTTCTAAGAGGCAGGGTGTGTTGTTAACACTGTTTTGCACTCTTACCAAACTGCCTCATTGTTTCTTTCTGTTTCCTGTCTGTCCAGGTTGCCTTGCAATTGTTTGTTGTCTCCTGGGGAAGAGCCAACCTCTTTTTGTTTGGTGGCACTCTGTAGTAGAGAAGACCATTCCAGGACATTTGAGCGACTATTCCAGGACATTTGAGCTTCTTGTATCTCAGTGGAGAGTCATTTGCAGCAGTGAGGGACAGCAATATCTGCGAATCCAGCTTAGTCCTGTCCTGCTTTTGGCATTTCTTGCCCCAAAACAATTCTCTAAGTGGTCCTTCTCCTCTCTAAAGTCCAGAGTAGGCATCTTGTAGCTGCTGGCCAAGAGAAGGTGCAGCTATATATGTTTTACAGGATAAAGAGTGTTGGCCACCCTGACTCACTACATTGTACTGGGAGGTCCAGGCCCATGGCTGAAGCCTATGTCAATGGTACTGAAAAAAAGCCTAAGTTTTCCAAAACTCTTTTTTGATCTCTGGCTTTAGGGTGGATTTTGAAATGACTCTACAAAAGGCTTAATGCCAAGTACCCATTTGTGCTTTATATACTTTCAAGACCATTCTTACAAGGCATAACCACAAGTAGGTGCATTGCAAGGTATATGACAATGCCTCTATCATGCCAGTATGAAGCGGGATATATCATGTGCTGTCATCTTGGGTATCATCAAGGATTTCATTTCTCTAGTATCTAGAGATTCAGTCTTCCTCTCAGATGGAGACTTTTGGTCTTTCCTTGCTCAAAATGATAGCACTGAATTTGCAGCATATTCTGCAAACTCATGGAAACCATTCTGAAAAATGTCTTTGCATTAAACAGAATCAAGACTCTAAATAAGAAGCTCAGTGACAACTGATTTTATCTTTCTTAAAGCCTTTTGAACTTTTCAAAGCTCACAGTGTTTGATTTACTTTGAAGTTCAGATGCCAGCTCGGGCCAATTATTTTCAAGACTTGTTCTCATGTCCTGGGTCACTGAATTTCGCACTTGATCTTCAAGGGCACCTTGTCTTCCACTGCTGGGCTCCCTTGGGAATATATAGGCTTGCATTCAGCTGCAAGGAAAGTGAGTGCAACCACCCCAAAAGTATTGGAGCTGATTTACAGGAAAAGGGCCAATTTTTTCTTTATCACTTCTACCATTGCAGGGAGATGAATTCTCCATGGCATAATAGCAGAACAAAAATAGATTGCTTCTGTAATATACTGTAGAACAGACTGGAATACATCAACCTTTTTCCTCAACAGTTCTCTGACAAATGAAACTTTATCTAACTAAGTTTACTGCATCATTCCCCTTCTGCGTACTGCTGCCTTTTCCCAGCTTCTTGCAAGTGCCAAAATGGTGCATTCTGCAGTAGCATTACTGATAAAAGTCATGCCTATTTTTTAAGACCTGCCTGTGCATCTAATTACCAAATCTGCTCAATTGCCAATAGTACTGGGATGCTGCTACCACAGATGATTCAGGGAGGTTTTGAACACTTAGCTGCTTCCTGGCTGGACAGAGGTTTCTGGTTATGATTCTACAAATAAGTGGCAGTGATAGGGCACTTGGTCTCTGGGTCAGGTACTGGCCTAGTTTCCTTTAATTTTGGACTGTATTTGTCAGCACGGATGACTCACAGCAATCTTTGCACTGAGTAAGTTTCCCATTCGGTTCTGTTTTGAAGTAGGACTAGTATTAGGGAAAGGCCTTTATCTATAGAAAACCTTGTAATTAAAACAGCTGTGCAGCTCAAGTGCTCAGCTCTGTACTATTGAAAGTAAACAGCCCTGAAGGGAACATTTGCCTCATCTGTAGATAGAGAAAAAGCAGTAAAACATCACAATCTGTCTGAAAATGAATGTCAGGGTGAAATCCCTACTTTGCCTGTTCTACAAAAAGCAAAACTTTAAAATATATATATTTTTTGCCAAACATATTTCTCACTCCGGAGAAAAGCCGTTTCTTTCAATCAAGGTGAAGTGTTCCCTTCAACATCAGTGCTTTATGGCTTAATCCTTCCTCCAATGCCTAAACATGGTGTTTCTGTAGGCAGGGATATCAAACAGAACTGGCAGAGAAACTAGTTCCCCCATATCTTGAAATTCTGCATCAGATTTATGCTTTGATCACATTTTTTTTTGACTTACCATTTTCTCCATTCAACTTTGGTAAGCAAGGGCAAGGGCAAGGGCAAGATATGCCGTGGTGCAGGTGACCTGCCGTGCAGTATGGCTGAAGGGTTGCTGTCCTGTTACCCTGAGAACAAATTGCTCCTGTCCTCACCTTGATTCTGCTAGTGCCCAAAGAACATTTCTATCAAATTCAAAGGAATCACTCATACCTTAAAGATTATGTATATACATATATTAGATATATATATTTGGAAAGTCTGGGTTGTGGGATGCAGGGATTGTTGCTCAGAGATTACGGTGTGACAGGCACTGCAGTCCCCAGCACCAGTGCAGGCCTGAGTAATGCAGATAAAGAGTATTAGCAGATGTATAGCAAAATGGATGTTTTATGATGAGGGAGGCTGACAGTTGCGTGACACCTCTAATCTCAGCAATTTCAAGAGATGGCATAGAAAGAAACAAGCAAAGCAGTTCTGCCAGAGCCACCTCAGTCACAGGGAAGTCCTAGGCTCTCTACTTGGAGTAAGAGCTAAGCAGGTATCACACAGCTGGACATGATGAACAGTATGTTAAAATATTCCCTCCATCCCTTGATCATCATCCTAGGGACTACATGAAAATCTAGCTTTAGATTATTATTATTTCAACTAACCCCTCCTCAGATATTTCATAGGCAAACCAAAATACACCGGCCCAGGCCCACTTGCATTCCCAAAACACCGGTGACAAGCTCACTCTGTCTCTGTAACCTGCCAGGAGCCCTGTGGTTACTGTCCTCGTGGTGCTGTTTTGAGTTTACTGTGACATGCGAGGGACATTGTCCCTTGCAGGGCAAACATGCGAAGCTCCTCGCAGGAAGCTGGCATTTACATTCTAGATAGGCAGATGGCAAAAAAGTAAATAATGAGTTTCAACATCATTGCAGGACCTCCTCTCCCAGAAAACATTTTACTGACTGCTTTGACTTCCCGAGCCTTGAGCAATGGCCTCGTCAGGCACTTTGGGTGAGGAATGCCAGATTTAGGATGAAGGCGGGTGGGATGCAGATGGCAGGCTCAGTTTGTGAGCTTACTTTCCTACCTCGGGGCCTACTGGGCAGTATTGATTACGCAGCTCAGAAAGCGGCATTAGCGGATGTTATTGATGTGGGACTGCCGTTATCCACAGCACACGCTGTTGATGTGGAGAAATACTGCAGATGGCGTCATTTTTTAAAACTGCTCTGCCAAAATCTTTTAAAACAAAACTTACCATTTCTGTTTGCATTGATCCTCCTTTCCTGCTATTGATTTTTGTTCTTTCCCATTACTGATGTGAGGAATGGGAAGCAGCCATCTTTGCTGCACTGGCACATTGCAAGACAGTTGGCTGATGGAAGGAAATAATTTTAGTAATCCCGTTAACAGTGGGGAGACCTTGTTTTGGTTTTGTTTTGATTTTGTTTTTGCTGTATTCTTACTGCTCTATTTAACATCAAAATAACAGGGCCGTTAGACTGGCTACAAAGTCCCCAGATGGCCATAAGGAGAACTTGGTGCTTTATTTATGTGACGGCTGTACCATGAAAATGGATCAGTAATTCTTTCAAGTGGAGAGCTTGGCTTGTACTAAGCCCATGTCCTGACATGAGCTGAAGCTGAGCAGAGATTTCAGAATCTAAAAGACACACGTTTCTAGAAGGGCAGGGAGGAAGGGGACTTCTGCATAATGGAAAAGAAAACCCAAGGCCTGCAAGGTGTCAGGTGTCAATTCAATATTCTTCTGTTTAGGGGTCCAAGGTGAATTTGAAATGTTGGAGTGGTTTTGATTTTGCCCTTCGTTTGGACATTTCTACTTTCGTCTTTTGCTGTTCTCGATCTTACGTATAACACAGCAGGAAATAGGATGTGGTTTAGCCTTACGGTTTGCAGGAAAAGAGCTCTAAGAGAGTATGCTTAAGGTATGGATTCACACACTGAGCAAAGCTGGTCTTCTCAGTTGGAATATCTCACCACTTTGTTTGGATGTCCCAGTGCAACCAAGTGAGCAGTGACCTGCCATGGGTGAGGGTTCAGAGAGTAAAGAGGGTATAAACTGCTACACTCTGGCATTCTTAATCAGGGCAGCATTCCAGAAGTTGTAACGTGAAACTGCACCTTAAGGTTGTGCTGGGAGAAGGATTCAGAGCTCAGTGGCCTCTCTCCACTCCAGTGCATATAGCTAGGAAGAAGTTGTGGCAGAAATGCAAGACTGGACTTTGACCTTACCTGGGAAATGTTGCAACTGTGAGTCACATTCCCTCACTGGAACTAAACACCCTTTAGCTGGTTTGCAAACAGCGACAACATATTAAAACAGAAGGAAGAACATGGGATAATTTCACTCCTGCTGCCTGTCCATGGGGGTTGAATTTGGCCTTGGAACCTGTTTTTTTATGTAAAAGTGAATTACAGAAAAATAAGTGGTCTCTCTTTTGTACCAGAGGAAGAAGGATTAATTTGTCCTCAGAGCATACTTTGCTAATTAAGCACAGTCCAAAGGAAGACATAATGAACTTCTGAGAGATGCTGCGTACTATTTGCCTACCAGTCCATAAGGCACTTATTTTTAACTAATTAGTCAGTAATTGTGTAATGCATGCTGAAGGATTGGGGTGGTCCCTACAAATGGAAATGTTTGAATCTGGAGTGGATGTTTTTCTCAGTTGTTGTAGTGCAAGCAGGAACTAATTTGAGGAAGTCATACAGATTGTGCTAAACCAGAGAGGTCAGAGACAGAATCCTTTTTCAGATCTGTTATTCATATAATAAAAATCTTGCACAGTAATAAGGAGATCTCACATCTCGTCTGCCCTAGATGTGACCACCTGCAGCTTCAACTCATGAAAACCAGGCTCCAGTTTTAGTGGTACTTGGTACATTCATTCATTCTTATGAACAATAAAATATATCAGCTCATCTAGGATGTAGACCTGATACTTCCAGATTAAGGAACGATGAAGCAAACTGCCAATATACGCTTAGTTATGACAGTGTTGGACACAGTTTTATTGAGAGCTCCCCTATTTCAGAACTCCACACCATGCTGACACTTACCTGACACTGGCATCTGGAATCAAGGCCAAACAGCCAAATTTGGCTTTTTTTTTCCCCTAGGCAGAGTTTCTGGATAGAAAAATAGGAATATCCAGGAAACCCAGATGCCTGGGAGCCACAGTGTTAAATGCAGAGCATGAAGATTGTGTGTGTTTTCAGTGCTATTACATCTGCAAGAGCAGACCTTTCTTTGCAGCATATTCACATGAAGTTTTGTGTCAAACAGCTGATAATAGAAATCATCCTCATTCCCATTACTTTGGTGACAGCCTACCCTGAATGCAGCATTCAGTTCTGGGCCACCTCATTACCAGGAAAAAATAGACAAACTGAAGACAATTCAAAGAGCAGCTAAAATGATTTTGGGGTTGAAAAGATTGATTTATGAGAAAAGATGATGAACTAAATATATGTAGGTTTACTGAGTAATGACTCGGGTTATGGTTACCATGTTCAGAGAGACAGAAAAGAATTATTTAGTGTCCAAAAGGTGATGCTAAGGGCAGCACGATAAAATGACAAAAGGGAAAGTCTAAGCTAAGAAACAAGACAAAATCTCTGTGAAATAGTTTCCTAAAAGGCATGGTAAAAATTCCCATCTCTTAGGGATATTTAACACAAGGCAGGGAAAAATATAGAAGGTGTAGTTATTCATTCAGTTGCTTTTATTCATCTGTGAACAAGCAAACAAAAAAAGATCAGTTTCTCATGACCATATTCCGTAAAAGTATCAACTAATGCTTTCTTGGTAAAACTATGGAGGAGATCTTTCCTTAGGCTATGTAGCTTCCTATGAAAGATCAGACTTTTGTAATCTTGATCGATCGCAGAACACAGCATAGACTCCCTCACACTGGGGACAACATTTCTAACCTAGTTAGTCTGTGGGTTTGGGGGTTTCTTTTGTTTGTTGCTTGTTGAAGAAGCTGCAGCCTGTGGGCGACACGTCCCTGGGGCGCAGGGTTTGACCTTCTCCAGCACACACTGCAGTGGGTGCGGAGTCGAGCTGAAGCTGAAGCTGCTACCAGCCAACTAGTTCTTTTTGCCAGGCCCAGGACCCTTGCAAATGAATAGTTAGGAAAAAATCCAAGTCCCATCTCTAACCCACCCTCTCAGCCCTGGCCAACTGACCCAGATTTTTCAGTAGATTTGACAGCAGTCAGCAAATGCTTGTCTAAATGCAGGATAGGTGGGAAAATAAGGCAGAACTGAGACTGGTCGTCTGTGCGAGTGGACAGACACGATGGACAAAATCCTTCCATCTGCTGTCCACAGAGGCTGTACAAAACTGTGGAGGAAACGCGTGGTGGGTTGGGACTCAGAGTGCTTTGAACAGCCCTTTTTTTGTGCACTGGGTGACACCGGCTGTACAGAAACCATCTAGTTTGAGAAAAACTGCTTTGGTTTGGACTGTCTGTATTCATTATTACTATTTGTCTTAGGGGTCCCCGTCATAGGCCACTGTGCTTGGAGCTGCACAAAAGACTATTGCTCAGACAGCTCCTGAATCCAGCTGAAGCAGTGCCCAGCTGAGAATTTCAAGGAGAAAATCTGCACTCTTAAAATTAGCTAATCAGCAGAATGGCTAAGGAAGTGGTTATTTAATTTAGATTCTAACAATACTGGCATTTGCAAAGCAATGTCTGTAAAAGAGGTAGCAAGGAACATTAAGTGACATAAGTGAATGTTTCATTAAAGAACCGAAGGGCTAATTTTTTCTAAATGTGTATTTTTTTTTAAAAAAAAAGATGCCTCATTTAAACTCATCCAAAAGCTGTTAAATCAATTTAACACATTGCTGTTTACTTCTGAAATATGTTGAGAGCTTATCTTATCTCCTCCTACCACTGTTAGAGGCTAATCAGAATATATTAATATATTCATAGTATGAAAATTTCTTCTCCATTGCAGTAAGCCAGCAAAATGAACTTGGAGATTTCTACATACTCTGGTTACCAAAGGCTTACTCTTTTTCTTGTCCAGAGCAAAGAAAGCACCTAAGAGAAAGAAAGTTAAAAAGGCATACTGAAGCATGGGATAATACAGCCTCCTGGGCATAGAAGGGAATTACAAATAAGCTTAGTGGGAAAACAGTGGGAGTTGCACACGCACTTAAAGTGACACAGGCTGTTCTGAATAGGGAGTCTTTCCTAAATCTGGCCATCATCGGGCTACAGAAATATTTCCTCTCCTAAAACCAACCCTTTTCCCGAAGGGGAAAAATACCTACCCAGCAATGAAAACACCAGTTACGAGCTATCAGTGTACCAGCTCAGAGAAATGAAAGGCTGAAGTGATCCTCTGTTGGCCGCATTTGCCATTGTGCTGAAATGGTGCTTTCAGAATAAAACCTAATACAAATAAGCGGGTGATTACTCAGAGCCTCGGCTGGGGAGAGCGGCGGGCTGGAGTCAGAGCCGTGGCGGTGATGCGCAGAGGCACGCGCTCTCCCTCCGGTTACCTCCTCTCTGCAAAACTCCAGATCAAGGACGGTGCATGGTGCAGGCAGCAAATCAAAGCGCAGCGATGAAACGCTTTGATAAATGGGACACATAGGGACTTTGCTTTATTTTGTTTGTGCTCCCTGTTTAGCAGGGAAAAAAAAAAGCTGGTTTCCACTCATCACTTTCCTAATGCAAGAGGTTAGGGGGAAAATTCAGGGGAGGGCAGAAGAGTCTGTAGAAAGCTTTGGGAGGTAAAAACAGGATAGGAAACAGCGAGGGGAGAGGACAGCATAGTGCAAAGGAGCTGAAGATTTGTTTGATGCATGTACACAAAGGATAAATGTGTGAAAATATTCTTCTCTCTCAGTGCTGAGTTCAAAAAAGTGCTGTTTTTTTCTGAACGCCCAACAAGTCCACCCTCCTCCCTCCTCCGTTCAAAGGAAAAAAAGCACAGCTCATCAGAGGTCAATAGATTTATGGCTAGATTTAAATCAGTGCAATTTTGCCTGGGAGGTTTAGTTTTGGATATATTCAGGATGGGAAATAAACATATAAATTATGCTGGTATGGTGCTAGTAAATAGTCCAGCAGTCTCAGACCAATTTCTTAGGTGCCATATCTTATGAAGTCTGATAAATTTGGCATGTTCAGCTGCTGAGGTGTTTAGGCAGCAGAAAAGCTGGGCAGTTTTTCTAGAGAGCAAGAGACTCACTGACCGTGTACCACCCCACCCATGGAACTTGCAATTGAAGTGATGATGGGCTTTAGTTATGGTCACAGTCTCCTGGTTTGGGATAAGTGGATTTGTGTGGTGCTGGGGAGTACAGACCAGCTGCAAGTCTGCTTCTTGGATTATGTGGTACTGAATTCCTCAGGCTAGCAGAAAAATGTTGTGTGTCTGGGGCACTCATCTGAGAACTGATCACATTTATACCAGAGATTTTTAGAGGATGTTGCTAACTGACTTCTCAAAGTCCTAATTCCTGTGCAGGTGGAGTGGTTTCAGTTCACTCACCGAAGGAGGTGGGTCTATCCAAAATGATCAGCAGTTCGCCACGTTTGGGGAGGTTTTAAAACATTAGGCCTTAACCCCCCCCCCCCTTCTCCAGTGAAAAACCTGTCTATTCCATCATCACTCCTGAATGTTCATATAAGTATCTTGAAAAACCGTCTTTCCATTCCTTGGTATTTGTAAATAAGATTCAACTTTACATGCCAAATACCTCACAGCCTTTTTTGTATGAAACATGAACATGATCCTTTTAATACAAAACCAAATTTTATCTAAGGAGAAAAGAAAATCTGTCATTTATCTGTTTCTCAAGGTGGGAAAAAAATATTGTCACGTCAGGTGCTGAGAAAAGCTATATACAGCCAAAACAGTGACTTTTGTGCCCACTACTAGAAATCAAAAAAAAAAAAAAAAAAAAAAAAAAACAAACTATGAAAACATAGTTCTGGAAAATTTCAGTCCAGAAATACTAGGCAATTCCTGTGGATGGTCATGTTTTCACTATTCTATCATTATTCACATTGAAATCACTGGGAACTCCTCTCCAGGAAAAAGACTATTTAACATGTTTTAGGAATTTGGAGCACTGTCTGAAAGCGTCAGACTACACTGTGATGTCTTGATTCTGACTATATTATATTTAAAAAAGCAATGAGGTAAATGTTGCCTGAGAAAAAGGAAAGATTTGAGAGCAAAATGTGACTATGGAAGGCCAGCAGTCAGTTACCCAAAATGCATTAAATCATGGCAAACAAGGCTTCAAAATCACCTCCAACCATTTTTCTCCCTGTATTCTTTTCCTCCGGCTGCACCCTATCGTTATGCCTTCAGGGTACTCACAGAGAGCTGATGGTCTCTGTTCTCTGAATGGCACCTCCCCAAGGTTGGGTAGACCGGTCCCAACACCAGCCGAGTGCACCATGTCAGGCACTCTGCATGTCACCTGGATGTTGCAAATTTGATGTCTCGGATAGTACTGAATAGTGCATGATACTGCAGCCAAGTGAAAACACAGGATGCTCAGAAAACTAGACGTGAGACCTCCTTCTCAGTTTTTTTGAGTCATCCTTGAGAGCAGGGAGGTACGAGACCAGCACTAACGTATAGCCATTTGCCTTTGAATTTAGCAGGTGGAAAGCCATGGAAAATCATCCTCCAAATCCAAACATAACTTTCCTCAGAAAGATAAAATAGCAGGATAATCTTGTCTGCAATACAGCTGATGCTTTACTTGGTGAATGCATTTTGATGTGCTCTCCTCTCACTGGCTGCTGTTTGCTGATGTGTGTGTGATGGTGGCTTTTTGCCAGGGCATTTTGGTTTCAGCAGCAGAGGTTGTCAGTTCAGCCTTTGTCTGATATTACTGTTTGCTCAGGAAAACTCCTCTCTTTTCTCATTTCCCTCTCAGCCATCACAGTGCCTCTTTGTGATCTTAGCACCATTTAAACAGGTGCCAACAAGTCCTGTTTTTACACATTTAGAAATGGTGAACTTGAAATATGAGCACTACGGAGAGAAGTACAAAAGGCAGTACAGAACTCTCACTGTGCAGATGAGTGCATAAAACTGCTGTGTGTAAAACATCCCGGAGCCCTGGTATACTTTGGCAGTCTATTTCCTTCTGATTACAATTCAAGCACTCGTGCAGTCTATATAGAGGCTTAGGCAGATTTGCTTTGGGGTTTGCTTAGCTGAACTATATGCCTGCTACATCTCTGTTCTTTCAGAGCAGTCAAGATCAGACGGGATTCTTTGGTGTGTGATCTAGGAGCAAGCTCTCTAGGGCTGATGCAACTGTACTCCAAGAGATGAATGCTTTTTCCCCTGGCAGTCAGCCATAGCGGGTGTTTGACACAGAGAGGAAAGCACCTCTTTTGAGCTCTGATCTTGGTGAATGCAACAGTGAAAGGACCAGAGGGTTGTCGTCCTCGACCAGTTGGAAATCTGACCCTCCTTCATGGAGTGGTCTGCTTAGGAGGAATAATATGGGATGCCTAAAGGGCATCATGTCTGAATTTACTGCAGGAGGCAGCTGTTAGAGGCAATGAGAAACAATCTCAAATTCATTGCAGCTAGCATCTGACTGAGGACACTCAGCTTGGCATTTGTTGGCATTGCTACTTTCACATGGCCAACCTATTGGCCTAATACTACTAACCTAATACTACTTGAGGAAGTATTTTGGACCAGCCAGCACTATTTGGCTGCGTTCTAAGTATCACTGCTACATGGAAAGTGGTAAAGCTAGAGTATACATTCCCTTCCGGTATTTGGGCTTGTTTTTGTCCTTTAGTCCTCTGCTTTTTTCCTCCCATCCAGTACTTCCATAAAACATCATTCTACAAGTGCATCCAAGTCACCTGAAGTGTCAGCATGGCGGTGGGTGAAGATCTGGAAGCCTGCACAAGACAGATGCCTTCAGGGTGCAAGAAATACCCGTGGGTTTGCTTGGAAGTTGGGGCTCCCCCACTGCAGCTGGGACAGCCGCAGATAGATGCTACGTGGGCAGCAAAAGAAACCACTCTGTGAGGAGAAGGGTGACAGTATGGTTACAGCGGGCATCCGTCACACAGATGCCATTGTATATTTTTGTACATCTGCTATGCATCTGGAGATCATAGCCTGGGGAGGTCAAGGTAAAGTGGCATCATGAGGAGAATTACACTTGCTTGTCAACATTTTTGCGATCATGAGACTGGGAAGCAAAGCACCTGGGCCCTTTCCTCATTTCTAGCCCTCAGGTGCTAAGAGAAGGTGAGCAGATCACTTGGGCCAAAGTTTTCAATCATGGTCTATGTTTTGCAGGCCAGAATTTGGGGCTGCCCAGCTGGAGGTGCCTGAGACCCGGGTCCCTGCACAGACCTCCAGCCACTGCGTCCTGTCATCTTGGCACTAGCAGCAGCACGAAGCTGTAAGGCAAATGTGCCAAGCACTGCCAGACCTGGCTAACGCCAGTGGGATCTCCAGGGGCTCGATGCTTGTGGGCATCAGGTTCGGGAGCTCTGTGACTGAGCACTCCAGAGAAAATGTGGAAGCAGTTCTTTAAAATTCATCCCTTCCATGCTTGTGCTTTCACCACCTGTCTGTTAGGACAGCAGTGAAAAAAAATGGCAGTTTTCAACTTGAAATGTTAGCAAAATACTCTCGGACCTACTCCCAGCAGCTGAAACCCATACACAAAGTGCGGTTCATTTTTCTGCTTTTATGATCCTGATTTGCCGGCTCAGAAGGCTGGGCCTTGCACCGGGTTGGAGTTCGTGGGCGCCTTTCCCTTTCCTCATCAGGGCTCAATAGCCTGTGAAGAGGAAAGGCTTTGTTTTAGTGGGAGCAGGTGTTTGATTACCTCACCTCTCTCTTCTCATATTAAACATATCCCCAGTTCACCTCTCTAGGAGGGATAAACTTGTGTTAGCAAAAGCAGCAGGGGAAATCACTTGAAAGGAGACATCTGAACTACTAGTTTGATGGAATAAAAGAACAAATGAATGAAAGAAGGCATTAGAAGTGTTTTCTCTCTGCAGAGCACATCTTAAGAGCTGATGGTGCTGGCCAGACCCTTCTCATCAGGCATGGCTCCCTGCCTCACAGCCAGCTCATTTTCTGGGTGGTTGCCCAAGACCAGACCATAGATTTGCCCAGTAAAAGGGAGAAATTCAGCCACCTTTCCCCCATTGCTGGAGGCACAGCTGCCCTCAAAGGCATTTCCACTTGGAGCCTCCTCAGCATGGACACCTCAGAGGCTGTAATGGTGCTGGGTGCTGCCCTAAACCAAACAAAGGAGCCGTTGCTTTTCCTTTCGGGAAGGGATCCAAGGATATCAAAGTCCTTTCCGAAGGGAGCATAAGATCCATTACTTCCCATGCCAGCCTGAAATCACACAGAGTTGCTGTGCCTAGTCGCAGCAGCTGAGGACTTGGCACGGGAACTGTCTTTGGCCTGTGTGCCGGGCTCAAGGTGCCAATGCCAAAAGGGGTGGTGTGCTGGAAACAAAGAGCGACATAGCAGATAGACAGATAGGCTAATATTTTGGGTTGTGAAGGAAGCACCAGTGGTGACCCTGCCTAGTTGCAGTGCACCCTGTGCGTACCTCTGTCCCTTCAACTTGGTCCTGAATGCATAAACACGCAGAGAGCTATAATCCACGTTACATCTTTGTTTCAAACAGAAAAAGAAGACTGCCATGCCTCAGTGAATAAAAGCCCATTGCTCTGCTCTAGCCATCTGTCAGGCTAGCTGCCATGATTGCTGAGGAGTTGATAGGGAATTACCCACCTTATATAACGGCAGATTGTCTTTTGCCTTCTCACTGCTCTATTTCCCTTGCGAATATTTTGGAACATTCCCTCCAGTGGCTCAAATGCAGGTGCTGGATTATAGCTGTGGAGACTCAGGGACAGAGAATAAAGAAATTCTGGGGCTTCTTGGCTGAGGGGGAAGTTGGAAGGAATGAGATGGCTCTTCCAAAGTTTGCAGATAGCAGGCAGTAATCAGATGAGAAGAGGAACAAAAGTGGTTTCCAAGCCACCATTGTTCCCCTTGGCACGGTCTGGAGGATGTTATCTAGGGATAAGTCCAGCGTATAGACGCAAGGCCAAACTGGAAGCATTTGCCTATTAGAAAAATCAACTGTTTTTCTTTGCTCCTCATATGATTTGCCAAAATATATTTCTTGTATATTCCAGGCCCAGAACAGCTTGTTGTGAGGCTTAATTTGTGATGTGTAATCTTGTGACACGTTGCTGCCTGATGATGTAGGACATGAAGATGATAAAGGAGGATGACTGAAGTGCAAACACACCAGAAAGTGTGCGTTGCCCAGCTTGGAAGCTGTACAAAGTATTTTCATCAGCAGCTTTGCTGTTACTCATTCGAAGAACCAAAGAGAGAGAGAAAGTTACCCCAGCCAAAGATAAAAGACCTTTCAATGAGTGTGCCTGTGAATTAAATGTCCTGCTGAAATTCCCAAGGTTCCTTCAACCTTGACTAATTTACATTTGAAATAACTACAGATAGGTGAGTCAATCCTATGCAGGTATCTAAGGTCCTCATGCCACATGGGAACAACTAGATACCCTCAGCCACTCTGTGAGCTTAGATGCCCTGTAAAATACACCATTCTCTTAATAAATCAATCCTGCACACTGTGGTGTTCTTCTCTTGCCTAGCTAAACTCTAAAGCCCATCAGACTCTCTGACTCTTCAGTTTATGCATATCTTGAGGTACTTTGCTGGATCAAGCTGGTATTTAGTGCCGGGAATAATCCCCAAGGCCAGGAATGCGCTCACTTCACCGCAGCAATTTGGTGTTTCTCCATGTTGGCCATCTCCATAATCAAGCAGTGATTCAATGTATCTTGAGGCTGGGATTTGAAATAGATGGGCTGAATCTATTTTGTTCTGGTAGTGCCTTGGTCTCTCTTTAAACTGGATAGGGAACATAGGCAAATATCTTTGCCAAGACAAACAGTGGTTAGGCAGCAAATCACAGGGAAGATGAATCTCACTCTATCCTAAATTTGGAACTAGGTGCTGATGTTTAGGTCTTTCAGCCTAAGAGATGTTGTAAATACTCCAAAAATTTATTTACTATTGTTATTCTACTTGGTTGAATTTAAAGGTCAAATACTGGACTTTAACATTACAGTCATGCTTTATATGAAAGATGAAAGTATAAATACTTTATGAAGTGCTAATGAACAATTAATAGTTATTTCAAGAAATGGATAATCAAATGTTACGGATTGTTATATAGTCTGACAGGTCAATATGTTGCTTATGACCATAGCTGATTGCTACCAATAACACCTTGAGCGATGTGCTTACAACCAGCTTTAATACAGTATGTTCGAGTGTGCAATATCTATTAACCCTCTCTGCACTATCTTAGAAATGTTAACTTCCTATAGAGCCTATAAGCGTTATAAGCGTATGTAATTCATATAAAGAATTAACGGAAAATGATATGAACATAAGGCTGTGGATTGTTGAGTAGCTCATTTCCAGCTCAAGAACTTGATTATGGATGAGCAGAAAGAAGTAGAGATGGATGAATTCAAAATACAAACAATAAATAACACTTGCTAACTGAATAGATACAACACCGAATGCCAGAACTGTAGATCTAGAAATCTGTGAGTGATGCTTTTTAATGTGTTTTGGGGAGCTTTCGAGAGAATCCTGAAAACTCCTTCAAGGTTTGGTTGTATGCTTAAATGTCTATCCTACTGCTTTAAAGTTAGAGTTTATAGAGCAGGTCATCTAACTACCCCAGATGGATTTCTGCAGTAGAGATTACTCCTTTGTGATCTCAGCCTTGCTACTATACAATCAATTCTGCTTTTAAGTAGTGAAGAAGCTCACGGGAAGTTGCCAGTTCTGATTACAGTGTAAAATGTCTAACCTTGGTTTATAGCATGTACAATTTTGTTCATCACAGCTTGAGACTTACTTCGTCTGAGACTGTGTTAGGCTAATGGGGAGAACATTCATGCTGAAACTTCCTTGAAGGTACTGATCACTCACACGTGCTATCAGCAAAATTGAAATGCAGCCACTGGAACTACAGTGAGGGCTACCTGTACAACCTGCGTCCTGAAATGGAACTGCTGGCTCCGAACATTACAAGGAGCATTAGTGCAAATGCTGTTTATTTGTCTGTCCTTGGTGCTGCAAGCATTGCATGACTGACGGCCGAGGCATTTCACACATCAGTAAGTGCGTTCTCTCCAGGTATTTCTGATCACTCTTCATTTCATTTGCTGACAAGTTTGCGGCAATATGTTCGCCCCAGCCAAAAATTACACGCTGTCTAAGAGAAGCACAGACCTAACTTCCCTCACATTTATGCTAGTTTTGCAATCAGTGCAACTCCAATGATTCTTTACTTTTATATCAGAAATAGTACTGAAGAAATCTGGTTTAACAGAGTAAAGAGCTGTTCAGCATAGCAACTGTAGGAAAACAAAGATAGGCCAGAGACATTTTTCCACTCTTCATGATCCTGTGGTTGGCCAAGGACCAGGTTTTCTACTGGTACAAAATAGAGCAACCTGCAGGCTGTTTTAACTGTCCTGGTCTATAAAAGCTTCTGGGAAACCTTATATTGCCTGTGGTTTCTGGAGTGTTCATCCCCTGCAAAGTATGAGTAGAGTTGTTACCTCAGCAGTATGCTAGCTGATCATGTTCCCCATATAACCATTGGTTTAAAGACTCTCCCAGCAAGCATGAGCCGGACACCGGCCCAGATAACGCTGAAAGAAAAATTCATTACTTTGAGGTCTCTGAATCAGTTCTGTCTATCTTCTGCCATTTCTGCTCCCACTCATTGAACATTAGGTGCTTCATCAGTTTGATAGAACATGCAAATATTAACATTTTTCTTCAGAAGTGCCAACAGCCATATGAATATCTTACCAAGGAATGCATCAAGATATAGATGCTATTGTAATCTGCACCCAGAGACCTTTCAAGGGAGCCAGCTCTAGTGTTTAGTGTTTGTGACCTTCAGAGAGCAGGAACAGCTTCCCTTTGATTTGCATTGCTTTGCTGGGAAGAATAGCCCACGTGGAAAGGACGAAACAGAGTGTAATAGAAGGTGGGAAATTGGCAGCATTCCTGAAATGATTTCAAACCATTTCTAAGATACAGGAGAAAATGTTTCCCAGGAAATTAATATTCCCAGAGGTTCATGCAGAAAAAAAAAATTCATTCAGTGCTTATGTAGCTCCTCAACATTTGTGGCTAAGTTATTATTGTGGGTTTTTTTCTTAATTTTATAGTGATCTCATCCTTTGCATAGTTTTATGTAGACATTTGGGTTTTGTACCCTTCTTTCTCATGAACATAGGTAGGAATGGGCTAAGAAAGGAATTCTTTTCACACATGTGGACAATACGGTAGTGTCCATGTCTCTTCCATGTCAGGACACATAATGGAAACTTCTGGCTTCTTATTCTCAGCAGTTGTAGCAATGTGTCTAGGGTGGATTGCTGCTGTGGGGACCCATGCTCATCCTTTCCTCTCACTCGCTCCCTCCCTAGGCCCTGTTCCCAGTTGGCTGATGGTTATCTAATGGAGAAGGTGAAAAATAACCCTGCTAGCTTGCCAATATCTCCTTGATGGGTTGTGCAGGCTAGAGAGCACGAGCTGTCCACAGCACTTGTTCTGGACATTGAAAAGGATAAATCAATTCATCCTCTGAAAGTGGAAACTTCAGAGTTGATGGATGGCACTCCGTGAGTGTGCAGCTCCCTCCTTGGTGACCAGGATGTTCTCTAGCCAAACAATTTTTTCCCTTTCAGACTTCAGGTGAAGGAGCATGCTGTGAGCTCTGGCAATTGTTAAGGACAGGAAGAGACAGCTGTTTGTGATAGCACTTGCCCGAGACAAGTTTCTCTAGCACTTCTAGAAGCAGCAATCTCTGCTTTAAAGGAAGCTTCAGCAAAACTTAAGGCTGAAATCAGTAACTTCAAAGAATCTAAAAATAGTCACTTTTAACAGGAGTCTTTCCTTGTTTTTTAATTATCGATCAAAACTCTTATAAAAGGAAATAAAGTAAGTCTGTTGGATGCCCATGTCTAACTCTGTTCACATGATGCACATTCTTGTATTTCCCAGAACACCGTGTTACAGTCTTTCTCATCCTTTTTTTTTTTTATAAAAAGTAATGATATTAGTATTTATTTACAAATAAGGTAGTGTGAGAATTCTTGGATGATTTTTGTGAGAACATGGAGTTCCATTTTACCCCCTCAGCTTAACCTGTTGCCTCTGGGTTTTGAAGAGAGCAGTTTCTCTTCCAGGGCAGGAGGAACTGTGGGTCTGCCAAGGCTTTCAGGTCCACTCATGCAGCACAGGAGGGTCTCAAAGACACCATGGGATCAGATGCATGCTTCTAAGAACAGGTGCAGAAGGGAAGGAGAAAACATTGAGCCACCATGAACAAGGCATGAAATAAAAGTTTAAGAGGAGGTAAGAGAAAGTGTGGAGAAAGATGCTAATAGCTGAAGGAGGGACGAGCCAGCCAGCTGCAGCAAACAGGTGTACCTGGATGTGTACCTGGGCTTTACTTTTTCCTTCTGACCTAAGGATCCTAAAAGGCAGTAGCCCAGTGGAGGAAGAAAAGTTGCCTGTATAACTCTGATCATCAGCATATGGTGTAGCTTTCAAGAAGGGGATGTTGCTTTTTTAAACCGAGCTGAAGGTGTCAGAGCACAGAAGAGATGACCTATGACAGCAGGGAGAGGCCGTGGGTGTCCTTGTGGAAACCCCATGTCTCGTCTTGTCTGGACATGTTTAATTATTTTAGCCATGGTTTTTCCGCATGCTCTCTTTCCCTTTCTCCCCCTACGTGGTAAGCCAAAACCAAAAAATGTTTTAAAAACAGGGTGCACTGTGCAATTTTAAAATCGACTCTTCTGCCTGATTTATTCAGCACAGGCTGTGGAGCCGTTGGAGTGAGCCATTTCTGCTGCAGAAAAATTGGTGGTGATGTGCTGCCGTGTTGGGAGCGGCCTTGGCCAAGGAGGGATGTGACGGCTGCAGCGGCAGTGGGGCCTGACCGAAGCACTGCTGGAACCTTGAGGGTCTGAAAGGCTTCCTGGGGCTCACTGTGGTGCTTAAAACAGACTGCAAAAAAAAAGATGAGAAGTAGGATAGGGCTCTTCAGAGGTCATCTAGTCCACCACGCTACCCCAAGGCAGAATCAACCCTGCTGAAGCTGCCCCAACAGAAATGTCCCTAGCTGCTTCTTAAAGGCCAGAAAGCTTCTCCTGATGTCTGACCTTGGAGCCCATTGCATGGTCTCACCTTCGGAAGTGACAGGCGTTAGCAGATTAGCGTTGAGAACTCAAGCTTTTGAGTTTGAACAAAATTGAACAAAATCTTAAATACTGGGACCTGAAAAGCCTCTGGGAAGGATGAAGGGTTTATAGTTTTCACAGAAAGAACTTAAAAGGAGATAGAGATGGGTATTAACTTCTAGAATAAGGGCTACATTTTGTGTAATAACTTTTATTATCTGTGCTGCTGGCCTGAGCTGTGCTAGTCATGTGGATTTGTGGACTTTTAATCTGAATCCTTCTGCTTGGTATTACTGTGTGGATACCTGCGGTGAAATGGGAGACTCAGCTCCTGGTGTTATTTCCCTTCCCAGCCCATAGGAGTGTTTGGGACTTTGGGAAGGCCTCATCCAAAAACAAATGGAGTCGAAGGAAAGTTTTTCAGCAATGTGCATGGGCTTTGGATCAGTTCTAGATCAGCAAACTTTCCGAAGGAGACACTAGTTTCCACTTCCTTTTGGCATAACAGCAACTGATATAGTGGCTGCTGTTTACACAAATAGAGAATATCAAGGTCATGCTGGCTTTTTGATATTTAAAAAAAATGTACTTTGCAAGTTACTTCCACTTCTGTGTGTTTTCAGTGTAAAAGCCTTGGAGAACAAAAATTGCTGTCTTTCAAGTGGGAAGAACAGGTTTCTAGTTTGCCTAGTTGTGTCACTCTTGGAATAGAGGAATGTTTTTGGCCCGTGGGGAGGGATATGGACACTTTCACCAAGCGGTGCCGATCATGTCCCAGGACGCATGTTCAAGTCTCATGACTTAATGTGGGAAAATCCTGAATCTTTGTTGTAACCATGTCAAAGAGGGCCTTGCTGGGTCTTTAGTTAACTTCACAGTAAGGACAGGGGATAACAACTTTGTCTTCATTCCTTTTCTCCTCACCCCCATCAGCTGCCAACCCACCACCAAATGCACCACTTGGAAGACTCTGGGATTTCAGGGTTTTGTAATGCAATGAGTTGTACAGTGATGCATTTTTCCAGAGGCCAATGTCTAGCAGATACTTAACAGAGACATTCTGCTTTTGCTAATGCATTAGTAGCAGCATAATAGAAAAGAAATAGAGTAGTTTAGAAAGCAGGCTGTATACTGTCTTGTTTTCCTTTCTGTCTTGCAAAGATGTAGTAACACTTAACAGTGTAACAGCTGGTTAGCTCAAAGTCTCTGAAATGCAACAGCTTTTCAGTAAGTTTTTGCAAAGCTGTTTCCAAGTAACCTTGTTATTAGGCTGTCTGAGGTTGTTTTACTACCATGTGGAATTTTGGAAGTCTTCAATATTTAATCTATGTTTTGTTACTACACATTTGTTTTTGCTGATACCTGATTCTGTGAATTAGATTTGGCCTGTTTAAATTTTGCAGCTTTCTGTAAACTGAATTTGGAGTTTGGTAACTGTAAGGATCTTACACAGAAAAAAAATGGTTTTGCCATGGATATATCACAACACTACAGAAAACTCGTACAGAACATTGCAACAGAAAAAAATATGTTTTTTCAAAAAAAAAGGATTATTGCTCTGTAGGATACCATCACTGTTTTTGTGATCTACTTGAAAGACATCTGTATGTTCTCGCAAGTATTGGTGTTATATTTTAAATTGAGCAGTCTAACAGTCTAATTCTAACTTTCATTACCTCTACTGCTTCAAGAAGAAGAGCTAGTATGGCTTTTGATTCGTAGATCCTTACTGTCTCTTTAAAGAAGTCTTTTGTCCTGTCTCCTTATTCCATCATTATAGTGCCTGAATGCCTCAAAAATATTAATGGTCTTGTACACCCCATGAACTCAGGAATATAGGGCTAGAAGAAACTTCCCAGGTCATAAAGAAGAGTTCTCTGTTACTACAGTATTTTCACAGAACCTATTATTTCATGAACTGTGTTAGGGCATTTTTACTTCTTTATCTGTAAAATGCAGACTATAATATAGAGATTGTTCAAGCACACACAAAATCTGTATCAGAGCCAGACGGTTAGCCCCAGACATGTAGATACTTAACCAGACACCAAACTTTCCTCCCACGCTCTGCATAGTGTTTGGATACCGAGAACTAGTTTAGGCACATAGCTAGTGCTAAGTAAAGACACATAGGAGAAAAATCTCCAAAGTGAATTTAAATTGTAAAATTGTAAAATTCTACTTTCCCTTTTTTTCTTCCTGTTACATCCCTTCTTAGGCTTAATGCAGAAGAGTATCTGAGAAGCGTATGTTTTTTATTAGTTGAAGAGACAGGCTAAATTGGGATATGATTCATGCTTCTAATTTATGCCTTGTCTTTCTTTATTGTCAGTGGCTAATGAGAGGTAATTGCAAAAGCTCGCAGAGGGAGGCACTTTTGGAAAAAGAAGAAATAAGGTGCAAGAAAGGAGGTTTTTTTTTAATTTCAAATGTTTTTCATTCTGCTGTTGGTCTTATTGTGACTTTCAATGTTATTTCTGAAAAGAGCGTGTTATAATTCCGAACAGTTATAAATTGCCAGTGGTGGACCAATACTGGTAACAGCAGCTTTACCATTGCTACAGGACAGAGTTAGGAAAGAGCATCTCCTTCTGCAATGAGCTGTCTTTGAGAGGAGAGTCCTCATATTGGCCTGATTTTCAGCTGAGGTCTCTACTTGGAGGCAGGAGTAACCCAGCTTACTGCTCCCAGCAGATTGTCCAAATCAAATTATTTGGTCGTCGTTCAAAGTAGGCATGAAATGGCATCTACAAAAAAAAGCCCAGAACCTCTTGTTTTCATGTAAGAAGTAACAGGATTGAGTACTTGGGGGGAAAAAAAAATCAGAAGCTTGGAAGCCAACATTGGACTCTAGTTTTCACTGTTTATTTACTTTTCCTGATTTAATAATGTTCTTATTAAAAAACCTCTGCTGAGATCTTTTCTGAGGCTGGGCTCTGTGTATGCCTTTGAAGCACACTGAGATCACTAGCCAACAGTCATCAGCGGAGAGCTGCTGACTGAGATCATTTTTCATCCATTATCATTCATTTTACTCAGAGACCTCCCTAAGTGGGAGCTGGGGACCCCTTGTACAGTGCTGACTCCTTTGTAGACGTCGTTCCAGATGACTTGCATCTTAAGTCTTCAGGCAGCTCATGGGAGGGCTGGCCCGTGAAATCTCCGTGTTCATAAACTCCCACTGCCAGCGCTCACTCCTCTCTCCTTGGCTGGGAAAGGAGAGAGCAAGTGCTGAGGACAGGCTTTCAGAGCCCCCAAGTCCCTCACTGCAGTGCAATATTGCTTTCAGTTATATAAAAGACTTGAATTAAAGGATGGTGCCATGTGTCCTGGTTGTTTCTGGTAATTTAGATTGTGACACATCATCAATATAGGAAAAAAAAAATTACATCATCAGGCAGTCAGCATGCAGCTTTGGACAGTTCATACGTCTGTGAAAATCTGCAGCTGATAGCTGCACGAAGGGCTAATGTCTCCTTTGACATTAAACTGTCTAGGCTGTTTCTACAAAGGTTGATCTTTGCTTCTGTCATGGAGAAGCACACTCAGAGATGTTAACCGTGGATAGTTAAACCGAGAACTAAGTATTATAAAGAACAACTATTGATCAGTAGTAAAAAAATAAGCCAGTCTACAGCCAGATTTTTTTGATTAAAGTGATCTGTCATAGTTGCCTAGTACCAAAGACAGTATCTCAACATTGTATATCATAATTACAAGGCCCTCCTTAAAACCCTCTTCTGCCACTATCCTTTGCCATGATGCAAGTGCACTAAGACCATGGCCAGTTGCTTTGACCGATTTTGTCCGATTATCTCCTTGTACTTCCTCGTCTCTCTGGCTCCCTCTATCGTCTCGTCTCAGACCTAAATTGCCAGTTCTGTGGACACGAGCTGCCCGTTGGGTCTATGCCTGATGCATCATGGTAGGACTTGAGGCTCTGGAGTGATGTGACTAATAAATAATGGAAGGGTAAAATACAACTTTTGTCCTGTGCAATCCAAAATTGCAAGATAGGTTTCCTAGTGAATGGAGGTATATTTGTTTTCCAGATCGTTAGCTGATGCAAAGAAAAATGAGAACGTTTATTAGCTTCTCTCAGAATCACCTTTAACAAGAATGAATATTCACCACTATAAATAAGACTGCTTCAATTAAATCTGCACATAAAAATGTTCCATGGTGTCACAGAAGGCCATACTTTTCAAAAATAAGTGCCTAGATGAAAGTATTTAAGCCTACATTTGAGAACAAATACGACTGTCTTACCTCCAGCGTTTCACAGTTAATCACTGAAAGTTACTGCGTTTTCACCTTATCTGAATGTCAGAGCAGCAAGATGAGGTGCAGAAAAAAATTCAGGCTTGTTTTTTTTCTAGCTGTTAATGGGAATGAGGTACCATAATTGCTTCTTTGTTCAACTTTAGATTATCTACTGTGTCTGCAATAGATTTTGTTTTTACTTGAGTATCACTAAGAAAGAGCACTCACAGCACAGTGCTACTCATTGTATCCTCCTGAGGAACACCCCCCCAACATAGTGTAGTCTGGCCCTGCCATCACGTTGGGCTACACGGGCTGTGTTAGTAGATCCCTCTTTTGCATGAACAAATCATTTTCAGTACTGGGCTCAAAAATCTTTCTGGATCAGGTATCTTACAACAACCCAACTAACCTGTAAGTTTACCCCATACTGATGCACAGGAAATCAGACGACAGCATCAGTCAGTAAACTTTCTGCTTTTAGGTTGCTGTGACTGCTAAAAATGTAGTGGGCATGTAGATAAAACCAAGAAGTAATAGTCTCTTTAGGCTATTGGATACACTTTTGCCAGTTCAGAAAGTCACTGGCCTGCTGACTACCAGGAGCTGGGAGAATATGCTGGAAAAGTGTCAGTATTTCCTGTGCTATCCTTGTCTTGTGCCTTAAGCTGGCTGCTGCCAGAGACAGTAGGCTGGCAGATCAGACTATGGTCTGATCCAGTATGTCTGTTGTGTCCTTCTGTAAAGGACATAATTTACAGAAAATTAATAGGATAGTAAAAAGAAATCAACTACCGTCAAGTCAAGCTTTGGCCCCAGGAAAGCTAAGGATGGACAACAGTGGCATAAATAAGTTTATGAACAGTCTCTCCCAGCCAACCTTTTCTCTCTTTTTTGTTTCCATAGCTGTGATGTGCAAATTCAGTTGTTCAATGGATATTTGCCACTTGGGAGAAAGATGCATGCATCCCCTTGTCTTCTAATTCTTCTTCACGTATGTGAATTTATCTTTTGTGATATTACTTGTCCTATTAAGAACTCTAGAAGAGCTTATTAAAACACCTTTGAAGAACATGACACCAACAATTACAGAGAATCAATGAAGATATTTGCTGAAGTCAATAATCTAAATTGCCAAAAAAGTAGCCAATGTAAGCATTTCATGTGTAATTCTCTGCGATAAAATCAGACTCTGCATCTAAATCTGGACAGCAATGATTCCAATTCAAAAAGGATTTAGTCAGCTGCAAAACTGCCATAATGTAGAAAAGTGGTAATCTACTCTAAAATTACAAATTAAATTCTGTTCATTCAATTCAAACAATGTCAAGAAATTCTGTGTCAAGACTGGAAACCATGACAGCTATGTTACCCATTGTATCAAATACAATGAAAGTCTGAGGTGAATTTAACTATTCTTTTTTAATTAACTGTTAAGTTAAAGAGAGCTATCAAAGGGCAGTCACAGTTCAGACACTCTGATTACCATTAATTAAAATTCTGGTAATCAGCTGGCTATGGAATGGACAAAACTTTGAAAGAATTTAGGCAAATGTGAAAGCCTGGAGATAGGGTAATAATTAGGAATAATATCTCTTGTTACATTTAATTCCTTTAGCCTTGAAATTACCCTGACAGATTTCAAATTTAGTGGCAGTTTTCCAGGAAGTAAGAAGAGCTTAATTATATAGTTTAAGACTTTCAGAGAACTGATTCAGATAAAACTATGTGAGGCCTGTATCAACTGTATGATATGCTTGAATGGACTCAAAGATGGAATAAATACGAACTTCTGCAAGAAACTTAGACATCATATACCTGAATGTTCTTCTGAGATACCAAAAAAGTTTGGATAACTTTTTAACTATATCTCTTTTAATTAATAATAATCATGTTCATTCAAATTAGTTTTCCACTTCTTGATTTCAGCTGGGGCTAGAAGCAGGACAGAGATAAAGCAGCCAAAACCTGTGCATAGTGCTGTTACTCACAGAATTTCTTAATCATTGGGACTGGCCTATCTCTAGAGCCCAGGCAAGACTTCTACGAAGATGAACAAAGTTCAAATCTGCAAGCTATTTTTCTGAACTATAGGACCTTATAAAAATCATCACAGTACTTTATTAACTACTATTAGTTTAGGAGGAAATATAAGACACTAAAGAAAATGTCAGATCCCTGAGTTCTGTCAAATGGAAGAAATATTTATCTTAATACACAATTTGTGACAAAGCTCTTCCGGGTTTTCAGGACCAGAGGACATTCTGAACAGTAGATGGATCAGTAAGATGATTAATAGCCTGAAATACAGACACAGAACAGTCTCTTTCTATAGAAAGAAACTCAAGAAGATAGACAAGAGTATTATTTTAAAGCCACCTTCATTTGATTCTTCTATATCTGTATAACATACCTATATGATCTCATTCTCAGGCTAACTGAACACTTAACAATTTTAAAGACCTTTATTCTCCCAAGAGTCCCACGAAGTAGGAAAATACAGTTGTCCCATTGTATAGATTTGGAATTGTGGCATAGAGGTGCAACGTCACACATGGTGAAGCAGGAAATTGAACACACGTTTCCTAAATCCCAGGTTGTCACCCCAACTACTGTTCCTACATACCTCTTACATCAAAATGAATGGCTAAGCCAGAGGCCCTGCACTGCATTTCATTCTGTCTACATTAATCTCTGAGCACCTTAGTAACCCCCTGAGAGTGCTACATCAAAACGATAGAGTGGGTCAGTAAAAGAACTGCCCCATTTATTACCGTTTCTCGTTCATGACTGAACTGATTGTATGCCTTAAGATCTGCTGGCAAAAAGTAAACTTTTTCCAGAGATAATCTTTCGACAGAAAGGAATGGCATACAGTGCCATACAAGAGTACAAATAAGCTCTCAGTAGTGATAAAGGAAGACGCAGGAGGCACAGTGTGGACTCAGTGAGCAGAAAAAGGTTCACATTTCAGAAGTTAAATTCAAAAAGAGTTCAAATTAAGGTAAACAAGAGTGGTGGTGTTCAACCCTCTCAAAATAACAAAAAAAAAAAAAAAAAAAAAAAAAGAAAAAGAAAAACAGAACTGCTTGTTCTGACTTTCCTGAGCTCTGAGGAGCCCTGGGAAACCCCACAGCTGTGGGGGACTGCTGCAAGAAGGAGGACAGCTGCTGACTGCTACAAGGAGGAGGACACAAATTCCCTTAAGTTAGTGGACGATGTTGCAGAGAAGATAGAAGATAATTATTCAGTATGCTTAATTCTGGTTACTACCGTCCTTTCAAGACCCTCATGTCTGATTTCAACCGTGTGCTTCTAAATGCTGGTATCAGTGAATTAACACTGTTCTACTGGACTACAGGCCATGTCTTAATAGGAGGACTATCGTGAAGGTTGCCTAAGATATTTCATGTGATCACTCTTTGGATTCATCTAGATCTGGGAAAGCTTCAAATTTTGTGGGAAACTTAACTGTGGACTTTGCAAATGAAAAAACAAATTACCCTTAAATAATCCACTCCCAATGGTCTGAGATGAAGGACAAGAGCTCTTTTTGAGCATCTTCGTGCACCCTGTGAACTGGGACTTTGGCCTGAGAGGTGGGACAGGAGTATCTGATCACCAGCCACACCAGGAAACACTATAAGCAGAATGAAAATATATTCCCTTTGTCTCTAGAGAGAGCAGGTGCTGTTCCTGTACCATCCATGCCTTGGCCTACAGGCAGGTTGAGGATATTTGTCAGGGGGCACCTGCAGCCACTAAAGATGGATTTGAGCTTTAGTAAGTGAAATCATAATACAGTGGAAAATAGGAATGGGAGTATCTCAGGGTATTTTATCCATCTCCAAGGCAGGATCAACTTTACATAAGCCGTGCCTGAAATTTAGGATGTATGTGCTGTTTTGTGTGCTTGCGCATTCTGAGATGCTTTTCTTCCCTATCATTTCAACAGCATCTAAACCAGTGGATGCATTCTGGGCTTCTTCACTACTGAATTAGCACTCAGTCACAGTGCAGATGTTTTATGAAAGTTTCTATGCATTTTCTCTTTGCTGTGGATTATTGCAAGAGCTTCAGCTGTAGAATATTCTTAGCTCAACTGTTTTAAACTTACTTAAAAATTAACACTTCATTGGGGTCTAAACCTAGATTTTCCTAATATGGATGTGAATCCACCATCTGGAGCTTGGCACAACCAAACATCTAACTCTTTTCAGGAAATAGATCAAACATGAAAGTATTTCCAGCATACCGATACACAGATAGCTTTGCCCTTCCTTGTGGATGACACAAAACTTTCACAAATACATACTGCAACATACTCTGTCTTCATTTTAGCTCTGTCAGGGTAGATTCATTTCATCATGCATGGAAATTGAAGAATTATTCCAGTTACATGCTTCTAATTGCACCCCCCCCTTTCTGTCCTAGGCTTTCTCTCTTACCATTCTGTGACCTTTGTCAATAACTAACATTTGGATTTGAGGTTATAAAGTCCTTGGAGGAAATTAATATTGTCCAATCATCTTATTTCCTAAGGCTGAATCTCTGTGTCTTCATTAATCTCACAGCACCTTCTGCCATGTGAAACTGGAGAGGAAAGGAGCAAAATGATGGAACATTTTGGAGATATGGTGACTAAAGGAAGAAGCAGTATCAATACTGGGTGCTTGATAGCTCTCATGTAAAGATATTAGGCAAAAGATGAGCAACAACATGGGTTGCCAGGAGGTAGCAGAGCCAGACTGAGGAAGGGCGAGTCTCGCATAAATAGTTGTTTGAAAGGGAAGACTGTTAGGGCTTCTGTACCTCCTTTTTCTGACCACAGTCAGGATAAGATTGCCAGTTTTAAAGTGGTTAAAATGTGGACTAGACCACTCCTGAGTGTGACATCTGCCTTCTCCAGTTCTTACAGCCTCCTCTGGCCTTGAACTCTCTGCTAGACCTTAATATCCACTGCACAAGAGGCCAAAGGGCCGTGAAAATCGGAGAGAAGGAGCAACTGCTGACTGGAGGACTCGTTAACCAAGGAGGAGCAGAGAAGGGTGGAAGGGGGTCTGAGGTGTCCTGCTGTCCACCAGGGCTCTTACAGAGTGATGGTGCCTATTGGCGGATGATAGGTAACAGCCTGGGACTATTTGTGTATGTTATTCCTTGAGTTTGCTGAAAATATTGTCAAAATGGTTCAGTTTTAATAAGGGGCATGGGATTTGTGAATGTAATACAGGAAATCCCATGTTATATGGGACAGCTGGTATCTCAGTGTGTGAGAGACTGGAGCCATGCTGTTTTCCCACCTGGAACTGTGTCCCATCTTCTTTTATAAATGTGCTTGTGGCAAATTCTCCCATAACAGGAGTCTTTTCTAATCCCTGAAAGATGAAGGTCCTGGTCTGTGCTTTCATTTTAATAACATTGCTAACTTCATGCTCCTCTACTTTTATTGCAAAGCTTAGCTTCCCTGTACCCTATATTTCCTTTCTTGGCTAGACTAAAAAAGGTTTCATTTTTTTACTCCAATGCCAACACTTTTTTAAGAAAAACACAGTAGCCAACACCGCATGTATTGTTCTAATGAAAAGTTTTCAGTCAGAACTCAGTGTGTGATATATGATGCTGCTAGAACAAGATGACAACGGCAACATGATCCCAACCTTTCCGTTACGAGGGGTAAAGGGACCTTTCCCCGGTTCTCTGTGCCAGCAGTGACATTAACAATCATTAGGAAATAAAAGTAAAGGTTGAGCTAGGTTTTAATGAATATGCGCAGTCTGGATCTCTGTAAATCTGAAATAACATATGCTGGGTTCATGATTAATTATGGACATACAGAAAGACTTCTTGCCCTCTAATATATGAGAAAACTGAAAACTAAAGCACTTTACTTTGGGAAAAGGGTAATAAAAATATGAGGTAGCCTCATTAAGTATGGATGTGCCTTCCTTTGCTCTGCCACTGTTCACTGCAGAACACCGAAATCTGAGCGTCTTTCTGGCATGGAGATAGGCATGTGTGTGGAAACAGTAATAATAAAGCAATTAATGATACAAGCTCCTGAGAAAGAGCCAACTCTCTAGCTGTCTTGCATAAGTGTGTAGGTCTGCAGGGATCAGCTTTTTGCAAGGTTCATGTAAAAGTCACCCCAGTAGCCCCTGAAATGAGCTTTCTGGTTTGCTGTGCTGTGTCTTCCCGTTAGACTGGCCCTGCACCTTGGCGAAATGGGGTCTGTGCTTGCTACATGAACGCTGAATAATTCTCTGAACGTCAAAGGTGAGTAGCAGCATATTGTTATCGCTTACTTTCATGACTCTGACTCACTCTTGAATTTTTATTTTTAAACAATGTATTTCATCTCTAGTGGAGCTGCAGAAGGACTTAGAGTGAAAAGAAAGCAGTACTTTTGGTCGTCTCTAAAGACTTTGCAGCTGGAGTACACTGACGGAGAGCAGGGGCTAAACTGTCATTTGTAAACAGTTTGGGAGAGGAAGAAAAAATGTGCTACTGAGAAATATGGACTTCCTTAGACGAGAAAGGTCTTTAGTTCCTGCTTGGTGTCATGTTAAAACCTAGCTATTGAAGATAGATGTTGGTAGAGCTATTCCTGCAGCCTCTTTATATAGAAATATTAGAAGTATAGTAACAGCATTATTTTAATATTGACGTATTTATGAGAGAGCATGTGCGTGTACAGGAGACAGCCTTTTCCGTGAGAGCTAGGAAGTCATTTCAGAATAAAACGGCTGAAACGTTTATACCCCCTCACTGCCATGGACCCTCAATACACCGCGGTTTGTGAACAAGCTCCTTTAGAGCCCTATTAAATGACTATTTCCAATCTTTTCCCTTTCCCCTCTTGCTGGCACGGAGAGCTTTGTCAAAGACGTGAATCGAACTGCTCCAGCTTCAGAGAGAAGCAATTTCCCAGTGACAGATCGCCAGGTAAAATCCAAACCTATGAGGGCTGAAAGCAAGAGCCTGATCCTACTAAGGAGAAAAAAATGTGACTTTCTAGATGCCTAAAGCCCCGCGAGCGCTACTGCTTCGGTCATGCTGGGCACGGACCTCCCCAGCCACAGCGCAGCGGTTGCTTCTGCAGGGGCAGCGGACGCAGCAGAGCCCAGTGAGGTGTTTTTTATTATTATATTTTTTTTGCTATATGCATGTGGCCAGGAAGCTGCTGGCGGAGGGAGAAGGGCGGCGCGCGGAGCGTGTTCACGCGTGCCGTGTTCACGCGTGCCGCGGAGCGCCGGGAGGTTACGGCTGCAGTGCGGCTCCGCTCCGCGCACGGAGGGGAGGGTAACTGCAGCCGCCCCGCTACGGACACAGGCGCTTACCTGCTGGAGAAGTTATATAGTCTCCTACCTGGACAGGTTTTATTTTTTTTAAAGTAGACATAGAAAAAAATTAAAAACTGTACCAACTGAGTACGTCAGCCGAAGTATGGAGCTGTAACCTATGTGCTTATTTGTACTCTGATTTTATGCCTGCTGGTACTCAGTTATACAGAACTTCAGCATATATTTATATCCCTCTTAATTATCTTTTTTCCCTATTATGTTCAAAAAATGATCCCTATGCCTTTTTAAGAATTCCTTGCAAAGTGGTTTTCCCCTATTTTTCCACGAGCCAGATATTTTAATTTCTTGCACTATGCCTCATTTGTTAGTAACAATGATGTATTTCACTTTCCCCATGTATTTATTTTTACTTAGAGATGCAGCCGTTCATCACATTCAAATGAAGAATTATTACTTAGCTATTATTATTATTGCTAGTGATGGTATGTAAACAACTATAATGATGTGTGGGCTTTTGTAGGAGCAAAGACCACAATGAAGATGATGCCTTAGGGGGAATGAATGAGGAAAATGTGCGAAGATTTAACCAGTGCACCCTCTCCTTGCTGGTTTTGTTTCCTTTAACTGCTCACTTCAGCCTCATTGCCTATTTCCTTTGTTCTTGGTCTCGTACTGGATTGGATTTGGTGCAACTGGTCCCTGTGGGAGGGACTGTGAGCTCGCCCCAAAATACAGGCGGATGTCACCACCCCAAGAAGGACATGCGCCAACACATTTGGGAACCTGACTGATGTGGGAAGAAGGTTTATTCTGGTTATTAGTTTGAGTATGGGTGTGCATGAGGAGGTAAGGATGTCTCAGACATACATGTCGAAAAGAGAAGGAGTAGCAACAGATCTATCACATAGATGATGACCAAGCAATGCTGCAGCAGACAGCCTAGAAAAAGAGAGTTACAGAGTCAAGTGTTTGGGTGCTGTGCATGGGGAACAGATCCTTCTTGCTGTGGTTTCCCTTCTGGACAACTTATGTATATATATATATATATATATATTCTCAATAAATAAACAAGGTTACACCAAAGGTACAAGTGTCTGATACTCATTTCCCTCCTAACCAGAAACAACCATCAATAACTGACTTATTTGTGCAGCTGTTCAGAGGCAGTAGTAATGCTACTAGGTGCCAATGGCTTCAGCTAAAGTAAATGGGGAGGTGATGGAAGAAACAAACTTTTATGGCCATTAATTATGTTTACAGACAAAGACAAATCAGCAGAAAAAGGGGGAAGGAGCGTGAAGAAGAGAGACAGAAGTGAATGGGAAAAAACTCAGCTTTTTGTCAGACCCGTAAAGAAAATTCAGACTAATAAAGAAAGTTCAGCCTCTTTATTCTACGCTGCCAGCAACGTACTGCCCTAAAATGAAGGTAGTTGGTAGAGGATCAGCTGTGAAGACAATAAAACTTCAGTATCAGTATTAGTCTGGCTTCCCTCTCTCACAGCTAGGACCAACAGAAAGAGGAATCAGCCAGGTAATCCCATGTCCCATGGGCTGTTGCAGGCTTTGTACTAGGACACCAGCCTGACCTTACAAAAGCTCTCCAGGGAAGGGATATCTGTAAACACTTGACAAACAAGAATATCTTGTGGCAACAGATGTTCCTCAGAAACATGCAACCTTGGTAATAGTCTTCCCAAGACCATTACAAAAGGCTTCTCCTGACCCCAGCTCGTAGTCCCTGGCTCACAGACCCACCTTCACTGTCCCATAACTGCCATGAGCAATGTGAGTGCACCTTTTCCACTTGAAGATCCAGGCTTGCTCCTGTTGGAGCCTTCTTACATTTTTCATTATGACCCTTGGTGCTAACCCATTCCTAGTTTTGTCTAAGTTTTCTTTTTAAACTTCTCTTTCTAAAAGAGGGGCTTGTTGCTTTTGTAATGCCAATAGTTTTTGACAATGAGCACTGGGAACAAACCAAAGGGAGGAAAATCCTCTTAGGTTCTCCAAAGCAGTTCTTATGAAGAGCTGACAAGAGTGGAAAGAGAGCTTAAACTATATTTTATGAACTCAGCAGCTTATTTTGAGATAAATATTTTATCCCTCCTCCTGCAAAAGGAGGGGAGAGAGTAAAAGAAAGGTGGGTAAAGGAAAAAATGATCTGAGAAGACGATATAGCAGATATCACTAACCAAACACCCTTAAGATTTACTGCATACCAGAGCCCAAAAAACTTTCATGTGTATCGCAGCTATTTTGCATTCTTCACTTTTTTTCGAAAGAGTTTCTCTAGGTTAAAACACCGTTCTAATCTTCTGTCGGTTTTGTTCCCACTTGTCACTAACCATCTAATAATAAAGTATATTAAAATAATGTATGCCTGGTGCAGTTCCACTATGCCACCAAGGCACAGCTCAGATCCAATGTTTTTAATAACGCTAATGGTGCTGCTTTTGAATGTTGTCTATTTAGAGCAAGCGTTTAGCCAAAGTGATCAGGGCAAAGGAAGTAATTCACCTCAGGCTGAGGAAACACTGTGAAATACCTGGCTTCCAGTGGCTTTCAGAGGACTAGGAACAAATGATCCCCACTGATCCATGCAGATGAAGCCCAGCGCAGCCCCTGAAAATACCGTCGCTGCCTTGCCTTGTGTTTGGATCTCTCTGTGTGGGGTAGGCAAGCTATTTCTGATTAAATTCTCCCCACAACTTTTCCCA
This sequence comes from Rhea pennata, assembly GCF_028389875.1. Classification (NCBI taxonomy): domain Eukaryota; kingdom Metazoa; phylum Chordata; class Aves; order Rheiformes; family Rheidae; genus Rhea; species Rhea pennata. The sequence continues at coordinate 9,548,973 of NC_084672.1, read as the reverse complement.
GCCTAAACAATGAGCCTTATGTACATTTATATGGAGGATTATTCACTGTGGGGACATATTCTGTAACTTAATTATAGATTGATCTGGAAGTGAGGTTATGAGACAGTTTTCAGTGCTTTGTCTAATTCCCCCATAATCGACATCTCCACCATGCAGAAGTTTAACAACATGCTCTTTAAAAAACTTACCTGAAATGTAAACAAGAGTTTAAACAGTGTTGGTATAAGAGCAAGATACTGCCAGTGAAGCTGAATTGCCTGCATGTCCCCTGCCAGCTCATAGGGCCTTTGGCATCTGTAGGAAACTCTGCCCCTGAGACCTGTGTCACCCCAAGGAGGGAGTCTCGGGGCACAGATTTGTGCTTCTCTGATCTGTGATGATAACACAACAGTTGGTGCCGGTTTGGGGATAGGCATGTTGGGTACATGTCACTTAACATCGCCCACGTCCTCCCGTTGCAGCTTTGCCCACTTCTGCAGGGTTAGTTGAGTTCATGTTTTCTCCTCACCCTTGCTTCTTCCTAAAACACCTTTGCAGCTTGTTTGTTTGCTTGTTGCCTTCCACAAGATCTTTGAACAAAATCACAGTCTGTCAAAAACGAAGCGCCTGCATTTCTGAGACCTCACTGCTTTCTCAGGTAATTTATGAAAATGGAAAAGCTTGTTTCAGGCATAATCCAGTTTGTTCTCTCTCAGCATCATAAGCACATTTGGAGCCAGATAAGACAATTATTACACGGATCTTTAATACCTGCAATTTATAGCTAAAAGGTTTATTCTGATAAGTTTGTTTTCAAGTGCCATGTGCTAAGCACAGAGATGAGAGCTCTGTGGCAGTGAGACAGCAGAAAAGTTTCTTCAGCGGCTTGCTTGGTGCATTCATGCCACACCGATGCAGGACACATTTTGGGGGCAAGGAGATTCCCAGAGCAGGCATACATGTACGCTGTGTGCTCACAGGCCTGGCACGGGCAGCCGGGCTGCCTCACGTTGGGGTGGGACAGTGTACTGCTCCATTTGTCACTGCATGGTGGTATGTGACTTACTCATTAGACGATATGGAGGTGCACCAAAATTTTCTGCAACTTGAGAGTGAGATCCTTTTGCCCTCTCTATCCTGAATCCAGCTAATTTGTTTAGGCCGTATGTTTTAGACTAGCTTTGATGTGAAGGGAAACGTGCTGCAGTTAAAGGCATGGACAAGGTTTATGCTTGAAGTTCAACGTGGCGTAATGAACTAGCTTTCACCTTGCTTCATATGGTGCACATAGCTGGATTTTACCTTCTTCCAGGTGCTTGACTGCAGTGTTAAATCCCATAATAAGAGATCACGGATGTCAGCTGCCATCCTCTCTCCCTGCCGGGACTCAGTGGGTCTGGGCAGGGAGGCAACGGGCACTCGGCTCAGCCTAGGGCATGGCTTTAGAGGTGCGCGCTCATAATTAGCTTCTTCCTCCTGATTTATTTGCTGCTCTCATGCCGCTGTTTTGACATAATAAGTCATGACTTGGGTCTCCTGTCCTTTCACAAAAGAGGGAGGAGTTGCTGCCAAAATGTGTTTTCATAATCACTTAATTTTCACTTCCCAAATTTAGCTTGCGTGCGTAACCTTCAGCGTGTTGCAGAGAAGGAATGCACAGTCTAACGGTGACATTCAAGTCCGAGCACCAAAGTCAATATTTTTAAGAGAGCTCAGTGAAGTTACTAGCAAGCCTACAAACATTTACTGTTCAGCACTATGTATGAATACTGATATCACAACATCCAGTTGCTCATTAGAAAAAGAATCAGATTACTAATTGAATTACCAGCTTTTTATCATTGTTTATGACTCAGGGTGCAGAGCTGAAATATTCTAATTATTTCTTGATAAGAAATGAAGATAGGAACTTAGATTTCATCATGGAGAATGGTCAGTAACAACGTCTACTTTCAGAAGATAAAGTCTGATCTGATAAAGAATTAGCTTGTTTCACTTATGTGAGCAGAGCCAGCAGACAGCACAAAAGGTAACCAGGAGTGTCTTGACAGAGCTAAAATTAGGCATTATTTTTTAATTCAATTGAATGTGCAATCTTGGACATTATTAGTGTTAGTATTTAGTCAACAGTGAGAAATCAAGTATTTATGACCATGTAAATTTGCAAGTGAAAATACGCATGTACTTTAAAATGTGTATAATTTTCTAAGTTACCACAGCAGTTCAAGAACCACAATATTTCTGAAAGCTATGCATCTAGGGCATTACCCTACTTTCTTATCAATCCAAACATAAGAATATTTTATAATAGTTAAGAGTTAAGGCTCTTTGATGTTTATATGCTTCTTTGGTGAATTTTACTAGAAAGATCTTATATCTAATGCTATTTTAGCTATCTCTTGATATATCCAAGCCATTAGAATATAGCAGCTGAGGATGTCTGTTGTGCATTTCTATGGGGACTTCATTAGTGGAAGATATCCTGGCACAGTATACAGTGTACTTTTTCTGCATCATTCATACATACAATATTCAACTCCACGTCATGGCAAGGGGGGAAAGGAGGCAGAGAATATTTCGTGTAGCAATTTGTAATAGTAACCCAAATAGGGACCTAAAATTAAGAGGTATTATTTGCACATATATAACATTAACTAAGGACTTTCAAGCAGTAAAACCCTCTCTATCGGCTCATACCCGTGTGACCAATTACCTTTTCCTCCGTAGATAATCTGACCTGCAAATTACCCAGGGTATTTCAGACTCAGATGTTCAGGTCTCAATCCAAATCCAGCAACAAGAGTCAGGGAGAGGGGAGAGAGGTGTAGAAATCTGAACTGCAGTAGCACACAGGGACATCACTGTAGAGAGGAGATACTTCAAAGGAAAGGGGGAATGGCCAGATTTGAGTTAAGTGAGGAGCAGAATGGGTTTGTTTGGGTAGACAGCGGTTTTCCATGTGCCTTTACCTTCTCAGAGGAACTGCAGCAGATCAGAGCCAGAGCAGATAAAGCCCTTGTACTAGTCTGCTCAATCCAAGGGGAATTACACATATTTAGCAAGAAAGGAAAATCTCCATGAGTAATGATGAAATGGAAATTTTACTTTTTCTGGAAGAGAATATTTGGCCCTAAAACAGGCAGAGATTATCCATTCTTTAGGCTTCTTACTTATACCTTGAGGAGCTGACAGCTCTTCTAAAAGCAGACTGAGGGTTTTTAGACAGTCTGAGGTTTAAAATTAGGCACTGAAACTAATAGGCTGTTATTGTCTCGTAATTATATTTGACGTGATGCTCTTAACTCCTTCTTGAAAAATCATCCTGCATCGAACAGAGTCAGGATGCTGTCGCGGCATGCAGGGCGGCAGCAGACATCAATCACGTTGCAACACACAGCTCTTGCAGCTGCCGCTCTTTCCAGCTCCCTTTGGGCAGCACACAGATGCCACAACTCAACAGGAAGAGCCGACCTGGGTGAATTTGTATCTTCACCTGCAAACTTAAATGAGGGGTGCTGCTTCAGATTTGCTGTCCCTGGGTGTAAACTGACTCAGAGACCTACCAAAGAGGCGTAATTCTTATCCTGCTTCTTCCTTGCAGTAGGAGTGAAGGCCATTTGTTCCTGGCCTGTTTCAGCAGTTGATTGCAACACCTCCAGCAGTGGCTCAGGCATCCCAGCTCATGCAGCAGCAGGGAGAGCCAGGGCTCTGCTCTCTTTCTGCTTGGGCTGGGGTGCAGCTTGTTCCAGCTGCTTTTCTACACTGCCCTGCCTACAGGCACAGGAAGCTGCAAACCTCTTTTCTTGTCACAGCCCGGGCTTTTGAGCAAGCACTAGTCTCTTGTCAAGATAAGGGAAAATAAAAGTTTGCAACTGAAGTCCCTTTAGTCATATGAGAAATTAGGAGGTTCATGGTTTTGATTTTTTGCCTACACTCCTAGAGTACTGACCTTCAAGGTATTACCTTGACAACTTAATAAAGCACAGTCTGGTGGAAGGGAGTTAATTTACATGGGTTTTCATTTGTTGAACTGTCATCAGTGCATCAGCCCCGCTTATTGGATGTCCTGGTTGATAGAGCAACCAACTGCAGCACATTCACATCCAACTGTGCAAATGAAGCACCTGTGCTCAGTTAGTTGAGGGTTAATTTCTCCTTTCCACTTCTATTTCTTTCCTAAATGTTCTCCTTTATTTTTGGCTTCTAGTTTTTCCAGCAGTGACACAAATACTAGGAGCCCCAGTTGGGGGTGCAGCCACTTTAAATAGCCCTTTTATTTGCTTAGCACCTTTTCTTGCTTTGCTTTGCTCTGCTGTGCTCTTTCAGCTGCCTCTCGCTAATTGAGAGGCCAGTTGGAACAATCTGTGGGTTGATGAGAGCCAATATGATAATTTGGTGCAGTTGTATAAAGCCAACAAAGGAAAAAAAGGAAATTGCTCTATTCCAGGTTGCTCTCTTAGTCTTACTATGTTCTCCTATCAAGCACCATCCAGGCAAAACATCCAAGCATACAAGTAACTTAAGGAGCTAAGTATCTTCCCCAAGTGTGACCTGTTCACCTGGGTCTTATAGGCCTCTGTGTGTGTTTAGCTGCCTCCCAGACAAAAAGTAAAGGATTTTCACCACAGGTCTTTGCAGAAGTAAATGCACAGGATGCGCTTTGACACAGAAACTGCTATGTTGTTTCTCCAGGAGCAATGCTGGCAAGAGGTAAGAATGAGATCTTACTAAGTGTCTGGTGACGGTTATTATGAGTTAATTAATGCTTCAGTAGTGGTGATATATAGGGGAGAGTTATGTATGTTTAAGGTGATTTGTGCAGCTTCTCTGGATTTAAATCTAATGAGAAACTTATTTCCCTGCATTTATGGGTTATGTCCATTCATATCTTTGATACCTCTCTAGGGAGTCTTCTCTCCATGGCCATCTAACTCCTATGAAGAAATACGGACTTCTCTGTACCCATCTTGGCCATAAATGTGCAATTAAGATAATGGTTCATTTATTTCTCTATGATGCCTGGATACTGCTCCTTTGAGGTGGCCCTGTCTGTGGGACATGTCCTTCTACCAGGCTGGCTGTGCAGCAGCCTTGTTCAGCCCGTTGCCTTTGTCCTGCTTGCCTTATAACCACTCTATCTCCCCAAGCTGACTTTCCAGCTCTCTTCTGTCCTACTTCTTGGAGCCATTGGACATATCCATGGGCAGAATCTGACTCTGATTTTTGGCCATATGAGCCACCCCCCAGCGCAGTAGTTGATCTCTAGCTTCTTCTACTGCATCCCTCTGCTCCAGTTATTGTATTCCCTTGTCCTGCCCAGAGGTTTAACTTCTTCATACCCTCAGCAAAGAGCCATTTTTGGATCGGACTTTTGGGACTAGTTTTTTCTTTACAAGATGTTATGTGATTAATTTTCTGCTGAGGTGGCAGGAGTGGAACAATGATGTGACAGTGTTTCAATACTATTTTCTGTATTCTTTTCCCTCTTTCTTTTGTTGCTGCTTGGCTTATGCTAAACCTCAAGGAACTGCTGTCTGGTAAGCTTCCCCTATCTGCTGTGCCATGGACAGTGAGGAATAATTGTGGGGAAATCCCTTCCACCTATGGCCAGCGTGGTTTTCTCATCCTCCTTTTCCCTGCTGCCTCTTTGGGGATGCTGCATGCTCATGGCTCTGTTTGGGCCAATTCTACCTCCACTGATTCAAGTGCCATAAAGGTTGAGACTGCTAAATAAATGGGCAGGAATATTAGTGGTAAAATATTCAGTACTCAGCACTATCCTGGTGTGTACACAGAGGAGGGCATGTATGTGACTCTAGGTACACAGAGCTCCTGCTGCCTTCATGAGCGAAGGCACAGCTGAGTGTGTCAAGGGAAGCAGAGGAGGGATGAGGAGGAATACAGTCTGTGCCAAACTCCTTGCACTGTAGCACTGAACTGAAGGCCTGATTACTAGCATGCCTGGATACAGACTCAATATAGCACTTGCTTAAACTTAGGCAGGCATTAAATGCTGCAAATTCAGAAATATTTCTTGTGCGAAATGAAGCTTTGAGAACAGAATTTTGGGAAAAATGTCTGTGTAATTTAAACTTTCACAAAAGATTTTAATTGCATTTAGAAATATTTTTTGAAATTAATTTTTCCCATTAGGCAAGTGTTGGTGACTGCAGGCCCTCCAGACGATAACAGGAACCCAGAGGTAACACCGATTTTTTTCAAAGCGTGCTGGCTGTATCATGCATGTGAATGTGTCTGCAGATCACATAGTACAATAGAGCTCTGACCTGTTTAGATGTTAGACATGAATATATAAATATTTAATAACTTTTAAACTGCTACATCAAGTCAATATCTTGACTAAAACCTTTGACTGAGGCTTTTTCAAACTAGCAAGAATTAGATTGTTTTCCCTTTGGGACAGTTTTATCTGAGTGTATTGTCATGTTTGCCCCCAGTAGAGCTCTTTGCAGAGTCAGTCTGGAACGTGTGTTGAACAAATAGAAGTACAAAGACTTTCTAAGGTAACAGAAAGAAGTCTTAGCCTGATTGTGTTCCCGTTACTGTTCAATCCCCAGTACTCCGAGCTGCATGCACATACTGTGGCAGAGTTCAGCATCCCGGTGTTAATCACAGCTTGATGACCACTAGCCATCAGGAGTGAGCAACAAGCGGTGAGTGTAGCTTGTCAACTGAAGGCAGCCAGCTTTAGCAATGAACTGTTTGCCTTCCACCCTCTTCTCAAGAGAAGCCCATCAACCTCATCAGGTACTTGTCTGTATCCAGACTTGCCCACAGTTTGAAGACCTACAGCTCGCCTGTTAATAAAAACTGGTGGTTCCCTCTCCTTGCTAATTCTGTTTTAGTGTAGAAAGCAGCTCAGAGGCCCCCACCCCCCAATGCCTGTGTGGCTGCCCCAGGTAGTGCAATTTATTGGGGTGGTCCTACCAACACCTCCAGCATGGCATCACCCTTGCATTGCATGAGACAGTCACCTGGCTATGCAGCCTTCTCCTCGTCCTTCCTCACTGGCTCTGGACTGAGCCCTGGGCCTCCTCCAGCACAAGGTTTGGACTGGGCTTGGAAGACATGCCAGGCACAGCCCTAACATTAGTGCTTTTTGTGGGGAAAGGGCATTTGCCTTTTATCCAAGGCTTTGAAGGCATAGTGTTAGGTAAACGTCTTGGATGGGCCTCTGGCAAACTGATCTGTGCTTACAACATTTTATTGGGAATTGCTTTGGAACACTATTTTCAGCAAAATTCCTTTCAATGGCAGCAGCAAAAATGCATGCCTTTTGATAGCACATGAGCTACCTAGTTTGAATGCAACACTAGGACAAGACAAATTAGTGAATTTACCAAGACTGTATGCATGACTCCACTCTCAGATCTTTCTGAATTAAAGTCTCTGTTCTGTTCTCTAAAATTCTGTTTGAATTTTATGGAATATGGAATTTTTGATAGAAGTCTTCAGTGTTCTAATCTGTGCTATGCACCAGATTTCAGATCAAACTGAGATAACACAAACTAGTAAGAGACAACTTCTATCCCAAAGACCCCAAATAAGCTAGCTGGGGTGGTAACAGTGCCATTTCCCTTATACAGAAATTCAAGTATATTAATGACTTTCCCAAGGTCACGCAGGAAATCAAAGCCAGAGCCAAGATTTCAGGACAGTTCTCTAGCTAATATGTTAACCCCTAAGCCTACCCTTTTTCTCCTCGGCACAGACTGGGAAGAATTATTACAGAAATCTCAAGTTCAAACTACTTGCTATTTGGAGAGCAGCCCATGTCCTGGCTGCTTTATCAGTTTATGTGGAAAGAATCCAAGACATTACTTACTTTGACTTAATATTAAATGACAATAACCATGAAGACAGATTTATTGTCTGATGATGTCTTCCTGACTGCTACAGTAACAGTAAAGACAAATTTTTTGCTCATTAAAAGATTTAGATACTTAGCCCGTCTAGTGAAATCTTGAAGTTTTCTGTTCTTGGGAACATCAAATACTTGGAATAGTCTGTTTTTTCAAGGAGAGATTGCACCTGATGCTACTCCATTGTGAGAGGCAAGTCTTGACTGGGAGTGTTGTTGCATTTGAAGGCGCTGGTTGACTTCTGTACCGTAAATGACATGTGGCAGCAATGGATGGGTAGATCAAGGAAGCAGTGGAAGGACACAGCCTGAAAACCTCTATTTTTCTGGGAAAGTACAGCTCCTGTGCCACAAGAAGTGTCTGGCAGTCATGGTTAGAGGCAATGAGCAGCTCTGGTATTGCTGAGCTGGCTGAAAGCCAGCAGGGTGTGCAAAGAGAGAAGATCTTAATTATGAACCTGTAATCAAGTAATATGTTCTGGTTTTTTTTCTGCCTTCTCAGAGAAAACCTTCTCTCCGTATTCTCAACTCCCCCTTTAAAAAGCAGAGTGCTGTTTTTTACCAGGCTTACTTCTGTGCAACCCCAGCATCTTGAAAGTCTCTGCCAAGTCTTTCCCATAGAGCAGTGCTTAGAAATGCACCTGAAGTGACCCAGCAAGATGGAGTGTCCCACCTCCCAGGGACTGCTTCTTGACTGAAGAATTTTACTTGGACAGTTTACAGTTGAGGGGGTATTTTGATATCTCCCATCAAATTAGGGGCTGAATGAGAACTCTGTTTGAGACAGAGGGCTTGGAGAGCAAGGTTGTTTCCTGGGGCTGTTATTAAGCAGACAGATGGGCCTTACTCTCAAAGCCTCATGAATAAAATCCTCTATCTCCTGAAGCCAAGGACTGCTTTGGTACTGGTTTCAATAGGGGCAGGTTTTCTCTCCATGCTTGCTCATTAGTTTCTCTTGCCTTCATTTAGCTAAGTAAGATGTAGCTGACTGAGGTGATTAAACCATTTTAGCTGCTGTTTGGGTTTTGAGATGCAATGTGTTAGTCTCCTGTTGCAAAATTGTGCAGACACTCATCCAGCATGCTGCAAGTCTTGAAAAGAGCACAAATATCCCTGGTGCTTGCTTTGCACCACTGAAGATACCAAAATGCAATGCAGAAATAGCAGTAAGGAAGTCTGTGTGTGCAGCACTTGCTATTTATTTGTCTTGGCTCCATGTGTGCACAAACCAGTGTGAAGGATCTCTTCATGGCTGAGCCATATGCTGAAGGGAAGCAGAGGGAAATGTGAGATGAATGATTTTTCTGACACCTCCTGCACTCAGATGGGCTCTATGAATCTCACTTTGCTCTTCACTGCTGTTGCTCTCTTATTAGGAGCAATCAACAGTCTGTTAATACTCCAGGGGAGTATGATGGATTGCACTCTGCATTGCTGTGCAGCCTCTAATAGACCTGCTGGTCACCTTCTTTCTTCCCTTTAAGTGTGTGTGTGTGTGTTTTTAAACAAACAAAAACCCTCCTATCAACAGCTATGGTTGTTGGGAGGCACTGATACTGGTCAGTGCCTACAGATAACAAAATTGGCCTGAAACCAAAAGCTACAGAACCTCTTGATCTTGAGAGTTATTAGTGCCTATCGACAGGGATTGATACTCCTTTGACATTTGAGAAATGTGATAAAGAGAGGGAAATGTCAACAGCTGATCTCTGGGTTGGTGCTGAAGATCTGCTTTTCCTTGCTAAATGCCATGACCTGTGTCCACCCCTTCAGGAGATGAAAGAAGCCTAATAAGCTTGCAGTGTAGAAAATGCAGTTCTGCACTTGACCCTGGAGAGGCAGAGAAACAGGCTGTGAAGGAAATACTATAACTAAGCACTTACCTGCTGAGTACCTCTGGGATATCTTGGTATTCTGTGCTGACCAAGCATGGAACCAGATCAGGATGATGCTTAAGTGTGTGTTTAATTTAAGCATATGTTTAACTATTTCTAATTTTTGCAGAAGCTCAAACACACGCTGAAATGCTGTCCTGATTAAGAGTGTGCTCCAGGAATGGGTAAGGTAGATGCTAACTTGGGTTGAGGCACTTATTCTGCTGCACACTATGATGCAGGTGGCGAGAGCAACACTGAGCAGTGGCACTGGCTCCTGTTCCCTGGTGGCAACAGTGGGACAGCGCTGTCCCAGGCCTGTGTGTGGGGAAAGTGTAATAAACATTTGTACAATATTTTGAAGATGCAAGGTAGAATGGTCTGAATTATTCATTACAACTATATTATTTGCAAATGTTTTCTTTTTCCTTTCATCTTAATTTACTTGCGAATGAATTTGGATTTCATTTGATGAATTTCTTATAATTGACCAGATGCTATTTGGACACTGTTTCCAAACAGTCCTGTGTGTCTCACTGGCAGCACTGTCCAATTGTTTTTTTTGTTTTGTTTTTTTTCCTTGCTGTTCTTGTTTATTATTTCTGATATATGGCTGGCCATATGTATTCTTTCTGCTTCCTAATTATTCTGAGTTTTTTTCCAGGGAGGGGAAAGTGAACAAATGTACTCCTGCTTGATACTTATTTTGGTATGAGATCTAAGAATTATTCTGAATGGGAAAAAATCCATTCATCCAAGGAGCTGTGAATAATAAACCTCAAAGGGCCAAAAATCATGGTCTGCTTTGTCAGGCAGAGCAACTCATCTCTCCTCCTCTCTCAGGTATCCTCTCCTTGCCCTCTACCCCTGACTTTTCTTGTGGTCAGCCTCATAAAAGGGAAATCATGATCAAACTCTGGAAAGTGGAAGATCACAGGGTTTTCATCCAACTTTGGGTTTGGACTGAAGTTTGTTAGTTGACTAGAAACATGAGATATCAGCCATAAAACAAGGTCAATAAAGGTGACTCATCACTTATATAATCTGCAATGTCCTTGTTGCAAAGCTTAACCTTCTTAATAAGCACCTGCAGTTTGTTTTTTTTATTTTTTTATTTATTTTTTTTTAACTAATGCTGGAACTGGCTGGATTTCATCCAGGATCCCTTCCATAAGTATTCTGAAGCTTTGATGGGAATATTTCTATTAATCTGCAATGAAGGCAGGGTTTTGCGGGATGTTAATGATACTAATATTGCAAGAACTTGCTTGGGACTAGAAAACTCTTACTGTGTTTAGTCTTACTTTCCCATTTTAGCAGTATAAAATAATGATCCATTAACTCCAGTGGAGCACTAAGGTGTTTCATTGATTCCTTCATTTAAAAGGTAAAATAGATCATTCTGATTTAGATTATTAAACTATTTCCTTTCTGATGGAGTATCTGGGCAGCTCATTGTGCCTTGGTATTTAGAAGGGATTCTCCCTCCTGCACAGTACCAAATACTAGCATTCTTTTGTAGCATATGGTGATTTTTAAAAATGTACTCAGCTTTGGCCTTCTATTATCTTGGATCATTAGCCAGCATCCCGTTATGCAATGTGATCAGTGAAGCTTGGTGCAGTATCTCACGATGTGATATCACTTCTCAAAGAGAACATGCAGCGGGGGAGAAATTCATTTCTCAAAGCTGCAGTATTGTTATGGACACAGTAAAATCAGGCGGATTCCTTTGTTTTAAATGCTTTAGCTGAACACTGAGAATGTTGGAGAGTTATTTAACGTATTCATTTCCAGGACAAGAGGGCTATTTTCTTTTGGGATGTGATTGTGCTGGCAAAGGAAACTTTCTTGTGCTGTCCTAGACTTCCCTTCTGTTTGGAGCTGTAAGAGTGTGTGGGCATAGCTCAGATACGAAGCAGATGAAAGCAAGTTGAAGAGCAGGGTCTCCATTCACAAGCTCTCTAGTGTCCTCCTGCAGAGCAGTAATTTAATGAATGTCTCCCAGGCAGTTTTGTTGCCCCTCTGCAGGATGAGAGCTGGGGATCTTGCTAGCAGTAGATTCATTGGATAGGTCAGTGCCCTGCACGTATCCTGTATGGTCCCATAGCATCCCTCGTCACTGCACAGAATGAGAGACACGGGGTGCAGCCCACCAGCCTGCATGCTCTGTAGAACTGTGCTGGCTGAGGAGGTCTAAGAAGTCTTTGCCCAAAGTAGTTTGAAAACAGCTATGTGAACTTCTCCTGAATGAATGGCACACTGACCTTTCCTGGCTAAATCACTAAAAACAGGAAAAATGCTATACTTCTCTGCTCAAATGTATGGACCCCTTTTGTACATCCACATTTTAGAAGCATGAATCACTCACACAGATGCATTCATGCAGATAAAGCACTGTACACTGTTTTGAAAAATTACCTCTAAAAATATGGTTCAAATGATGCAAATCCAAGGGATGTGATATGATGTTGAAGTCATTAAAATCATCATTTCATGACAAATTTCTTTAACAAATATTATTATGTGCTGGAATTCTCCGACACACATTCGGAGCCTGAAAGCAAAATTAGTTTGTTTCTTCTTTAGGAATGGAATAGCCGAAGTTCTTTTCAGATACTTCTTTCCACTTTTGGTCTCTAAATTGTTATTTGTGAGTAAAAATATTTCCCCTTCTGGCTTACCCTATCCAAAAGGTTTGAGAGGACTTCAGCTTTCTTGTTTAAGCTATGACCTAATGAGCATGTCAACAGCTAGTGGATTGCTCTCCTAGGCAGAGAGCACCTCCCCATCTGCTTTGTAACTGGTAGCACTGTCTTTTTTTTTTTTTTTTTTTTTTTTTTTTTTTTAATAAACTTGCACATTTTGCAGCAGTGGAGCTGAAAATCTTATTTTTAATGAGTAGGCAGGCTAAGCAGCCTATGCTAATTCAGATAAGTGCCCCAATGTCTCAACAGCTTCAAAACCCAAGTACAGCACAAAAACACTGAACCAGCTCGGTAGAAGTTCTCCATAACGTTCCTCACATACAAGAGCAGAGGCAGGCGACTGTCTCAGTAAAATGCCGAATCTAATCTTGCACGCAGGCTGAAGAGCAGGAGAGTTTTGTATTGCCCAAGTGTCGCTAGCCTGCCCTTGCTCCTCCCCAGAGGCTGCTGTTGCTTACCCCTTGACTTGTCCGCAGCTCTCCGAACTGCCTGCGATGTTGCCTCATTGCACCCACAAGGGAAATTGTGGGTGCACACATGACCCTGACCCACCACTCTGTGCCAGAGTATGGTGTACTTGAGTAAGATTCAGGGAGCAAAAGCCCTGCATGGCTCCAGCATTGAGAACATACTTCAAAGGCTCAAAGCAGCCCTGATGGGGAGAGGCTGCAGAGCGGTGATCCCTCATCTAACTGTTAGTTTTGCAATGTCCTTGAAACTTTCCCAGGAGGGCACTAAAAACTCTTTTCTCCACTTATTCTGTGTTTCTTTTTGAAAGTGGTGTTTTTGGCTGTGCCTTTACATTGGGCAGTCCTGCACGCCTCCCATCAGCCAACTCTGAACATAAGCTTCTTTTAACAGTTTTGCCTTTCTAATGCACATCTTAGGAATGTAAATTTTTGCAAATGGGAAATGTTCTCTAATGTTACAGACACAGCTATGTTTTTGTGCAAATCAGAGTCTGGCAGTGTTGCACAATGATGATATTGTTCCAACTGTGAAAACTTGAAAAATTATTGAAATGCTGTCAATTACGTATACAGTTTATTTTCTATGGCTTACTCTTCCTATCAGCTCCCTTCTACTACCAGTTGGTAAAAGGCTGTAGATCAGAGAAATATTCCCAATGTCTGGCTTTTCAATGCACATTTCAAAGAGAAGCAGGAGATTTCTTTCTTTTCCCTGTTATGCAATGCCAGTTAAGCCTTCAGATGCTTTAGGATGAGTTTGCATGGCAAGCAACAAAGTATGAGTTACAGATGCCAAACTTTTTCCCTTTCTTCCTCTGTTTCTGCTAATACTGGGCAAACCTTAGAAATTTTTACAGCTATTGGATATCCAATCAATATGACATACTTTGCAACTTTATTCATGTTGTTACCCAAAGATATACTTGATGGGACACATAATGCTAAAAGGAGAGTGATGTTGCCTGGGTCTTTAATTCATTTTTCAAAAAAACCAAAAACACCGCCCCTCAAATGTTTTCTATTGTTACTGTCCATAAACATGCCTAAATTCTACCTGGTGCTAAACTGCAGCATCATGATGAAAGACTTTATAAGACTGAGGGATGGCAAGATACTTCTGAGAGTTGATCCAGCGTGTCCTAGAAGACCTAGGAATAGAACCTGTGAGTCTGGGCAGAATAATGACAACTTTGGAATTTCTGATGGACAACAAGTTAACCGTAAGTCAGTAATGTGCCCTTGTAGCCAAGAAGGCCAACAGTATCTTGGGGCACATTAGGAAGAGTATTGCCAGCAGGTCGAGGGAGGTGATCCAGCCCCTCTACTCAGCCCTGGTGAGGCCTCATCTCGAGTACTGTGCCCGGTTCTGGGCTCTCCGGTACAACAGAGACATAGAGCTACTGGATAGTGTCCAGCATAGGGCTGTGAAGATGATCAGAGGACTTGAGCATCTCTCTTGTGAAGAAAGGCTGCAAGAGCTGGGCCTGTTTAACCTAGAGAAGAGAAGAATGAGAGGGGATCTTATCAATTTCTACAAACACCTTAAGGGGCGAAGGGTGTCAAGAGGATGGGGCCAGACTCTTTTCAGTGGTGCCCAGTGACAGGACAAGAGGCAACGGGCACAAACGGAAACACAGGAAGTTCCACCTGAGTACGAGGAAAAGCTTCTTCACTGTGAGAGTGACACAGCACTGGAACAGGTTGTCCAGAGAGATTGTAGAGTCTCCTTCGGTGAAGATATTCAAAACTCACCTGGACACAATCTTGTGCAACGTGTTTTTTAGGTGACCCTGCTTGAGCAGGGGGTTTGGACTAGATGATCTCCAGAGTTCTTCTCCAACCTCAACCATTCTGTGATAATTCTCACCTCTCATGAGACCACAGCAACAGAAAGGGCAAGTTCTTGACACTGTAAGTTAAATCCAAAATGACCAGCTTCACTTCTCTGACGTAACTCCCAACTTCAAGCCTTGGGAATGCAATAAAGCTTGGTCTTTCTAGCAATGCTAGGAAAAACATTTATTCATCTTTCAAGCAATATTTTTGATACTAAGGTAATTTGGGCTGCCTTTTTTTTACAAGAGGACAGTTGAAATGTTCTTATTTTAGTGTGTAAAATTTACCTTTGGAAGAAATGCAGCTCCATAATTACTACTAGCGTAAATGATTTTTTCTTTTACTCCAAATAATCCTCTCAGGGATTGCTTCAAGTATTGTGCAGAAATGATGCAGTAATGATGCATGATGCAGAAATGATTTGGGCCAAATTCTGAGCTGTTTAGTTCTGAAGTGAAGCAAGTTACTCTGCAAGCCATCCCTTAGAAGCTCTTTGATTGCTCACTGTCCAGTCTGACCCACTGCAACAGACAGTGGCCAGAAGAACGTAGAATTGCCAAAGAAAGAACTGGAGAAAGATGGTTATAGTAGTCTTAGACTACTTGGTGAGCTGAGTATGAGCCTGGATCCACATTACTTTTCAGAGTAGGGTAAGCATGTCCCTTTTTCTACTTAGCCTCATCTGTTCGCTCCCTGCTTGCCTTATGTCCCACAATGACTTGCAATCAATGATTGTATCACTGTCATGATCAAGACTTGCCAGGTAAGTCATTCTGCAGTCCTTCCTTGGAGGATGCCACTTTGCCTACTGAAATATAGCAGCATGCTAGAGACAGCAATATGCATACAGGCAATGCAGGACACTAAGCAAGCCATGCTGTTACCCACTCTGGGACCTATGCCCTGATGTTAACCGACAAAAGTAAGCCAGCTGCTCATGCACTGCCTTACATAGTTCATCAAGAAAAACATGCAACTCTAAGTGGCAATTCATTGATCATTCCCCTGGTGTGATGAACAGCACTCAGGCAGTGCCAACAACTAGAGAAGGAGCTTTACGAGATTAATTTACAGTACATACATAATGCAAACGTGAGTCAAGATGAATCCCACTCTAAGAAATGCAACCAGGTATGCAGCCTTTTCTGGGATTAGATCATGAAGGCTCTGGATCTGCTCTCTACCCAGTAGTGTAAGCCTTTCTGCAGTAATTCTTCAGAGCCAGTTTGATTCTCCCGAAGTTTCTACCACTTTTTCTGTGCGGCTATGCCTTTGAAACAGATTGCCGGTTCAAGCACTGCTAAGCTTTGCCAAACCCTCACAGTCCAGCTGTCTGCATCCAATTAATGTGCTACTCCATGGTACTGTTTTAAGTGGAGATTATTGACTGAATGCTTTTTACTCTGATCAGTTCCCAGATTGATACGTAAGAGAAAACAATATTGATAAGTACTAAAGATTAGCACTGTGCTTCTCACCATAGGATGTTACTGGCTAAATGCTAAGTTATTATTACCGCTGTCTCTTGAGCTAAGTCTTGCTTCACAGTTTAGTGCCTTGGATAATTAGGTGGGAAGATGAGAGGAATATATAATGGAAAAGAAAGACCGTAGGTCTTGAATGAACACCTAGGTGAAATGGGCAAAGTGGCTCCAGAGACTCGTCGTTGACCCTGAGTTAAGCTTCATTGCTCAAAGTGGCAGTGACTCATATCCCCTGTGGACAGGTGCACAAGTAGCTTAAAAACATCTTCTGCTCATTGCAGCTCCCTGCAGTCCCTCAGAGGTCAGGTCTCTGCTGAGACCCCCCACCCCCACCCCGTCCAGACACGATGACAGCCTTGTGGCTGAGAGATTGAACTGGCAGTCACCAGAGCTGAAAACATCGACCGCTGCCCTTGGAGCAAGGAGGAATAACTCACTGCATGGGGGCTGTAAGCACCCCCCAGGAATACATGGAGAATGCTTGGGTGCAAAGAAAGAGATGCGAGGGCTTGTAAAACATCTTCCCCCTCCTCAATTGTAAACATAATGGTTCCTTGCCTCAGCCAACTTTATTAATGTCGTATCATTAATTGCAAGGCATTTTTTCTGGTATAATGTACTGATATCCAACACCATCATTACTCCAGATCTGAACTGTTGCCAAAGCCAAGGAATGTCTTATGGAAGTTGTGGAAGAGCAGTTCTGAAGTGGATTAATCCATTACTCTTCCACAGCCCATCTTGTACAGCTGTTCCATGTTTTAAATGAGAGTCTCCTTTGACTTAGCTCTTAGGGCACTGCTATTTTTCTCCTGCAATGAATTGTGGATGAATAACACAACAGCCTGTGCGAAATAGGTCATCTGGAGTGAGGTGGATCACCATGTGTCCAGGACCAGTATGGCACCTGTAAGATTATGGATATTTGTGAAATTAAAGAGCATCCTTTATTTGTGTTAGCCAGCCTTGCTCAGGCCTGGGCTCCAAGTTTGATCTTGGTACCAACCTGCTGTGTGACCTTGCATAAGTAATTGTGGGAATGATACAGATGTCCTTCATTAAGTACCATACATATGTCAAGTGTTACTGTGTTGCCCTCCTTTTGGATTTTGACTTGGCTGTAACTAGTCCTACACCAGTTCCCACAGGTGTAGGATGTGGCTCACCAGCATACTCTGTGGGTAGTTCCGTGCTGTTTCTACTATGGGGTTTCCTCCAAGCCTGCCCTCCACATGAGCCCCACACCTCCCGCATATGGAGTAGTGCTAAGCAGAACTGATAAGCAGGTAGGCGGTAGTACCTTTATGCTGAAGTCATGGATGTTTTGTGTATTGGTTTCTTCCTCTTCATAATTACAGAATATTATGAAACAAAGTAAGATTTCTCATTTAATGTCTGTATTTCACAAAAGTGTGTTTAGACAGGCAGTTAATAGAAGAGAGATGAGTCTTCCTACCCTGTAACTTGTGATTTAACAGCATAACTTAAACAATGACACTTACTCCTCAATGAAGCATCTTAAAACTGAGCTGTGGAGCTCTGATATAACATTTAGTCAGGCACAGCATGAGTTACACTTCAAACCAGCAGAATCAGCATATTTTCTTTCATTTCTCTTGCAAACTCTCATGTCAACAGTCTCAGCAGTGGTTCTTTGGAAGGCATTTATACTGCCACACACTGCAGTGCACGGCTATTTATTCCTTTCTGTCTTTGTGAGAGGAATCAGAACATCAGACAAAAGGATGTGGAGTTAGCACATCCAAGAGAGCAATAAAGGGAGTGAATATTAAAGCAGGAGAGCTACGTGACACATCATAACCCTCAAGCCATAGGCTTTTTCCACTGAAGTAATGGTGCTATTGCATGTGTGGGTTCAACCACTGGTAATAACCTAATGCAGATAGCACTGTAATACAACAATTGAGCAAGCAAAATCAGGGGTTTCTCTGGCTGTCTACACTGTGAAATTAAGAATAGAGTTGAGACTGGCCTTATGAATGTCAATATCTGGTCATGTTGGCACAGACCTGCCATACACAACCACAGTGAAGCCTCTAAGTTTGAATTCCTATCACATATCCTATCCGGTATGGGATCCACTCATGCAGTTCATAAATTAGTTCTGTTTGGTTTCCAGGACTAACTTCCACAAGGAGACAGCAGAATTAGGAGCTTCTCCTCCTTGACATTTGTGTTCTGGATTTTTTCATGTGACATGGTACAAACCGGAGTACGCGGCAGCCATGGGCCAGTATTCCCAGCTGCACCATCCTGGCACAGTAGCACTGCGAGGACAGTAGCTGGGCTTCAGAGCAGGCTCAGGCTATGCTTTGCCAACAGTGTAGGCATTTTATTTCTTATGCCCAGTGAAGATTCAGTTATTGCTACATTCACACAAATGGGCTGTGCTGCTACTTTTCCCCATAAAAGCATGAGAAACAGCTTGCTGGGCCAGACCAGCAGTGCATCCAGCACAGGAGTGTCTCTGACAGTGCCAATAGGAGATGTATTTTGAGCGTGGGCTAGGCTCTTACATGCCACCACTATCTGCAGATGTGCTAGGGGTACATCCCTGCCTCATCTCCATTTTGGGACCTGCCATCCATCACCCTACCTAATCCTTTCTGAGCCTGCTGGTACTGTCTGCCTCCACTGCCTCCTTTGGTAGCAAATTGTAGAGCGTCGCTAGCTGCCACATAAAGAAGTACTTTTACTTTTTTTTTTTCACTCATCTGTTGTATCTGTTTCCTCAAAGGCTCCTTAGATCTCATTGTGTAGCTTTTTTTTTAACTCACTTTATCCACTGATTCTGTGATTTTATAAAACTCAGTTGTAGCCCCCTCCAACCCCACCAGCCAACTCTTCTCCAGATAGAGGGGTCCCAACCTTTCCTCCTAATGCAGCTGTTTGAGTCTCCTCAACCTTTTTATGTTACATATTTTCCCCTGCTAATAGACTCCTTGGACACAGGTATAAAATCAACTAGAAATGTTAAGCCCAATGGCAAGAACACTACAGTTATTTCAGCCCCAGATCAATATCACTGGCAGGCTATTACCTAACCAGCCACAGTGTGATATACTCATGACCTACAGTGATGACAAGACTGGCCTGAATGGTTTGTGAATTCAAAGGAAAGTATGCAAAATACTACAGCTTTTCAGAGCTCTGCTGACCCCAGAGTGCACATCTCTTCTCCTCAGACCCGTGAGAAGTGCAGATTTGCCTGGAATGTGCCATCCTCTGAGTGAAATAAGATCTGGATGAAAGGCATCTGGCTCAGAATCAACTGAGACAAAGCGGACAGCCATTGGTAAGCAGCTGGGACCATGGAAAAGTAATGGAAAATACCTGGTTCCCTCACCCTGTGCTCACAGCATCTTCTCTGTTCAAGAAGACTAATGGTCTTGGGATCATATAAGCCTCATCTGCTAAGGTAATAGCCATGGCCAAAACCAAGTGCTGATTACTAAGTGAATTTCCACAAGCTGTTCATGCTCATTTTGTACTGACTACCTGCAAATAAGCCACCTAATATATTTGTGGGTAAGTGTATTCAGTGAGGTACTGAGTTTGGGCTGCCTGCACTGTGAGGTGCATAGCTATCCTGCTCCTCCCGCCACGTAGGACACCAGGTTCAGAGGGAAATAGCCATCTCCCCACTACCTGAGTAATTGCTCTCCCTGCGAGAAGCCAAGGTTCAGCTCCCTCATACACAGCAGATGGTCTGGCTGCAGCAGAGAGCTCGAGGACATGCGTGGGTGCCAGGTGTGTGTTGGTACAGGTTCTGCCCTCCCAGAATAGGCAGACTGAGACATCAAGCTGCAATGTACTTCTCTAGTTACTTCTGCAGCAGCCAAATATGCTCCTCTTTCTTGTCATCAAGCCAGCAGCCACCTCTAAGTAAGTAACACCAGACGAGTGTATTTCAGAGTCAATTCCCTCCTGAGTCTCGGACTCCTAGGGCAGTCAAAGCACAGAAACGTGGCATGCAACTTCTGTATTTCAGCTTTGCCAAATACAGGAACTGCCCATGCAGAATACGAAATGCAACAGTTGCAGCAAGCCGGTTGCAAGCAAACCAAGGGTTTGCATATAAGACTTCTCACAAAATTCTCATCAGAAGGGAAATCCGTGTAACCAAAGCAAGCGTTTGTAGCTGTAAAGAGGAATAAAAGCTAAATTCAGCTAGTAAGCAAATCATTGTCAACAGTGTTTCCTAAGAATGTCTTTACCCATCCCTGAAAGCTAAAAGAATATCCAGTGAAGAAATATGTGGATACAAATATCTGAATATCTGCTCCCTTGGAGCATCCTCTTGTTGGGTTTGGGACTGAAAAGAAAGACACTTAGAAGCTGCAGCTGATCCAGCATGTAGCACCACAGCTGCGAACACATACAGGCTAGTAAAGCGTATTTTGTCTGGTTTCTATGTACTTCTCAGCTTTCATTTCATAATGCAGGTAATTCATACCTGTCTCTGTGCCCTAGTGCAGCAACTCTGAGCAGCAGAATAATTCTTTTCCTTTAAGAAAGAAAATTCTCTTGCCTATTTCATGGAATCATAGGACTGGAAAGAATCTCAGCAATTTACCTTGTCTACTTCTCTTCCCCTGTGAAAACTCAGCCATGGCTATGTCACTCTTAATAAATACTTGTCCAGCTTATGCTTAAAGATCTCTGTCTATGGAATCCCTATGGCCTCCCCCCCCCAGGAAGCCCTAATTCTTACCATTAGAAAGTTTTCTCTCTCATTTAGCCTGCAGCTACTTTCTGTAGTTTAAACTGTTACTTTGTCCTAGAGAGAAAAAAAGGTTATGCTCCTCCTCTTTGCAGCTACCTGGTAAGTCTTCCATGGTAAGTAGGGGGCCAGCAGACACAGCAAGAAGCCAGGAATGACAGGGCCCTGAAGTTGTTTCTGCCCATTTTGGTACTCTTCCTCACTGACGGTAATTAAGTGTAAAGAGGTACTTTTCCCCAGTGCAATAGGCATGCTGCTAGCATGTAAGTAGGCTTTGTGCCATCTGAGCAGATGCGTATGCATGTAGCAAGCAAAGGCCATGTTTGAGCGTTAGGCATGAAACCAGAGTTGAAATCCAGTCAGACAGAAACAGTTAGGCTATTTCTAACGCAATGATTTTACTAGAGATGAGCAGAAATTAAATGTAGGTATCAAGCTAAGATAGTTCATTTTTTTTCCCTTCTGAATTATTCTTCACTTTCTAGTCAGACTTCAGTAAGTTAGCAGCACACAGAAACCAGAGCCAGAGACATGGCATGGGGCATGGTACCCATATTCTTAGAGCAAGTGGGAAATGTCCTCTGGTGGGAGCCAGGCCCACCAGAAGGACGGATCCCACTTGACAATGATAAAATTCCCAAACCCTGCATCACCAGCAGACAGAGACTTCTTCCAGACCACCAAGGCACAGGTGCCTAAAGCTGTTTACTCAGCTTGCTGTAGGCTAACAAGCCAGAGCAAGCCTATACTCAACATCGGTGCACCTTTATCTGAGATCTTTTATAGACATGCCATTGGTGTTACTGGCTCCAGTTCTCAGGAAAAAGATGATACTCTTCCGCTATAACTGGGTCCCTCTATCCTTTCTTGCTTCCAGAAGCAACTGTCAAGACTAATGCCAAAAGCTGCGTAGAGCTAACAAGAATCAAAGAGGCAGCAGGTGGTTCTAGCTAAGTTCATCACATCTTTTCCCAAAATAATCTGCTGGCCAGCTGTGAGGAAGAGAAACTCAGCTGGCAGAGAATCAGTGTAAGCAGGGGAGATCAGATGTGGAGTCAGACATAGAAGTTTTCCTGGATTATTTATGGTTCTTTGTGGATGGACAACTTTCTTAAATTAATAACCCTGTAGTCGGGGTTTTTTTGGGTGCGTCAAGAACAACAAAGCACATCTGGCCTTGCTTCTCAGGCTGGCAGTTACTGGATTGCTAGGAAGACAGTGTCCTTGATGGTAAGTGGACATTCTATCTTATTTTGCAATATATGCCAGCGTAATCAAGAGGCAGTGATGGGAGAAGAGAGTCCTGTCTAGTCTGTCTCTGCCAAAGATTGCTATATTACAGAGCCTTAAGGATGCATCTTTTTACAGATCTTTGTGAGAAGCAAATTGCTACTCTTTCCTGTGCTAAGACAGCTGCAGGTTCATGTCAGACCAGGACTTTAGAATGTGGAGAGCAAATCTAATGGAGACATTTTTGCATCATGTCACCCACACAGCACTTCTTTGTGTCATCCCAGCCCTCTGAGATGGTTGTCAGCTGTGGCATTTTCTGTGGGACTCTCTTCACAGTAGGAAGAACCAAGATTCAGGGGAGGGACCTTTAATGTGACTCAGTCCTGAAAATAATCTGTTCTTAAACCACAGGAGGAGATACAGGGGTTTGCAAGTTTAATCATTCCCAAGGGTCACAGCCAAAGTATTGAGGCTTCCCACACTACAGTTTATAGGTTGGATGGAGCACCCAGAAATTATCTGTGGTGCTGAATATGCTGTTGATTCACATATTGCTTCCATACATTAAGTTAATCTATTCTGACATAGCTGGGATACTGGGGAGAAGGTGTTAGGGCTCCTGATACATTACAGAGTGCAGGTGTAGACAGTTGAAAACGATATTTTCTTCTACAAAACACTGCAGGCGACCTCATCATCCTTCTCTTTCTGCTCTTCCATTATGAGTAAATTGAAAAAGAGTGCACTGCTTGCCACCCGCTGCTCTTCCCACTGTCTTTCGTTCATGCTACTGGTAGCAATGCTGAACATTGACAGATAATCAAATGGAAGGTGCACATTATGTTTTGTGCTGTCAGGCAATGTCACAGTGGCTGGGAAGCAGGCAGTCATCAACACTGCAAAACTATTCTGATAAAAAACAAGATAAAGGTCACTAGGACTCACATCCTGTTCCTAAAGGCAATATTTGGCCCCAAACTTCCCTCCCTTCTGGCTTCTCAGTGCTTCAAGGCTTGGCATTTAGGACAAGCAGTTCTCACTGCAAACAGACACTTGGTGGTCACTGGGTGGTGGGGTAGTTATCTTCTGCTGCTGAATTACTCCAGCCTACCAGCCCAGCTACCCTCACCCAGCTATTCCAGGCCTCTTCTCAGTGACTGGAGGCACTATGCTAAAGCAGAAGGAAAGAAAAGTAGAAATGAACTACTCGTTTAAGCCAGCACTAAGCCTCTCCCAGCCAGGCACAAAGCATAACCAGGAGAGAAGCTGTGTTGTGTGCCACAGGGATTTCTCAGGGCTGCTGTGAAACTGGCACCGTTTACATGCGATAATCTGCAACATCAGTCTAGACTTGGCTCTGCGCAGCCCTGTGTTGGTCAGCAGTCTGGGCTCAAGGGAACTGCCGCTTTCTTCCAAGACTGTTCTGTGCTGTGTTTTTTGATGGGAAGTTATGATTAAGTTTGAATGTCAAAATGTACTGAGGGGGTGAGAAGTAAACTCAAAGTAGATGAATGTAGTGAGACATGCTATTATTTAAAAAGTTCCTTGTTGATTTATGCACCTTCTGTAGCCCTTATGGCCCCCTTCACTAATGAGTCTGCATTTATGGACTTCAGTTTCCAGCTGACAGCAAGATGTTTCTGCTTTGAGGAGGAGATAAAGATTCCTGATGCTGAACAGAGGCTCGTAGCCCACTATAAGCTCAGCACTGTATATTTCTGACCATTTTCTACACAGCAAGAACTGGAAGGTAGCCGATGAAATGATGAGGCCACAGATTGAAAACAAACAGAAGGAAACACTTTTTCATCCATGTTTAATTAGGCTGAGGACCTTAGTGTCACAGATTTATGAATACTGAAAAGTTAAATAAGTTCATGGATTAAACAAATTTATGGAAGATAGTGTCAAGTGGTGGCTATAAAATTGGATGATCTAGAGGCAATCTCTGCTTAAGTCACCAAATTCTGATTGCCATAAGCTAGGGGAGAAAGGGAAGAAGAGCTGTATGCCTAAGGAAAGATATTCCTCACATCCAGACTCATCTTTAAGCATCTGTTACTTGCCTTTATCAGAAGCAGGACCTGTAGAGGGACTTTAGCCCTTATTCAGAATAGCAGTGTTGTTTAAATTCCTGCCAGTCCAGTCATCTCCTCTTCAGTCCCCTCCATCAGGATAAAGTCTCAACTCTGACTCAGCCAAAATTTGCAGCTTGAACTTAAGTGAAATCATCCAGCATTAATATGAGGGTGTGCATCACGATTAGTAAGAGGTTGTTCAGCAGCAATGAGCATTAACTTTGCAAGAAAAATTAATTATAGAACTCACCTTTTTGATTATAAAACCAGTTCATTCTGCTTATGTAAACATTGTAAAATAAAACATAAAATCAATCATTAAAAATGGAAACACAGCAGGAGAAGAAAGGAAGAAAGGAGAAAGGAAAGGAGAGGTAATGAATCTGGAAGGAGAGATAAGCAGCTGGAAGATGAAGGAGGAAAATAAAATTAGAAAACAAATCTACAGTGGAAGGAGAGTGTCACAAAAATACAAATTTGAGGTGCAAGTTCATTTGGTGACTAAAATGGATGGATTTAATGTTATCTGCAGAACTTCAATGTAAACTTTTAAGTGAGTAAACTTCTGAATGATTGCAATATCATCAAGGCTTCCAGAAATATCACCTGAGTGACCAATGCTTATATGCGTACATACAAACAGATACATGTATATACATGCATATATGCTTATATAAAAAATATATATTATATATACAAACACACACACAGAGAGAGAGAGAGAGTTTTTCAGGGCTCAATGAGAAAAAAAGCTTTCTGTGAAGGTATAAATGTTTACTGTTGTTCAAAAGGGAATGCTATTCATTTCGCCTGCTACTATTTCCTAGCTCTGCCAGAGGTATGTCACCAGAAAGATGTTAGCCAAGAAAGCTTGAGAATATGACAACTTTGAGTGAAAGGTTTGTGAAAACAGAGCTTGAAGGGTTTGTAAATTAATCTGAAATGAGATGTTTATGTCAAAAAAATATCCAACAACAGTACAACAAATTTTAAAATTCAACGTTATGTCACAAGTGACAGGAATTGCTTGAAATGTGCGGTCACGTGGAGCGTATGCCGTAGCCTCAGCATCCACCTGGAGCGCGGCTGGTTTGGCGCTTAAGATAGGAGAGGAAATTCTTGTGCGTACAGTAGAATAGAAGTCATAAGCCACTAATTTATAAGAGCAAGTCTTTTTCTAACCTTTAGATATTATATGTCAAAATATGGCATCTCATTATATATCCGTAAAAAGCTGGAGTAAATGATTTTCACTGTCAAAAAAAAAAAAAAAAAAAGGAAAAAAAGACCAAACCTATTCCTCAAGTCGAGATGCATTTGAGCCCTCTGTTTCACCCCTCCTCTGTAGACTAATACAGCTCAGTGAATTAAAAACATGCCCCTCCTTCTTATTTCACTCCAAAATGAGAATGATTAGCACTAACTATTTATTATGTTCCCCTCTGCACCGGGCCAGCCGTTCTGAGCCGTAAGGAGAGGGCGCAATATCACTTAGCAAGGAAAATCCAGCAAGGACATGGCACGTTTTCTTAGGACCAAATCTAATTAAAACAATTCCATTTTCATCTCCATTTTCACTCAAAGTAAAGCAGAGTATATCTAGCTCGCTCTAGAACACTTCAAAGTGCTGTTTAATTGTATGAATATTTTAAACGTAACACAAGAGAGAGGGATCCTCTGCAGATTTCAATTAGTGTAGCTCCACAAAGTCAGAACGATGCACACCAGCGAGGAATCTGGCCCCAAATGGGGTTTAAAAAACAATAGCATGATATTTAAGTTCAGCTTTTTTAGAATCCTTAAATAGTTCTGCTGTTGCTCCACCAAATGTTGCACTACATCTAATTTATGAACAAAAGTCTATGATTTTAGCCATCACACCATCTCAGCAGAGCTAAACTTTTTTTTTATATCAGGTGAAGATACAGCCTAAATGCCTAAGTCCTGGAGCACTGAAAGCTCCTGCTAAGCATCACGCTTCCTGCTTTAGTCATTAACATATGGGCATCTGGATACCCAATGACATGAGTTTAACCATTTCTGAAAGCCTTAATTTTCTGGACTTCAGTGGAACATACTATTTGAATCCTATACTAAATGTGTTATTGAGTTCCTAATATTGGGCAGGCGCCTCATGTCCTGCAGGCACTGTACCACGGTGTGTCCCCAGTATGCTACGCGCTGGTGCCAGCACAGTGTATCTCAAGATCTGTCTTATTTAAAGAAATAAGACAAAGCATACATACACTACAAAGACTTTCCTGCTCATTAATCCAACACTGAGGACAGTCTGGACTAGCTGTCTGTGTTGGCCGTCATGTTTCTCTGCGAGGACGTGTGACTGGCAATGAACAGGAGTGGGGTCCCTGTCACCATGGGAAGGCAGGTCTATTAAATTGCTCCTTGGTTCCTCTCTGAATTCTATGACATATTAGCATTAAAAAGTGGCCATGACAAGGGCAAAAGGGATTACGAAACAAATACTCATCTTTTCCTTTATGTGGAAAATTGCGGTGTTCCACGATCTTAATACAAAAAGATGCGTTTTTCCTTTATAGGAAAACATTCAGTAGAGAAGCTTACCAGAGCTACATCATCATAAGAGAAATACTTTGGATGGTTAAAACCCACAGGGAAAGAGTTCGATTCTCTGGGTTTTTCTAATAATTTCTGTGGAACCCTATTAAATTTTTATAGAATCCTGGAAATTCCCTCTCTATCAGATCCTCTGAGATTTCATTGGTAAAGCGATTCTTGGAAGAGTGCTCTGATGCTGGAGGAAGGGGGATATAAAGCGAATATTTTATCTCTGAAGAGCCAAGACACACGCTGACACACACCCTGTATTCGCAGGGGCTACAAACAAACAACCTGAAACTGTAAAATGCTGATGGCACCGTATTACTAAGTTGCTCTTCAGAGAACTTTGTGAAGTCTTTTGCTGGTATCAGTGATAATGAAAGTGATTAGCACAGTATGATTAAATTCCCTGTAGGACATTCTTTTTAAATAAAAGGTTGGAAGTTGGAGTTATCTTCTTTTGCAATGACTTTTGGATTATACTGTCTGAAGTGCTTTTAGTTTTAGCTTAGTATAAAAATATTAACCCACAAGAGAAGCTGCAGAATTTGGTGGTGTTATTAGGTCTTCAGAAACTACTCTAATATCTTCCCTTTACTGCCTTTTTTCTTCCCTTATAGGTCTTTAAAGTGCTAAATAAATCTTAGTTTCACTTGTTTCTTAATCTCAAGATATTCAAAGCACTATCAAATGCTACTGGCTTCACCTCAGCAAGCTCCAGCTCCCTCAGCTGCAGAAAAGGTTGATGAATTAATTTGAGCATGAAAGGAAGAGAAGTTTACATTTCAAAAAGAATGTGCTAAATAACAGCTTTCTCAAGGTGAGAATGAAAATCTTCACCCTGAGTCTGGCCATTTCATTGCATACCCTTCCTACCAGCAAAGACATCATTGCCTAGTGCAGTGGAGCCTTGTGCTCTAAAATGAGCTTCAACTGACTTCACTTGTGCTGTTATTATTTGCCAATGACACACAGCCCCCCTCACCAAAGTGCTAGGGCACAGGGAAAGGGCTGGCTGCCCAGTGGGGATACCCAGGATTTCCTAGGGTGGCAGAGACACCCGCCCCACCTCCCTCTCAGTCCCTCCCATCAGACTCAGACCAGCATCATGGCCCTGCCCCTACATCAAACTGCCTTAACTGGGGAGATCATCCCTTGTGTTTTCTCCAGCCCGGTTCACTGGAGAGGCAGTTTCATGAAGCAGTAGTTTCAATATCTTTGCAGTGTATTTACCTCTCTTGCTGTCTTTCAGGTGCTGACTGCTCTGCAGGGGTAGACCAGTTGCGGCTGGAAGCGGTGCATGAAGGAGCAAAAGCAAATTTCTGATGAAATCAAGCTTGACTGCCTGGATAGAGACATGGTAGTTTCAGCTCAGCAGGGCACTCACTGTGCGGTTGCGGAGACACAAAGTGCAAGAGGTCTTGTGAATTAAAAGCTTTGAAGAATGTCTTTTCTTTGAGGTTCACATTTATAACTGATCGATTATTTTTTCAGTCTTAGGTCTAAGTTTGCCTTTTGGGGAGACACGTTGCTGCAGGCTTTCCAAGAAAAAGAGCAACTTCCCCTCCCCCCCAAAATGTCTTTTTACATTGCTGTCTACTGGGATGAGAGAGTAAAAATTTGTCTGGAGATACAACAGGGCAGGAGTAACACAGGTCATAGTTACACTGATTGCTCTAAAAAAATGAGGTTGATGTTTGAACAGATGGTGAAACTCAGCAACCAGCCATGAACCTTTAACAACTGGAAGTCAAGGGAAGCAGATCAGCCAGAAAACACTGTGAAAACCACATGGTTAATGCTAGGAACAACAAAAAAAATCATGTATCAGTATGAGCTAGTTGTCTACACAATAGAATAGTGTGTCTGGGCATTGGGTCTAAGTGCTGTGGGTCATCCTCAGTAGTTCTGTCCTCCTTCCAGCAAGGAAGGCATTTTGACTGAAATGTGAGGCTGTAACACTGACAAAGCAGTCACAGGGAAGCGTTTCTGGGAGCAATCCCTCCCTATCATCAGGCCAGCAGGCTCAGAAGAGCTACAGAGCTCCACACATCTCACAGGGCATTTGGCTTCCACCACCTATGAGGGTTTCCACCTGCAGAGCCTTACTGCTGTCTGAAAGAGGTACTTAATAGCCATGGATACTCTTTATAGAGCTGCTGTAGGGCATTAATGCATTTATCTTACTAATAGTTTTACATGTCACTGACGGAGTACCCTATTTAGATCCAAGGCCTTTGAAGAATTAGTGTGCACCAGACCCACAGCGTTAAGTGGACTCAGTGAAAGTTAATGGGTGTGAAACTGCATATATTAAGTGCTGGAAAAAATTGATCTGATGTCAGGTGTAGGAAATTATTACATAGCCATGGGGAATTGTTTTGGACAAACAGCTGAAGGGAAGGACCTCAGGCATGTCCCATTTCAGATGTGGGCTGGATCTGGTTGATCCTGTTAAAAGCAAAGGTCACCCCACAACAGAGTCCCAATGACTCCTGTGGCACCTTCCACTCTCCATTCCTATTTTGTCCTCTGTGAAGGGAAGAACCAGAAATTCAGTTCTCAGCTAGCTCTTCCAAGTTGACAGCCTTACCATCCAGCGTCACCAGGCCTTCAGCTTCAGATCTAGGTGGCCCCAAGGAAGCCATTTCCAGTCAGGTCTGCCCCAGGCCAAGACCCAGCACAGACATGACCCCTAGTCCTGTCTCCCTTCAGAGTGTGATCTTGCATCCTAAAATTTGTTGGTTTTTTTTTTTCCACACAAGGAAAATAAGTAACTAGATATATAACTCATAGCCATGCTTCTTCAGATGCGATCCTGAGGCCAGGATTGCCTTCAGAGGGACTACTGACATTTTACAACACTTCCCCATAGGCTGAAGTCGCAGGTGTTTCCCAGCAGCCGCATGGGACTTCCTTGCCTACCTCCTGCTGGCCTCAACCTCACTGCCTTCCACATAACCTGCGGGAACTGGGGTCCCTCCCGAGACCCGTGAGCAAAGCTCACCAGGCTGATGTGGCAGACACCTGCCTGGGGGCAGCGGGAAGCCAGGAGGCAGTGGGGACACTGGTGAGAAACGGCCTCTGGGCCCCCCAGCGCCGCAGCCCGACTCGCGCTGCTGCCTCAGCTCAGCACGTGGAGGGGACCAGCAAGGCGCTGGAACATCCCTGCGGGAATTCGGAAAGACAAACCTGTGAAACATCGGAATAGAGCGTGGCTGAAAGTACTTCACTTTAATGGCTTAATGACTCACCGGATTTGTCTGTGCTGGGACAGACTGTGCCTCCTCCAGCACCCTGCAACAGCATTGCTAAATCCTTGCCTCCTCAGCACTACTGGTGCACCAGAATGACACTGTAGCAAAGCAGAATGTAACTGCATGCCAGTGAGCCACACATAATAAGACCATGTTTCTTCCTATCCCAGACACATTTCCTGTGTAATAACCTTCAAAGATGATACACAGATTTAAAAATTTTTTTTGGTATCATGATCACAAAGTTGTTTAATGTGAGATTGAATTTCTGCCAAATTGCAGGACCAAGCAGGCTTTTTAAAACAAAACTGCATTCAGTGTCTAGCTTCTCTCCCCCATCTTTAATATTAAGGCCAGATCTAGTCTACTTACCTGTGCATTAAATTCTAAGGCACAAAAAATTCGGTGACAGGGTCCAATATTTGCTAGTTGAGGAGGGGAGGGATCTGTACATACCGTTTTTGGAGGAATGCTGTTTTTGTGCTTGAAAACAAGTCATTTACTCCCTAAATATTTGTGTAAAGTTTTGCCAGTATGAATATATTCTTTAGACACCTCTTTCACAATACTGTTCCTGAGAATTCAGCCTCTCTTTATTGTTATTCATCAGGACTGCCACTTCCTATTCTCTTGATTTCTAAGGCAAAAAAAAGTCTCTTAGGAGGCAATTATATATGCTTTTTTAATACTCTTAAATGTTATTGGATGCCTCTGCAAAATAGTTGTCAGATCTCTTACAAAAATCTAAGGGATTGCTGTTTTGCTTTGAGTGTTTTTGCTTATAATAAATCAGATTAACAAGACTAACTAAGCACAGTTTAACTCTTCCCACTGTGACTTGAGACTTTCCTAAACTACATGCGCTGCACTTTTCAAGCTGTGCCAGCTCTTTTTACCCATTAACTGAAAATGAATTAGGGGAGAACTTCTCTATAACACACTTTCTTCTGCAAATCAGTATGAAGGATGAGCACAGCTTCTGGCAAGACTGTCCTAACACACACACCTTCCCTTCTAATACTGAAGCTTAGATCAACAAAAGTGGGTGGGAGCCTGACGCGAGGGAGTTTGAGTGCTTGGGTTCAGTGCAGCTAGCCTCGAAACTCCCCTTAATAAATGCAATTTAACTGGCAAATTCTTCAGGTATCTATGTTTTGCTCCTGCATTAGCAGATGGCTGCTGCCATCCAGGCAGGGCAGTTCAGCACCTTTCCCCTGTCCGGCCGAGGTGCTCAGCTTGGACAGCCTCTCGTGCCCCCTCCGGCCGCTGCACGTGGAGGTGTGCAGGGGGCAACCTCAACATGGCCTCACCAGAGTGCACCACGCCTGTGAAAAAGTGAAGCTGGAGGCCTTAGTGTCACCCCAGAAGGGACAGACACAAATTATTTGGGAGCTGGAAGAGGTGAGTTTGAATCCCCCCCAACTGCACAAGAAATTGTCCCTGGTCCTCACCGGCGTGGCCTGCAGCTTAGACCATGGCAGCAATTGCAGCCAAGAGTGGTGGCAATCCAGCAAATCTGCAATCCAGCTGTGCTGCAGCAACACAGAGAAGCATCACTCTGGGCCTGGGACGAGGAGAAGCACCCAAGTATAGCAATGTAAGCACCCAAAATTAGGGACTTAATGCTCAAGAAAAGAAGGAGGCTGCAGAAATATTGCTTTCTAGCATTTACTATTGGCAGGGCTCTGCTTGGCAGGATGGACATCCCTCTCAAGGGAATCCTCCCTAGCTAACCCAGCCCACGGCACGACTGAAAGGAGCAGTGGTGCAGAGCAGCAAGGGCCCCAAGGATCCTGGGGCCCTGGCTGTGCACAGTGAGCTTACCAGAGCAGCAATTAAGGCTAAATTTGACCAGCCCTTTGCTAAGAAGCAGCGTTCAGCACTTGCATGCAGTGCCTAGAGTATTTAATAGTCCTTGATCACTGAACAGAACAATTAACTTGTAACACTGATTTTCTGAGTTTATAAAAATGATAAATAAATCAATATACCTGTTCTCATCTGTGAAAATGAAGACCGACATCACTGCATTTAATGGCCTGAGATGGAAAAGAGCAGAGGATCAGATTTTAGAGAAGGCACATTAAACACATTAACATTATGCAGGCCTGGAGAGAGGCCAGTAGAAATAAAATACAAATAAAGAGTTACCAGCAGGACTCCAATTGACTTGAACAGGGCCAGGATTTCATCCTGCCTCTTTTAGAGTACAGAGCTCAAACAGAGGAACAAAATACCTGCAAGATTACATCTCTAGAGAAGCATTACTTTTTTATATATAGAAATGTGCATCCATAAGAAGACAGATGGACAAAGCTTAGAGCTGACATTTTCAAACAAGCCAGTCTCATTGAAATTCCTGATGGATTTGTGTTCTCAGGTATTCTCTCAAAAAGCATGCTGCTGTCAGCAGAGTAGTGAAAGGGAGGAGAAGGCACACTATATCCTAAATCAGAAGGATCTCAGAAAATGAGCTGACCAAGGAACAGCAGAAGAGAAATGGGGCATATGATGGAAAACCATAAATCTGTCCTCCAGCAACCTTGGATGTCATGATTGTCAGAGAGTCTCTAAGAGAGCTGGACCTCTGGTTCCCCCCCCCCCTTTTTTTTTCATGGGAATTGAGAATTCGAATTCATGAAGGGGACTGAAAGCCTCAGCCAAACTTGTACCACCTCATGCAGCATCAGGTATTCATGGGGCTCTTGCGCTGTGAATCACAGGGCTAAATGGGGAGCCCAAGGACAGCTCAGTCATCTCTATCCACTGTGGTTCTGTAGTTCAGCTCATGGAGATGCTCTGGGGATTCAGAAATCAGGAAGCTGCTATGCAGGAAATCTTGATAAATTCTATTATTTCCTTTGCCTTTGATCGCAGTTTGACCAATGATGCCTGAAAATGCTGAGCCTATAATTTAACACAGGGCGATTCAAATGGCAGACATGGTTACACCAGATCCGGACTGCAAGCAGATCCTGCCTTGACCTTGTCAAGGTCACGGCCCTGTGCTCACATGAGCGATGCTGCCCATCTCCTGGAAGCTGAGCCTGAGGAAGTAAAAACAGTTCAGTGAAGGGGAGAAAGTGAGAATAAAGCAAGGTGCTCCCTGGAGGTTTACAGCTCATCCTCAAGCCTCTGAGGTCAGTAGCAGAACATCTGTAGTCTTCAAAGCAGGTACCTGCATGAAAAACAAGGACGAGAATAGAGTGATACTGACTTTCCAGTGCACTTTTCCAAAATAAAAATTGGCCACTCGTTACCATCATCTACAACTTTCAGGTAAACTTAACAGCAGCTGCAACGTCTTTTCCTTTGGGTGTAGAAACCAAATTAAAAGCTTAACTCAGAAAAATACCACTTCACTATATTATCTTTCAAGGGTTTTCCCATGTCTCTCATCTCTCACCGAGACTATTTCCTACCATTTGTTCAACAATGGTTCAACCACCAGCAATGTAAGCAAATGCTTGTGCCATGCTCCCAAAAACACTCAGAGCCAAGCCTGGCCATGAGGAAGCTCACAGATGACAGGAGAGTTAGAGATGTTCATTTGACCTTTGCATTATTTTTAAAAATACAATTGCAAATCTTATCTTTTCTACACATATGGCTCCTGTACAGAAAATGTTCTTTGAAATGAAAGAACCTCCAGGGGCATAGCATTAGCTGCAAGCAAGTAATGCAAATACCAAAATGCTTTGTCACCATAACAGAGTCCAAATGCAAAAGCAATATTTGACCCAGAGATATTTTTTAGCTTCTTTAAAAAACAGATGACGAAATGCTTCTGTAGGAACATCCAAATAACAAACAGTACAATTTAAATAACAACTATTTACTGACAAATCACAGCCAATGAGGCTTCGTCCTTCAAAACTCAATTACAAGTCTTGGCAATTTACCGTATTTTCACATTTTTGCCTTTGAAAGTACTGCACCTCAATCACAAGTCTGCAGGTAAACTCCATCTGTAGGTAAGCCAGACAAAAATCAAAGATAGGGAGAACAGAGGCAGATCTACCAGAGAGATAAAAGATGCTACAGAAAATTGGCTGCAGGAGGCTATTTTGCGGTAAGCTCACTGTTGTGTTACTTGCACATGTTGCTGCAGAACCACATGCATTCGAGGAAAGGTAAGTTACATGCATGAACGTAAAATAAGGCTACTCAAGTAGCCTTTTCTCAAGAGAATGAATTATTGCCTTGCTTGGGGGGGGGGGGGAATAATGCTAAAGCCCTGAACAACTGGTCTGACCTCAGAGTTGACCCTGTCTCAAGCAGGAGGTTGGACTACAGATCTCCCGAGGTCCCTTCTGCCCTGAATTGTCCTGTGATCCACTAAAAATTCCCCAGTATGTTTTGTCCTGAAAGATGAGACATTACCTGTCCAAGTCTGAGTGCATGGTAGGATGAGAACGAAGGCCATAAAATTAGGACCTATGTATCATTAATTAGTATTTACTTAGTGCTCTTCAAAATGCTTCTGTATAATCCATCACCCAGAGTGTTTCAGTGCAGGCTAAGGAACTTTAAAGAGCAATTTGGGGCAGGAAGCAAATACTGCAGAGATATCAACTGCAGAAAACTAGAGGCAGTTATGTTAGACAAAGAGACAGGGGAGATGCAATATTTGGTTGATGTCAAAAGTACCATGAGATATTTAACAGCTTCTTCTGGGCAGCAGTACAAGGTGCCAATCCAACACTGCTCTCGAGAATGTATTATTGGTTTTGGGGCTGCAAATGTGAATTCCCACTAGGTGCTTCATGCTAAGTTTTTGAGTTCATATATATGACGATTTGATTGAACTCACTCAGAAACTCAGCCAAAACTACTGAGCTTCATCCAGTTCTGAGGTAAACCAATGTAAAATCCAAACAGTATCTGGGAACCTGAGTCAAAGGTCTGAGAAAAGCGAAAGAAAGCAAACCCAAGGGAGTTTCCTGTAGTTTCAGGTTTCCTGATATTTCTGACGCTGCAGAGAACTTCAGATCTGTACTTATAAATCTATGTCTTATTGTTATTTTTTTTAAATACCCTTAAATCCTGTGTGCTTTGGCATCTCTTAGGCACTTTCCGTTAACCATCTTAGGAGGTTTCTATTACCCATCTAGTTTTGCAGAAAAGCCTGCTGAGTCCAGTTGGGTCTATGTGAAACTGGCCTGATATACCTTGAAGTCTGCTAGCTCAGTGGTAATCATGAGGGCTGCTGTCTTGCCATTCTTGGCTGCTTTTGACCCAGTCAGAATATAGGACTCACACTGTGCATGATTACAGGAAATTAAACATACATTGGTCATGCCAATTAGACACTCAGGACTGATCAAAGTGCACAGATTAGGAAGCATATGGCAAGCCTATACCTTTATTGAGTGAAATATTTTTATTCTAGTGCATATGGTCATTATTCTTCCCTCTCAAACTTTGCTCTACATCTGAAAACTGCTACTTGCAATATAACTTGGTGGTCTTGCCTAGTCTCTCTTTCTGGAGTAAAAGTGGAATAAACTAAGCTTGTTTATCGGACCAGCTTTCCCAGGCACTTGGCTTACGACTGCCCACTTTCGAGGTACCATTCTTTTGTTGCACAGATTAAGTCAATATACGTTAGAAAGGGTCGTCTTATGCTGAGGTCTCTACTTGGCTTAGGATGCTACCTAAGCAAACCTGGGCTCTTCAGCATATCTATATTTGCTTCTGAACCACTGAGGGGATTTCAAAAAAGTGTGAAACCCTCATAAGTGATTTTTCTGAGACAAGCGAGTCATCAGCCTTGCTGTTAACACCAATTTTGACAATCTGAGGTGGAGGCTGATCTTTTACCCTGCTTTTAGATTATTTCTGAAACCCACGGACAACGTGCCAGCCTGTCTGACCTGG
Organism: Rhea pennata; assembly: GCF_028389875.1. NCBI lineage: Eukaryota > Metazoa > Chordata > Aves > Rheiformes > Rheidae > Rhea > Rhea pennata. The sequence continues at coordinate 9,512,968 of NC_084672.1, read as the reverse complement.
ATAGGGAGTAAGCCTGGGTCATCTCACCAGCACATCTCCACATTTAGCCCCGTAAAATACACCTACTTACCACATGAGAAATGACACTTCTCTGTTATTACTGTAATTGGTTGTCTTGGTAGGATCGGAGGAACAGCTACAAGCTGCTCACCCTTTTGAGTATGGTGGGGAATAACAGACGGACACCCCGTTCTCAGCTTTCGTCTGAGCTGGGGAAACGATGACGAGACATTCACTGACACGGACGTATTAAAAATCCCAAAATGCTCCAAGCCTAAATGCAGTCAGAAAATTCCTAAGTAATGTGCTTACGCTCTCTAAAAACAAACATGGTTAAAGTATTATCACTTTTGAAGAGGGCTAATCTCTTACTTGAAATCAGCTAAGAAAATCAGGATATAAAGCGGTGCTTTCTGTCTATCAGCTGTCAGGCCTCCTATCGAAAGCTTTTGAACTTGCAGGCCAATTTCAACCAGATATGACAGAGAAAAGCCTAGCAAGTAGAAAACACAGAGGGGGAAGGATATGGTGGAAACCCAGAACACTGTAGGCAAGTGAAAAAAGACAGGTTGCTTCAAGAACACTGCTTTTCAAGTCAGTTATTTGTTTGATTTTTTGATGGATATTTGTGTATGTTCATAGGCATCCTGCTGACAATTTTGCATACTGTGTAGCTGAATGTTGGGCAAAGTATGTACAGGTATGAAAACTATTCATCTTCATTTTTGCTGTAAACACTCCCAAAGAGCTTCCACCCCTATTTGTTCTTAACTCTGCAGCCACAGGACAGAGCCATAAACAATACATGAGATAAACACTTCCAAAGTGTTTAAGTGATTTGGGTTACTCTAGTACTTCTGAAAACACAGCTCATTGGGAATTCAGCGATTGCATAGGACTCTCCTTCAAAAAATTTTTTATTTTGTTTCCTCACCTACTCTTTATAACCCACTGTTTATTGAAGCTGTTGACATTAACTGTAGAATTTAACAGTTCTGCAGGCAGACAATGGGAATCATCATTACTCCACAAATTTTGCTCAATTGTATGGATTTACATAATCTGAGAAGTTAGCAGGAAAGTCCACATAGTAGATGAATAAAAACATCATTAAATGAGAGAAGATGGGATGGAGGGAGTCAGGAGGAAGAGCTTTGAGGGAATGGATGCTGTTTTGCAAGAAAGCAAAGTGTTGAAGTCACATATAATCCTTACTACAATTCAAAAAACGGCTATTGAAAGAGTCAAGAAGAATCAGATAGCGACATTGGTGGTGATGGTGAACAGACATAAGGGTGGATTTAAGAGGCAATATAGCTAAGTCACAGGCCATTTAATTTATCCAGAAGAAAAAATCTACAGTGCTTCCACCTTGCTGTTACAGCTCAGGGAAAACTCTGCTTTTCCCTCTCGTGCTTAAAAACCTAACTTCACCTTACTGTAAGAAAGGTGAAAAGAAGCAAGCAAAGCGCCTGGTTTCTACTAAGTTAGGTCCTCATGGGAGGACTCCACTTGCTGACCAGATACGTGTGTCACACTGGTGCGTGAGGAAGCGAGAGAGTGGAAATGTTCAAGTACATCAATATAAGAAAGGATGAGGAATCTTCTCATATCTTTATATTTGGGCAGCAAGACAAAAAAGAAAACCCTGCGGAGAGCAGAGCCTTACCTCGCTGCGGTGAGGGCACCACGTCGCGCTAGGCTTGTTGTGGCCCTGGGAGGGCAGATGTTCCCTGCGCCCTGCCACGCAGGTGGGCTCCGCCGGCTTGCATCTGTGGGAAGTGCAGGTGATCCCTCTCTTTGGGTCACCACCTGTGCAGGGCAGGCCTAAGGGCATTTCCAATGACCAAAGAGTGTCTTGATTGGGGTGCTTTGGCCAAACCAGCGCTCTCCTCCGGCCCACAGTGATTCTCAATGTCCTGGTTGAGCCTTGGCCTCTCTCAAGTCAAACCCCCTCCAAGCCCAGCCTCTCCCTCTCCTCCCTTGTGGCTTTGCACACTCCCTTCCACTTTGGACCACCCCCTCTTAATCCATGCAACCATGCTTTAAGGACCTCCTGTTCCCTCCTTATCTCTCCCTACTCCTGGGCCCATTTACAGAAAAGGGCAGTTGACCACATTAAGGTAATGGAAAACATTCTGAAGTCCATATAATAAGAAAAACCTTTTGTTCAATGAACCACTTCTTAATTAAAACCCTCACAGGAGCAGAAGATTTTTGATGCTGTCTCACTCATAAAAGAAAAATCCTAGCCTGTATACGCATGTCTTCTTTGAAATGTCTGTATCATGGAGAAAATGTCAACCAAATAAATAATGATACTAATCCTTTTAGCAGCATTAAAAAAAAATCAGAAAAGTTGTGTATATCCTCAGGGAATATTTAAAGCAAGACCTTACAGTAGGGTACATCTGGAGTCCAGCCGTGACATACCGTAACAGTGCAAAGTGCCAAAGTAATAAAATAACAGCTCTGAGCTGGCAGTCCTAGTCCAGACCTAAGCAAGAACCTATAGTCTGTCTGATGCTCACGTTTTTCAGCCTGGCTGTAGTTCACCCAGAGTTGCATGGGTCCTCTGCTTGAGCAAAGGACAAGGCCAGCAGGACTCAGCTTGTGTGGTTTGAGATGGTGTGTGTGGGGGGTGACAGCCTGGGTCTGCTGAAGTTACTGGCAAAAAGATCCTGTTGACATCAAAATTTTGCTTTCCAGGCTTTGCTGAGCTCAACGGTAACAGGCCAGGTCGTTGCTGCTGGGCTGTTCTGCTCAGTGACATCCAGCTGAGGACAAAGTCAGGACCCTGAACTGGAGCTGCTCTGCAGCACTGCTGACAAGGGGGACACGCAAGCCAATGGGGCACTGGTGGCTTTCTATACTTGCGCCAGGCTTCAAGCCTCTTAGAAAAGCAAAAGGTAATATATTTGATGAAAATTTTCGCAAATGTGTGTATTGGCAAGTAGCAGCTCTTACAGCGCCTGTGTGATAACTAAGGACAGCAAATTAGATAGAGTGTGAGAAGCAAAGGCATTTTTAGCCATGTAGACAGTCCTGTCCCACCTAAAGAGTGCAGACGTGGCAGATCCTCTCCTGTGAGGTGTGGTACACACTCGAGGAAGACAGAGATGATCCTGGAGAGACTCATGAGAAAGGCAGCAAGAGGAATCAGTGGTTCCCCAGGCTGAGGGAAAGAAATATTTTAAAATGTGGGAAAAAAAAGGAAAAAGAAAAAAAAAACTTGCCTACCACACAAATGGCAGAAGACAGAGAAAAAACAGTATGCAGAAAATATGGACTTCTCCACAACATACTCTGTTTATTCATGGTACTGACTGAAAACTACATACTTAGGCTTTGGGCAAAGTGGTTTGGGGTCTTTGTGTCTTAGAAGTTTGATGAGGACTTGAACAGTTTCCCTAGAAAACAGTTGCCTTTGGTGAAAACTGACATTTTATTGAAAATCTGGAAGGACTCCTATGGGTTTCAGTAAGCTTTTAATCACAAACTGCAGCACACAGCAGGATTCTTGTGTACTTCCCTGGTGGGAGAAGAGGACCCCAAGAAAGTTGTGTCGAGGGACAAGACATCACATTTCTATCACACAGGGAGGTTTCCCTGCTGCGAGGCAGATGAGCCTGTTACATATGGCCATATGTAAATAAAATACTGGGTGGAGGGGGGAAGAGAAGAATCTGGACAAATATCATCAAGGGGATCACAGACTTCCCAAATTTTATGCCCGGCAGCCTGCAAGGCAATGCTGCGGCTCACAGTGCGGTCACGCTGCAGTCCTGCGGGGCATCTGCACCTGGTTACGGTGTCCACTGTCCACGTTCACCACATCCTCCTCGTCTATAACGCCCTTCTAGATGTGCTGGACTCACCTTCCGTGAACAGCAAGGATGCTGTTAAATCCCGTTTCCTCCTTTAGCAAGGCAGCAGCCAAAGACATCAAGTATTCGTTAGAGTCCTGCAAACAGAAGTGATCCGTGCAGTACCCTTTGATGAAGACGGCTCTAAGCAGCAAGCAAAGCAAAGATAAAAATTATCAATGGAGAGAATTAGTGAAAGTTTTTCCGTCTCCTCGCGTGACAAAAGGAAGCACCTTCCTTGCTTAAAAAAAGACATTTCCTGATTGCAATCATATAAGTCAGAAGTTCATAAGCTTTTATTAACAGCCCAGACAAGAAAACTGAAGTATGCGATTAGTGAACATTACAAAGGCAAATACAAAATGTCATATCTTTCCAACAACACATAAGCACATAAAACTAAATCAACCGTTTTGTGATTCTGAAAATACAATATATTGAAACATATTTCAAAGGAATTAGGATGGCCAACCTAATGCATCTTAATGTGTTATATCAATGAATTGTACAGCTAGAGAACAAGGAGCGTGGGTTTAGCTCAAAGAGAACCAATGCCTCAGTTTTTCCTGCTGTTCGCCACAAATCCTCTTATTTAAATGCAGGGGGAGTTAGATTAGCATTTGCATTTTCTGTTCCTAACTATTTGGGCTAGGGCATGTTTCCCTTCATAGCGTGGTATGTGAATCATTCTGCATATTAAAACAAGGCTGTAAAAAGAAGAAATTCAGTAATTCAGTCCAATTTGGAGAAAAATTTCAGCTTCTTCTGTCTCCCCCTTTCAGCCTCCAGATGTAGGCAGAAGGAAGATTTACTTGAAAAATGCAGAAGGTCTCTGTATTGTGAACTGTTTGAAATGAATGTTACATGCCTTTGCATGTGTTTACAATTTAAAATAGATCTATATTTACACTAAATGAGAAATTTACCAAAATGATTATCAACATTTTTCATTTACATAAGTTAATGAATAATAACATTACTGTGGTGTAAAGGATTAGTGCATTTTTGTATAAAAGGTAATGTCCTGGCAATATTCATTTTTTGTATTTTTAGAAAATGGTTATTTTTGACAGAACAATTAGCACTGGAAAACAATTCAATGCAGTCTGACAGTTTCTCATTGTCAATAAATACTAGAGTCTCAGATTTTAAGACCTTCGGCAATCATTAAGAAATTCTACCAATCAAGTCTGCACCTTTAAAGCTCAGACCTACCTTCAGATGCAGTGGGGAAAATAAACCTCTGAAAAAAACCTGCTGGTGACAACTGAGATGCAGCAGCAAAGGAAAATGAAGGGCAGGATGAAGACACGTTGAGAAACGTGTCTCTGCAAGCCCAGCTCTGAGCTGGTGTAATCTGCTGCACTTCTCTTGAACCCTCCAGCTGAGGGTTTGTTTGCACTGGAGCGTTTATAGCCACATCGGATTTCCCTCTCCACAAACTGTATTTCTTCTCCAGGGGCTACTCCCTCTGTTCTGGTGCTACCGCGTTCGAGTTTACCGACCTACTGCCAGGGAGGACGCTCTGCTCCATGTTTAGAGGAACAACTGTCCTCTAGGTGGTCCATGATCCACTGAGCATGGTGTCCTCCAACAATGCAAACCCACTGCAAGGGAGTTTTCCCAGGTCTTTTCTAAAAAGGTGGTTCAAATTCTCAAATCCACCTTTAGGCAGGAGCTTTTGGCCTCAGATCGCCTGCTCTTGTGCTCATTTGAATGTGCAGCTCGCGGGGAGATCTTAAATATCCACACTGGCCAAGTGTTGGGCTTTACTGCAGGAATTTATGGTGGTAATAGCACCATAAATGCTTTTTTTAAGCACTACTTATTACACATTATTGTCAGTCTCCCCAGCTTAGCCTTTTAAAAGGAAGAGGCTTTGTACAGGAGCGTGGCAGTGTTAGGCATGCTGGAATAATCTTTCTAATTGATCTTGGAAGGGGTGGGCAGTGATTTCTCCTGACTGATTTTCATTAACTGAGCTCTTTGTTATTGCCTGGGTGTGGGTTATGAATATAGCAGTTTTCACATGAGTGTACCTTCAGTTCAAACACAGTTCAGATACAATATAATCTGCTTCAATAAAGAGGTGGAAGAATGCAGTTCTCAGTAGCATTTTTACTAAGTCCTCGCAAACCCTTGTGCATGTTAATGCTTGATAAAAATATGTATGACCCAGATGCAAAACATTGTCATAACAGTAAGGCATTTGACAGGTGATGCAGAATATAACCGGTACTGTATGACACCCACCACTTCTGCAAACTCAGTTCACAGGCACAGGAAACGGAGAGGGCGGACCTGTGCTCTTGGATGTGTTAAGTTTTGACCATTTTATAAGAATAGCTATTTTTCCCCAGAAGGGCTAGCCAAAAAAAACCCTACAGAATAACTGGATTATGCAAGTACAAGCAGATTACATCTTGTACTGTAGTTGAAGTTATTACTGTGGGAATGTATCAATAATGGGTCATTTACTTCATTTCAGAAATCCAGCCAAAAGAATGGAAAATTAGATGCTCTTATGGCTTATATATGCTTACAAATACAGCTGTGAGTTGACAGTTAAAAATTCCTCCTATTAGATACACTGGCTTTCTTTATTCTCTTTTGCTTGTATATGTAACCTATAACCAAACGAGATTAGGTAACCACTCCACTGAGCCACCAAATAATCATAGATCTATTCTCCAAAAACAGTAGAGAGCATCAGCAATCTCCCCTCTCATACTGTAGTTATGTGACTGCTTTAAATTGGTGCCACCGAAACCGTAGTTCCCATCGTGCCCATCATGTCCCATCGCTTTGTTTCGGCTCAACCATCTCTACAGCTGCATGGCATAGCAGAGCAAGAGATCTGGTCTGGATTAAACTATCCTGACAAAACCCAACAACAGTGATATATGGTGATGATAGCCTTAAGGCACCAAGAAACGGATTATTCCATCTTGAAACAAAAACTTTGAGGATTGTCCCGAATTCATTGTGGTGTAATATTTGACATGCCTATAAGAATTAGAGTTTTCCTTTTAAGCAGGAAATATTATTCCTTCTGTGAAACAACCTCTAATTGTCATTGTTACGGATTTCCTATTAAGGCACTTGTTTCTGAGTACTGCAGCAAATCTGATTTGGTGCGAATGAGCGCAGCTCTGCCAGGCTTGCACTGCTGGTGTTGATTTCGTTGGAGATGTGCAATTGCACAGCACCTGTCACACGAACGTGAGGCTGGGGAGATGTTGTGCCCATCACCCACTGCATTCACTTGCATTCACTTGCCATTGCAACCACCGTGTTATGAAATCCAGCCCACCTCATTCATGGATTTTATATGATTACACCAAGGAACACCCTCTAATCCTGGAATCAGATGATGACACAAGTAGTCTGAACTGAAAGAGCAAACAGATTAGGTGAACAGGTCAGAGACACTTTTTCAGACAGTTGTTTTTGCTACATTACTGCAATACCATTTTTCTTCTCCATTGAACTGTGCTGTTATGACCTTCTCATATAGGGTCATTTCAGGTCTGCAAAGAATAGTGATGGAAATGAGGGGAGATGCTATTCAATCTCATGTAGGAGGACATGTGTTAGCAGAGATGTTTAAGGGAAGGCTAGAGAATGGAACAAAAAGGAAACACGAAAATTAAAAGGTTTTTCCACATATCCCCTTTCTCTGTACTTACTACCAGTATAGGGACTGGCAAATCCTGATTATTCAGCTTCAAAGAGTAGAAAACTGGGACGGAGCAGGGTGCACGCAGTAATGAAGCTCCACCAAGCACGATCCTCTCTGCCAGACATGGCTGGTTTCAGTGGTGGATGGTGATGCTGCTGCTGGAACCCTCACCAGGAAGCAGCCACAGAAGCCAGACAGCATTGCTGAGGAAGTGGGGATGTCTGGTAGGGCAGGACTGACTCAAACCAACTCTCTGGTTGAGGCAGCAGAAATATCCCTGATTCAATCCAAATTCTCTTCCCTGCACAGTAAGTCTGTAGAAAAATTACTGCCAGTTCAGCAACTATCATAATAGTACTGCAAATAACACGCTCTCCCCACGATATAGTGGTGTCTGGAGAGCGGAGTGTTTCCTTGGGGGCAGTGAACAATCCAGCGCACGTTGTTTCCTGCTCCTGTGTCAAGGTTTCACTGTGCTGCTTAATCAGTGGCTGCTTTACGATTGCTGCAACCAGGTAATGTGGGAATGGGGGGTTGTGCCAGTGCATCTGCTGCATTCCTGCTGCAGGGATACCGTCCTGTTTACATGCAAATTTTCTTCCCCACAAAGATAGCAAAAACCAAGGATTTTAATGCTTGACTATATTTCCAAAATGCCACTGAGAGGATGTGCAGAAGTGGCTCAGTTCAATTTGTGTTATTTAGGAAACACTTGAAGCCCTGCTACAGGACTGAGCAGTGTAATTAGGCATAAGGTCAGATGAGCTCCCAGCACAATAAATAACTTAGTTTTCAAAACTATCTTTTCCTGTTCATTAGAAAAAGCAATTGTTAAGCAAGTAATCTGTCTCTTCAGTGCAATTTCAACACAATATATGTCATGACATGTCTTGTGAAATGAATTACAGGGCTTTCTGATAAGGGTTCATTTTACTAATAGTAAAGTGGCTTCATACACCCAATAGGGCTTTGTTAAGATGGAAGCATATTGTAGCACTAATGAAGCATGAGTTCAGCCTAATTAACTGGATGGCGACAGCAATCATGCAGGCTTTTCATTCACTTTTATACATTCTGTCGGAGTAGCGAAGTTGTGTTCGACACTGCTGGAACCCCCTAGCTCTGCTCCCTGTTTGCACGCCTGCTAATCCTGCGTCTTTGTTCAAATGGGCCCCGATCCAGCCAAATGCTAAGCCCATATAATCATAGATAATAAGGCAGGGCCTCGGAGCAGTCGCAGAGCTCATCCACCCTCCTGCCATCTCCCACTCCTCATATTTAACTCTAAACAGGAGAGCTGATCCCTTCAAACCAGCAGGACCACCCATGAATTTCCAGTTAAGCACATACTAAAGTGGTTTACTGGATTAGGGCCATGGTTTCTATTGTAAGAGGAAGAGTCATAGGCCCAGGCAGAAAGGAGGTGTGTCTGACTAACCTATTCGCCTGTGTTGGGAAGCAAAAGCGTTCCACTTCACAACTTACCTGAGTGAATAGGTAAGGAGGCTCCTTGCTTCCAGCTGCTCTTTCTTTTGGGCTCCTACATCGGGCCTTTGAATGGCAGTACAGTGTAAACTGTATTGACGAGTTATTTATGTCTGATGAAGGCGTGATGGAGGAGACATCTGGACAAAAACTGAGTTTGCTCATTAATTTTGGTATGCTCCATGCAATCTCTCCTTTCAAGTGCAGAAAATAGGTGTGCAGATGGGGAGCCACAGGTCCGCTCCCTCGGCCCTCTTCCAGCTAGGGTAATTACGTGCTGTCTAGCTGAATCCCCTTATATGGTTTCAGATGTGAAAGTCATTCTCCACTTTCTTTCCTAAAATACTGCAATGCAGCGTTGCAGTTGCAGAATGGCAACCCAGCAGTAGCTGCAATTCGGCTGCAGTTGCAGAATGGCAACCCAGCAGTAGCTGCAATTCGGCCATGGTCAGAACTGTCTCATCAGGATCAGATCTCAAGAAAGGCTGAACTCCTTCAGCAACCACCACAGCTCCCCTGGAGAAGTCTGTCCCACTTGAGGGTTTGGTTCCTGATCTGTAAGATTTTCCACATGCCTCAAAATGTAAAGTGCAGTACAGGAATTATGTTTAGGTGTGCACATAGGGCTGGTGGGACGATTAGTGCAGAAACACTCATGATACCGTACAATTTTGGGGAAAGTCATCTCCAAATCTGACATAATGAAACCTGACCATGGAAGGTCATCTTTCCACTTTGTTGTAGCCTGTAACTAGAGCGACCGCCTTTTCTGGTGCAGCCCTGCAGTCAGTCACTCAGCACACCCTCTCCACAGCAACTTTACTAAAATTCTTCACAGTCTGGACATAGCTCAAACCCAGAGACTGGCCACCTCCTGCCTTTGGAGAGAATTTGTCTTCTCTTGGTTGAAGAAAATCATGCACTACATTTTTACACACAATAACTTTGTAAGCAACATGAAAAGAGATGAACAAAGCCATGATCAAAGTCTCTGGGTGAGACAACAGTCATTGAAGACATGTAACAAGTTGCCAGATTTTGCTCTTATTCTAAAATGCTGTTCAGAAGCTGCATTATCTTTTGATCACAAATTTAAGTAGAAGGGATCACTGTAGCAGAACCAATCTTTTATTCACCTCTACCCATTACTATCTATAGCAAACTGATAAGAGACAAAAAAAAAAAATCCAGCATTATTGGGAAAATTTGAACAAAACAAAATTCAAACAGGAAAGCTGGATAGCCTGATAGACTGAAAATGGGTAAACCTCTCTCTCAAGGACTATCTTTAAAGTTCCATAGCATCTAAAATTCTTGACTTCATGGAGTAAGGCAAGAATGGGAGGCAGGACACGTTGGCCAGGAAGAAATGTCCACCCAGTCCTTACCTTCACTGGAGTTGCTCTTGCTTCCATGTTGCCATGCTCCACAGCACACAAATACACAGACACAATCACTCTTTACAGTATTTCCAAATGAGTAAATTCTATCTATCTGCACCATTTCCAGTATTTTCTGAGGTGCAGAAAGGTGATTCCTGCAGCCTTGGTGCTTCATTTGCTTCAAGACAGTTGACGATATCACCTCAGGTTCTTGCAAATTAATTCATCTCTTCACATTGGTCTCAGCAGACAAGTCAAACACTGAGTAAAATTGGGCACTGGACTAGCCCTCCTATTCCTAAAGGTTTATGGACTTTCTTCTAGATTAGAATGACATGACGATAAAATAGTATAAACAATGTTACCTGTTACTTACATTAAACCCAGATCTTCAGTTCCCACGATGTTCTTTCACTTCCATGACTATTGTTCTGCCAGAGATGATAGCTCACTTGTGCACAGTGGAAAGTAATTCTCGTGTACTTGTTTGTTTGTAGAATAGGATAAAAATCTAGTTCTCTGGTTACTTTTTCATTTCTTTTATGGTACAGCAGAAATGCCTGTACTGAAAGTAAAATGAACACCTCTTAAAATATTAGTCACTTAAAGAGTCAAAAACACATGAAGAACAATTGCTTTCTGAGCGTTTCAGTTCATATGAATTTTCCAGGAAAGGAGCATGACAACACTTGTGAGGTTTAGTGTGAAAGCAGAGCTCAGGATCACTCTGGACATTTTCTGCAGCCTGCTCAAACATAACATTTATACATTTATTTGCAGGTATTTTTCCCATGAATAACTGATGAAGGAGTAGTAGGGGAGATTCAGAAAACTGAAGAAATTGATGCAGGAATAGAATGTACCAATACATTAAAACGAAGAAATGAAGACTTTTACGAAATGATGTCAAACCTTTTCTTTTCTTTGATCCAAAAAAGATATTCACGATAGAAAGTCTCACTAGAAATGAAAAACTTTGAGAGAAAATGTGTACAAACTCAAGACACAAACAAATAGTTACGAATTAAACAGCTTTACTGTCTGAGGGAACATAGCAGCACAACAACAAATATTCTGTTTGTATTTATATTCTATATAGTGCAAATCGCTTCCTGTAAATCATTGGTCTTGGATTTGCCTGGCTTTGCCTTGTCTTCTGAAATAAGCTGTATCCATTAACGCATCATAGCCCAGGACATGTTTCCTATGCCTAGGCAACAGTATTCCTTTCAAATCCATCAAAGTATCCCTGGGCATTTTGACCTTCTCGCAGTGTCATCACCAACTCAGACATGAAACAACTTTCTCTCTGTGAATGCTGGCTCCACAGATGGAGTTAGCAGGTCTGTGGCTGAGGAAGAACATGATCCGTCCTGCATGACACGAGCGCATGCAACATCAGCAGAGAGGGCTGGAACTGCAAGGAAATGGTATAATGACAAACCAGAGCTTTCAAATAATACAGCTAATTATTAACCAATTTTGGTGTTAGCTTTACTGAAATTAAATTTTATTTAAGATTTCACGCTGGGAGCCCTGGGCAGGTTTCCAAGGGGAGAATTTGATCAGAGAAGTCTCTGAGAGTAAGAGTGTGGGGCCTGGTCCAGCTGCCCCTGAAGCTGAGAGGGTTTGCGATAGCTTCAGAGGGAGCTGGATCCGAGGACAACCTCTCCAGGCTGAACACTTGTCCCAGTGATGCTGGCTGCACGTGCCCCACAGGGCAATTTTGGGGAAATATTGTCTCTTTAGAAGTCTTTGGAAGTTTGACTTAAATGGCACCAGAATTTCTGCCTTGGCTAGGAAAGTAAAAAAGGCATTGATTTTCCTGTTTTACCTATTCTTTCCAGAAAATAAAGCAGTTGTGCTATTTATTTACATATGTATAAATATATACACACACACACACATCTACGTGTGTGTATGTATTTGGAAGAAATATGAGAAAAAGAATAAATAAGATTAAGAAGATTTTTAGAAAAACATTGCTAACAAAAGTGGGAAAGGTTAATCAATGTCTTGAAAAGAAGAGCCCCTGCTCTGGACGTGTATCTATAGCTCCTGAACATCTAGCGCGTGTTACAATACTCAGTTCACCCATCTCTCTCTTGTCCAGAGCAGCAGCGCGGTTGGGACGGAGCAACCCCGGGACCGCGGGCTCAGGCGCTGCGAGCATCGTTATCCGAAAACACCCTGCGGACGATCAGGCAGCGCAGGGGCGAGCACGGTCGGGGAGCACGGGATCGCCAGCCGGGAGGAGAGAGCACCATAGCTCATCGGCAACTAACAGCGCGCAGCCCTGAACTCCGACGGCTGGGGCAGCTCCAGCCCGCCTCTATATTGGATATATTGGTGCTTACAGTACTCTTCTGGGGCCGCGGTGAACTAGTTGGCAAAATTATTGCTCGCAACTGAGAAAGGCCGTAGAAGTGTATCAGTAAAACAGCATCTTTCCACGTGCCACCGGTGGGCTAAGCAGCCATGGCAACTGTTTGTTAGTTTGCTCTTAACCCTTTCCAAGCCCCCGATCACGAGAAATGAGTTCTAGGAGGAGCATTTTGCCTGGCAGACAAGTCTTCATCAACTACGGCTGTGAATGTGCGCTTCGAGGTCAACAAGGCTACAGATAAATGAAGAGTTCAATCACTATGTTCAAAAGCAATCAGTAACTACAGAAATACTTTTCACTTAAAACGCCTTAAATGCAGTCATTTTTTTTTGAGGAATTCTGCTGAAATCTGTCATATGTTATTTCCCATAATATATGGCTGATGCCGTAGCAGCTACTCAGTTCACCTTGATTCATGAACAACTATCACTAGCTTCCTACTGTAAATACAATTCTAAACATATGGAAGAGAATTTATAGTGAATTAGGGTTGTACATTATCGCCATCATTAGCTGCATTTGTTACCCAGCAGATGTCTGGGTAGTAAAAATCCCCCTTGAGTACAGTATCCTGGAGTTTCCTGATTCCTTGATAACCGGTCCAAGAATTTCTCGCTCCTGCTGTGCTCCGATCCCGGTGGCCCAGAGCAGATGCTCACTGTCTATCTGTCTGTTGGAGCACTAGTCCCGCGCTGGGATCCAAGCCGATACCGAGCATTCCCTTCCTCTGCTTCTCCTCTCTCCTATCAACGTCCCCAGCAAGATTTCCCTGCTACGTTCGTTATTCTTCCAATGCTGGAACACTTTGACAAGCAGAGCCCATTGCATCCCAGGTGCTGCATCGCTGATACCACCGGCGTTACAAATCTGACGACCGATTTGGCCATCACCGTTCGTTACGATGGTAATGCTGTTCTGGGCACAGGAGATACCTTGGCCCGTGCCTGGCCCTGTTTCCCGGGCACGCCACAAGCACGCAGCGAGGCACAATCTCTGTTCCCAGGACTGCCTAAAGGCACGCAGCGAGTAACTGGCACAAAGCTACCGCACACAGAGATCGGGCGACTCGTCCCCGCACACGTAAGGCACATATGGTGCTGCCTAAGAGCCTTCGAAGGGATTACCTTTGCCCGCTGGTTTCTGTGCACCGTGGATGCCTTTAGTCAGCTCATGCCTTGCAGCAGAGAGAACAAAAATATCCCTGCTCCCATAAGGCCCTTGCTCCTAAAGGCAAGATATACGTACATACATACATATATATGCTATAAATAGCACCAATATATAAATAGATATTTTTTGTCTGCTGCTGGGTCTTTGCTGCAGGTCGCTGTCCCAGACAACCAGGGTTTTGTCTGCAGGATACGGCAAGGACCGTATCCTATACGCCCAGCCGGACGCTGGTAGGGGACCACGAGCACCGAGTTTCTCCCAGCTCTCAGCCAAAGCTTCTGGCAAGAAATGAAGCACTGTTGGATGCCTGAATTCCTCTCTCTGTGCCCTGAAAAATATTTCCCCAAGCTTATCTCTTTAAACAAGAGTGACAAGCAAGTTCTTGTTGCTGATTATATGTTTTACATTCATTTATCTATTCTCAACTTGAAACACCAGGCCAGTGGGTCTTTTTCAGTTGGTAAAAAAGACTGCAAATACTAATTCACTCTCCTAGCAGGAAGCAGCTTTTTTTTTTTTTTTTTTTTTTTTTTTTTTTTTTGCTTAGTACAACAGAAAATAGAGGATTTGCAAAGCTACAGGTAGTTAATTTCAATTAACTCGACCATTTACTAAACTCTTATTTTTCACTTCCTTCCAAATCTCGTGTTGTATAACTCACAGGTAATATTAGCATCTAGTTCAGCCTCCTGCAGACCACAGTCACTGCTAAAAGGCTACTTTTTAACCTACTACGCTTAAAGGAAATATCTGCTTTTGCATATTTAAATTAATTGCTGTGCAAAGGAACTGAAACCCAATTGCACCACCTCACAAGGCCAAGACTTTCAAGGCTTTATTCTTTGCATAAGGAAGAAAAAATATATATGTAAAAATATATATCTACATGTTTTGCATGCCTTCTTTTTTAGCAGTTAACTGGCAAACTCTTCAAGGAAGGGCTGTTTCAAGGAAACAAGTCACATAAGGTGAACAAACTGTGAGCTCTGCTTTATTGAACAGCCATTAGCTCTACAAGAAACCACCCCATAATGTTAATTTTGGAGCTCCAAGACGCTGGCCCTAATAGAATTAATGCATGTGCACACATTTGCTGCACAGTCATAAATTTCAGTAATGCAATTTTATGAGCCTCTTCAAAGGTAACCATCACCAAAAGGAAAAAAAAAATAGCAATGGGAAAGGCAGGTAAAGTTCAGCAGCAATATTTCATTACCAGGACGAGGGAAGACAACGGACGGCTCGGCCTCTTCGGCCCTCCCCTCTCCTCCCGCACCGCTACTTGGGGAAAAACACTCAGCACAACACAGGTTTGTTTTATTGCAGCACGCGTGTCCGCGCGGCAGGACGGCAGATAAGAAGGTTTTCGACGCAAGCGGAGATTTGCCCGTCGCTAAAGCGGAGCCTGCAGCAAAGCTTTTCAACAGCGACCCGCTCCCCCGCTGCTTCCAGCGCCAGGCAGAATAAATCGGTGCTTCTCTCGCCCTCTCCCAGCTGGGGCTGGTGCACCACAGGGAATTCCCTTCTTTTTGCCCCCGGTCCCGCTCGCATGAAGCCGGGGGGCTGGCTGCGAGCGGGGGCCGCGGAGGTGGGACGGGGCCCACCTGGAGCAGCGGGATTTGGCATTTTCCTCAAAACAACAGCAATCGGCGTCGCGCGCTCTTCCCTGAAGATTTCATCCGTTTATTCCTATCTTTCATAATCTAAGGCAGTTTTCAACCCTCTGATTGCGGAGACCGGCCTGGAAACACGGCTTTCACGGTCCAACGTGTGTATGCCAGCAGACAGGAATCATCTTTGCAATCCTGTGATTTCCACGGCAGTCTCTTGATGGTTGGGTTAGGGGCGGAAAGATAGGCCGGATGATGATTCCTTTACTGCTTCGGGCTGACAACCCCATCACCGGGACAAGGAAGTCTCAGCCCTGGAGTGATCTTTTAGCAGAGACCAAAGTAGCAGCATCCAGCAGAAAATTCCCCCTTCCATATATACACTGAGGAAATCTGGATTAATTTTGTGGAAAAGTAGGATCTGAGCCTGCCTCGTACGTCCAGAGCTCAGTGCCTTGGAGGAAACTTCAAAATCCACTGACCCTGGGTGCAGAGGGCAGCAAGGAAGAGGACGGAGGACAGGCTAAGCTGGGGGAAGCTGGTGCAGAGCTCTTAGTTTCCGAAAGACCTCCCGGTGCCTCCTCAGCATCAAACATGTCTCCAGAGACCCTTTTCTCACCATTTCCCCAACCCAACACTGCAGTAAGTATCCTGGACAACTTCCCTGGTCCATTGGGGAACCACGCACGTCTCTTAACCCAGCCACCACTTTTCTTTTCCCGCACACCAGGACCTACGACAGCTCACCACGTAAAACCACGTACAGGCCAGGCAGACTTGCTCTCTTGTGCTGAGCTCATCCAGAACCGTTAATTAGGCTGCCTTAAAATCCCAATATAATGGTCTCAGAAGGACAGGACCTTCAGTTCCTTCTGGAAGAGCCTTACAGCTCTCGAGCATGTGGTTCGTGCTGCATTGCAGGAAATAAATACAACCAAATGGGACTTACCTATGGGAGAATCTGGGATGCTGACTGCTCATTTCTTCCTTTCTTGGAGGTTTTTTGCTCGTTTCTATGTGGACTGTGGAGGTTTACGCAGCGGCCCATGAGAGACCGCATGGTCTGCTGTTCTCAGAAGTCACTCGAAGTGACCAAGCTTGCTGGAGTTATTAACAGCAGAGTAGGACTTCACGAGGTTTAGCGCTCTTTCCTGAAGAGATAGCAAAGAAAAAAAATCAGATGAAAGCAAACATCCCCTCTTTATAAATACTCCCGCAGGCCCGCGCCTCTTCCTGAGGCGCGCACCGATCAAACCGACCTTGCCTTTCAACAGGACCGTGCCACGGCAAGCGGGCGGGCTGCGGGCTGCGTCCGCGTCCCCGGCGCGCGGGTTCAGTGGGACGGAGGCGCGGGAGCCCCTCTGAGGGCAGAACACGGCCCCGAGATCCCCCGCTCTGCGCGCGACTCTGGGGCACGTCGGGCAGGGACGTCCAGCGAAGCCGTATCTGAAATAAAGAGTTTTGTTCAAGCCGCACAATCGATTGCTGGGAGCAACGCCTTCAAAGACGCACGGAGAGCACGGGGCTGCGCGCCGGTCCTGGGCACGTCGCTGCCACCGGCACCCGGCCGCCCCGGCCGGCAGCGGCCCCGTCTCCCGTGCAGCAGCGGCGCGAGCGAGGGCCGCGCGTCTCGTGCATCCAGCGCGCGGCGGAGCAACGCGGTGCCGGAGCCCTTCGGGTGCTTTCGCATGAATCCGGTCTTGGCGTCTCGGTGGGATTTACCTTTACCCACGCGAGGTACTTTGCCTCAGCGGTAAACCAGGTGTCTAGCTTGCAGCAGCCCCCATCCTCCTTAGGGTCATCAAAGCAATGCTTTTAGCCCTTTAATTTCAAGTGTTTTTCTGGCAATGCTGCTGTTACCAAGCTCTCATTTAACAGTAAGACTTCAAAAGGTGCTTACGCAGTAGAGATAAGTAGATCAAGACCCTATGTTACTACATTTTAATTTCATTGCTCGTTATCTGTTGTCTTCCCTGCAGCTCCTCTTTGCCGCCTCGGATGCTCGGTATTTTCGTTGGTTGGCTCAGCTCTGCCTCGGTCTCAACACCTGGAAATAGCAGATGACCTGGTTTCGTAATTAACAACTCAGAAGCAGTGAATTAAACCTGTACAGAGATCCTAAGCAAATTGATTGCCTGCTGACAGGTAAGTGGCTATTAATAGTCATCTCCAGGACTGACTTAAAAGGGAAAATGGTTGCATAAACACATAAGGGAAACAGATACCAAATTATTAATCATGACCCTGTTAAAACAGTTGATATGGCATTACTCAGTCATGAAATAACCTGTAAGATGAAATATTGCAATTAGTGTCAAGAGCTAATCTCCCAGAAGCCCAGGCAATACAATGCAAAGGAGCTTTAATAAAAGAATAATAAAGAAAAACACACTCATTTTTCATTATCTTCTGCTATCTTATCATTTCACAAGTGAGAAATCCATTAGCAATCCTGCCAAGAGTTAGATAGGATGCTTAGATATCTAACACTGAGACACTTGCATGCTCTGACTATGTTGATGTCCCTGGAAAAAAGAGGAAAAGCAGTAGAGTAATAAATTACTATAACTGTTTCATTAAAACTTAGGACGCTGTAATTTTTAAGTTTATTTGGTATTATATTTAAATCAACCAAAAGGCAACATTGTACAGTAACTTTATAAAATAAAATTATTACATAGTACATTAACCAAAGCCCCATTAAAAAAAAATCCTAAAAAGTCATTTAGGGACAGATCCTGCTCTTTTATGCACATGATTTATTGTGCTGATTTTAGCAGCACTCTTTTGTTTTAGGAAGAGCAAATGGGATTTGCCCCAAAACGTAGGTTTTTTTTATATATATTATTCTTACAGTTTCATTTTATCATGTAATATATCAAGTTTATAAGGCATAAATATGAAAAACTGTTCCATATGCTCAGCATTATTTTAATTAAGTAATACAGTCTAGGACACTTTTTCAATCACACCAAGGATTACAATGTACCTATAGCTTTACTTTGCTTATTTTTTTATACAAAAGTCTATCGTATAGTATACAGTATATGCTAGTTGATAACCAGTTCACAAGGTTGAGCAGATATTCTTGCAGCTTAATAGTGCCAGGATTTCACCTAGCGCCTCTACTCCGCGTAGAGCCCCTGCCGGGAGCTATTGCTGCCGCCACGCTGCCCGCGAGTGCGGGCTGCGACCCGGCCCGCCGAGCGTGGGAACCGGGCGCTGCCTTTTCCCACGACCCCCGTGACCCCCCGAGCGGGGCTCCCCAAGCCGGACGGCGCAGGAGACCCACGGCCCCGAGGGTGGCCAGCGTCGCTGGCCGCGTGCGCGTGGCGAGGATGGGCGTAAGCACCCCGTCGAAGCGGGGATGGCGCGGACGCTCGGGGATGCCGAGTGCTTGCGCTGGGCCAGCCCGTCACCTGCGACTCCAGAGCCTCCCAAACCGCTCCCAGGACTACAGGCGTCTCTAAGGCAGAGATTCCCCCGGTGCCGGCACTAAGCACGTTGCAGAGCTCCTGGCAATCCCTGCGTAGATGGAAAAAGGGGGTCCTGAAACCTCCTTGAGCGTATCAGTGCAAGAACAGCCTCAGTGTGCCCCTGCAGTCAGTAACATGTCTGCATCTCCTCTTCTATCCAACTAGATACTCAGATACGTTCCAGAAGCAAATGACTAAGCTGGAACGGGAGAGGCACTGCCGATTTCAGCAGGCGCGTTTGGGGAGTCTCTTGCTGGCCAAGGCGGGTCCAGGGTGCCCACGCAGCACCCTATCCCAACCCACGATGGACGCGCCACCATGGTGCAAGGAGGATGGGTATGGTGCAGTCCTCAACACTGCTCTTTCTGACGGCATCTAGGGCTTGGGGAGACAAGAAAGGGCTTTCTGACACTACCTGGAACCAGGAAGAGGCTTTTGGGGGATTTTTTTTGCCTGTTTTTATTTTTTTAATATCTATAGCGTCAACCTAAATTGCCCGTAAGGTAAACTGCAGAGCAATACCTCTGGAGCGTGTTCACATGTCTAATATTAGACACCTTACAAGTTGCTCTGAAACGTCTCCAGAGCTCTCTCTACCTGTCTATATTTACTCCATACAGAACCTGAGCTTCTAAACTCAGGTGCTGTGAATCATTCTATAATTGAGGGCTTAAAGGCAGCCTAAAATAGACAATGTGAATGACTCCCCCCGCTGTGACTCCATCCTGCAGCATCTGGAAGGAAAGAGAAATCATGGTGCTAGGAAGGGGCCCAAGCCGCAGAATTTGGGTCAGCATTCAGGCCAGGCTAGCGCAGGCTTGGGCCTCGGGGCTTATCCCTGTCCTGTATTTGCTAACGCGACACCCAGCCCTGCACTTACAGCTGTTTTCCTGGTAGACCAATGGGGTCAGGGATCACCCACTCCTAAATAAAACAGGAGCTGTGCATAAACCATGCTCCAGCTGCAAGAAAGAGCTGACACAAATCTAAAGTCACAACAAAGCCTTCGCCTCCCACACAACCTTTTTCACTTCTGAAAAAAAAAAAAAAAGAAGAAGAAGAAGAAAAGAAAGGAAAAGAAAAGCAGCCAGAAACAAACAGCGAGTGTGGCACATCCCAGAAAGCCCCAGCAGCTGGAGAGCCAGAGAGTGGGAATAAGAGGCTTTCATAGCTGCTGTGTGATCACACAGGGGGGCTGTTTCCAAAGAAATCAAATTATCCTACGTAAAGAGCATTCACTAAAAGAGTCTCCTTCTCCTTAGAGGACCAGCAAGATCACATTATTTCCTGAAAAGATGGTTTTTTTAACACCCCCCCTCTTTTTTTTTTTTTTTTTAGATCTCTGATTTGCATAAAAGAAATACTGTCTGGGTATTTGCTTTTAGCAAGCATGGGAGGCAATTTCTGTCATTAACTTGAGAATTCCTTTCAACCTGCTATTTGCATTTGGGATAAAGCACTAAGTGGATGTTTCTCAGGGAATACAGACTGCTTGCTGTCCAGAAGAGGCAACCGTCATTCTTCAGTACACTAACAATAGGGAAGCAAAAGGACTCCTCTGCAGAACGCATTGCATTAATAGCAAGCTTCCCCTAGAGCCGAAAAACTGTGCCCTTAATATAAGTGCCCGGTAACCACCAGTCCCCGCTATTTGAGCGGCACTCTGAGCTGGACAGGAGGCTTGCAGGGAAAGAACCTCCATTAGTACCCATTATGCTGTGATTTACGTTCGGGGTTTAAAATAGCAAAATTAAACAGTTCTATTTAATCGACAGTCTAAAAAAAGGCACAAAGACTTTGTGACAAAATTATAACTGCTCAGATTACATTTGCAAGAACTATAACAGAGCGTTGCTTGGGTTTGCCAGCTCTGCTTGCTGACAGGAGCGAAACCGAGATAATTTCGCTGTCTGCGGAGGTAAAGAATACCCTTTTGGCAAGGCATATTTGCCAGCTCTATGCAAATGTTATTCAACAGAAGCAACTGAAACCTCTTTTGATTGCTTTAAAACATAATCTTTTTGGTCTGCAGCACATTGCACTCATCTAAGTACTCAGTGATGATAAAGCGGGTCTTAGGGCAAGACCAAATATAAAGAGCCCTTTTTAATCTGAACATAGGAACGAACTCTGTTCGTGGCTACACAGTCTGCTTTCAGGCAAATGATAACGAAATACATAAATACTGTAAAACAAAGACAATACATTCAGAGTTTCCTAAATCGTAGAGAGTTTTCAGACTTTCTTAGCTCCCTGATGTAACGCGTATAGAGCATTCCCTTCCATACAGTGCTACCTCCATGTACTCGCACCTCCGTTAAACGCAACCTAGCTCAGACAACCTTCCTCTTGTGCCTGGATTCCCATCAGTTTCAGATTCTGTAAAACGTTAGATAGTTTCTTTAGGAGAAAAAAATATTGCACTTTTAAAAATGCATAAAAATTGAACCACGTTCCCATAACTCTGCCACATGGTTTGTTATTTAAAATAATACTTTTCGAAAAGCGTTTTTCGTGTTGTTTTTTTTTCCTACGATTACGATATTCTCCATCAGGACATCCTCAGGACATTCTTCCATAGCAAATCCATCACGATTTTGCCGTCAGATGTTTGAAACACAGCATGAGCTATCTGAAATACACACAGGTAGGAGTCACAGCTCTGTCCGCGGAGTCAGGATTTCATAGTACAAATGGGAACTACAATGACCAGAATAACCGTACAAGCTGCCGCTGCTATCAGGGCAGCTATCTTGCAGACCTTTGCTCTTCTGAACTCGGCTTCTTTCCGTTTTAACAAGGAATCATAGCCAGGAGTATAAATATCTTCCATCCAGTATTCTAAGTTGTTTGGGTTTAAAGATTCTTGAGTCTAAAAATTAAAAGGAAACAGTTGTTAATTGTCTGGGATCTGTCATTAATCAAATAAATAAATAAAGCAGATGTGCCTGACGGTCTCCCAACTGCATTTGGGGCTGCTGTTAGAATCAAGTAGGTTATTGCTGCTTCTCGCATTCCTTCAACTCAATTTCTCCTCATCCAATTCCATAAGGCTGCTGAAAGCGGCAACAGAATACTGCAAAAAAATAAACTCCTGCAACAGTATAATTCTGCTGCAAAATCCCTCATGTCGTTCTGGTCTCCTGGAAACTTTTGTCATCTTGGGTGGCCTTCAAATGAAATCTCTTTAACCTGCAAGACAGCAGGGATGTCAGCAACTACTGGTCTGTTACCGCTTTTTAAATTGGTAAAGCCCAACTGATGGGAATGGTTCTTAACATACACTCCGCAGGAATTCTGTTTTACAAAGATAACCCTAATTTTGCGCCCATAGCTTGCTTGCAAAGGCAGGGCACATTTTTCCTGCCTTTCCTGCAATTTTTTACTCTTACTTTCGCCACACCTTCCCTCCTGTCGACGGCTGAGCTCCCTGTATAAACTGTTGGGGTGCCCCCCCCCCCGCCCCGGCAGCACCACCCGGGGCTTCGCCCGCTGCCTCCCCGCACAGCGCCGGGCTGGGGGGCAGGAGGCAGCACGAAGGGGGCGCGCGGCGTCGAGCGGCTTCCGCACCCGGCACCCTGGGGCCGTCCCCGCGGACGGGACCCTCTAACGCCGGGCGCGGTCCGGGCTCCCGCGGGCGGCAGCGCCCTGCGCGCTGGGTCCCTCTGCGGCTCTCTTAGAGTAAGTTTGAGAAACGAGAGACTTTGCCCTCTCGTTTCACAAGCTACCAAAAAAACGTGAAGGAAATTTGAGCTGCTCATAAAATGAAAGGCAGTGTGGGGAGCTCCATCAGCACATCAGCATCTCTATCTGAACATTTTGCTTCTATTTTTTTAAAAGTTTTTTTTTTTTTTTTGCTTCTTTAGAATTTTTGAACTTTCCAGGTTTTGCATTTCCTTGTTTGTTTTTTCCCTTCATCCTTTCTGCAAGCGAAAATGGAGGAAAAAATGTGGAAAAAACAAGCCCTAGACATTACATTGCACTTATCAGCAGAAAGAAAATAGAAATGTGAACAGGGGGGGAAAGAGAACATTTTGAAAAATGACAGCTTTTTCTTGAAGGTGTCTCCTGTGTCTGAGGCTCCAAAAGGCCATTTCTTTCAAAAATGAAAAAGATTCCACACAAAAATGCTCCAGTGAGAATTGTCTAACACACATCTTTCCTCATGGGCCCGATCCAAAGCTCCTTGGACTCCGCACAAAGAAACTCCCATGACTTAAGAGGGATTTGAGTAAGCCTTTAATTGGCTAATTCAGATTTTGTGGCTACAAGCTCCTGCCTGGGAACTTGCTTTGCCTGAAAGCAGCATTTGCTGTATGTATGGAACTACTACAAGAAGCGATTTTAGAGCTACCCCAAAAACAAACAATTAAAATTAAGCAACAGTTTTATGAGCGTTTAATGGAGATCTCTCCAACAGTGTCAGCATGTTAAAACACAGACCATCAGCTGAGCCCGAGACTGCACCATTCAGCCTGCGAACGACCTGCTCCAGCCTTCTGAATAGTAAACTGTGAAAAACATCCTCGCTCTTCTCTAAAGGCACCAGAAAACAGCCTGCTTGTACGTCTCGTCGTAGGGGCCCATCACCAAAGAGCAATGGGAAGAAATCTCATAGATAGATCTGGGACAAACTCTGGCCTCGCTGTAGCTTTGTAACCTTTTTTTTCAAAAGGAAGACGACCAACAAACTTGCCAGGCTCCAAGGGAAATTTTAAATAAACAGATAAAATAATAATCATAATACAAAGATAGCCATGCTGTACTTCAAGGAAATTATAATCTGGACTCGCTGGTTTGATATGGACCTTTTAACTACTTCAGAAGGAAGATGCATTATTAAAAAGGTCCATTACTGTTAATCAGCTTCCTCCTCATTTCATTGCCAGACATAGGAATGTTCATTAAAGCATGAGGCATTTACTTTCAGTTCTAACAAACTTAATCACTAGGAAAAAAACTCACACGTCAACCTGTGTCTATTTTTCAAGTTTGTCAGTAAGCTCTTTTATGAAGTCTAGACATGGGCTTTGCAGAAGAGATGCATTTCTGACAGTCCTTTTGGAGGGAGAGAATCAAATCGGTAAAGTTTTATCACCTTTATCCTAAAGATAAATGATAGCAATAAAGCCGATTTCTCTGGTTTGCTCACAGTCGCACAGAGCTGCTTACATGGAACAAAATGGCCCTATGAGGACCAGATGGAGCACACTTCTCCCAGGGGAATTTTGCTTCCAAATATCACTGCCCTTGTTGCCTCCGCACAGCAGGTAAGCAACGCTTTAGTGGCTGCCTGCTGCAGAGGAACCCCTTGCAGCCTATTCCTACTGTAGCCTACAGTCTGCCGTGCCAGGGAGAGGAATTTAGCCAGCTCTCTCATGCATTTATGTCCCAAGGAGTAGTCGGCTGCCAAAGCAAGATGCAGCCTGTTCTTTGCACTACTCCCCACCTTTTTTTTTTTTCCTGAGTGCACTTTAGCCACAGCAAGAAACAGGAGCTGGTCTGGTGAGAGAGACTAGCATGAGCTGAGCCATGAGGCAAATTTCCTGTGCCCAGATTCCTGCATGAACATGCATGAGAATTGCACTGTAGTACTGTGTGGGTCATCATTTTAATCCTAAAACAGCTAACATGGGTTCCTGAGGCGGCAGCACGGCATTTCTGCTTGGGCTGACTCTTTATATATAGTACCCTAATCCTACGCTATGGCTTAAGTTGATGGTTAGGCACCTCAACATGACACTATTGAGAGGGGAGGCCTGGCAGCGAATCTCTTACTCTCTTACTTGCCACCTGCCTTGGTGGACAAGCTTTGGCGATCTTTGCTTGCTGCACTACACTGTGTCTAACAGAGAAGTATGTCAGTGCTGTGCCAAAAAGCCCTCGAGCTGTAGGCCAGTGTGGCCCAGCTGCTGCAGGTCTATAGCTAGTTGACGCAGCTCTTGCTTCTGCTCTGCGGCATGCAGACACACTGAAGGTGCCCAAATGCCTGAGGGTGGCACCAGTCCCCTCCACCATTCCTATTTTTGTCTAAATAAATGCTGCTGTACGAATGCATATGTACGTAAGTGATGCACAATGCTCTTTGTATCAGCATGGACTTCATTATGTCATGCATTTTGTGTTTTGTGATCAAATACTGCAATAAGTGCTCAGCCTTCACACCTTTGAATGCATTCTTCATATTTCCTTTTTAAACTTGTGCTCAGATAATTTTCCTTCCTTCCTTGCCTTTATTGGGCCAGGCAGGTACTCTTTATTAGGGGATGCCAACACAGGTATCCCATTTCTGGGTCTGGGTGGCCCATTATAAATGAGGATCCTGCTTTCTAATGCACCATAGTTTCAGAAAATTTAAATCTAAAATTTGGGTTCATCTTTCAGTAAGTTTCTGCTCTGCTTGTTGCAGAAGAACATGCTTGTTTGCTTGTTTGTTTTTGAGGTTATGTGCACGTTACTGGGTTGCGTAACCTGATAGGAACAGATCTGTAGAAACAGTAGGGTCCCAGTATCTACCCATTTGCCTTCACAGGGAGGGAGGTACCCTGGACTAGCTCTAGTCTGGCCCATTAATTTTTGGAAGTGCATCATTTGCTCTGAGAACACAATGTGTGGTATAGTTTCATCAAAAAAAATGGTTTGCTCTCTTGGAGACCACTCTGCAATGTGAACCAAATCCAGACAAGTGGGGACCATCAAGAGATTCATTTCAAAGGCACGCTTCAAGCTGAATGGAAACACTAACTAACACACTAACTAACACTAACAAAACACACAACCAGTGGATCTACTGATCATCGTTTCCAACAGCTACTTTAAAGCTGCAACAGTGACGTATTTTAGTAAGAACAATGATCTTAGAAGTCTTCTACAGATATTTCATGATCACATTGCTAGTGACATGGAAAACCCCCCAAGACTTAAATTCTCATGAGTAGTTCAGAAAAACTGCACCACTTAGTACAGATTCTGCACCACTCACCCTTTCTGTGATCAGGGACTGATTCTTCTCTTCATCCCCAGTCTCCTCTTTTTAGCTACCAACACAGCAATGGCTTGGCAGACATCTCTGCTACAGAATGAACAGGGAGAACCAACTCTGTCAAGGATCACATTTCAGCAATCAAATATCCATGTTTTCTTTGTCTCTGGCTAGGATGGATGCGGATCAGCAAGATTAGAGGCTCAAAACTGCACAGCTCCTTCCTGAGCTATCAAAATCCTCTCCTAGATGCATATTCTGGCAACACCTACACGTGATCAAGCCATTCAAATGAAACAAACAGGACTCACTTGTAGATCCAATGCTGCAATTTTGCCTTTATCCCCCGAGTTCCTTGTGTATTCCTCTATGGTCCACGATGGCTGGGCGCGTTTCACTTCAGCCAGCTCTGTCAACCTCATGTCTGTGTAGAGCGGGTTGCTTTTCATGTGTGACTTGAGTGATGCAGGGTATGGATGAGGACTAAAGACTTGTTCAATCAAGAAAGCATCTTTTGGCTGTTTAGAGAGTCTATGTGGCTGTGGGATTTCATATTGCCTGTCTGCCTGCAACAAGGTTCAAAAGAATTTGAGAGAAGAAACAGCACTATGAGGGGGTTAAACACAAAGGACAGAGATATTCCTTTCAAACCCACTATACCGTAATGCTTAAGTTGTGGTAAGAAAAGTATCAGCTAGGACAAAGGTTTTGACGGCCCCAATCCATTTGTTCACCCACTTCTCACAACCGGATGAGGGAAGCATTTTACAAGCACAACCCCACATTCACCATTACATGAATGCAAAGCTGATGCAGCAGTAGAAATTTAGATTTTGTACTGTTTACAGGTTATTAAACTCTTCTGAAGATGGCTCTGACATTCAGAAAGGCCTAGCTGATCTGGAAAAGCTAAGAGCCCAATGCAGGCTTCCAGATTTCTGCTCCAAGAACAAATCTCAGCGTGAACAAATCTTGAGAGAAGCCACCAGGCAGCACCCCCTTGAGACCACACCATCCACAGTACTAATCCAGTGTCAGGCGTGGTCCACAACAGGAGTGAGGAAGGGACTTTCAAAGTCCGTATTTCATCCTGTATACATAGATCTGCAGAAGTGCCATGGTTTTGGAAAAAGGTAACCTTCTTGCCCCTTCTACAACCTGCTAATAACTCAAGATTTTTTGTTCCTCCAGTTGTACTTGTCTTCATCCAGCCTCCGCCTCTCCTTCCTCAGTTCTCTGCCCTTCTTCCCCCTCCTGACAAGGCATACCTTGTCACATGGTCCTGATTTACGAAGGACCTCCCCGGACCTCTCTACTGGGCTCCGTTGTCCACAAAATAGAAATGACCTCCTGCAACATCCACAGGTTAAGCTGAGCAGCAATCAGAGCACAGCACAAGGATGGCCATGAGGGCTATGCAATTTCCTAAGATAGCAGTGGTGGCATTTATGAGGAGGGACGGACAGAATTTTTCCAAATAACGGAAAGGAGACCACAACTGTGTTGCATTCCTACGATAGGAGATTTAAGACCCACGTAAATGACCATGACAATCAGATAAAGAAAACATAATTACAGTTTGTGTCTCACGCTGCACACACAAGATTTCTCTTCTTGAGAAATTCATATCTATTTATTTTGTTGCCTTTTAAATATGCATATACTTCTCTGATAAAAGCCATCACAATGGAATTTCAAAATAACCCTTCTAAAACAGCCACTAGAGAATTTCAGATTGTAACAATTTTCCTTGCATTCTTTTCACCAAGTTAATTACCTGGCCTCCTTTTATCGCCGCTGATGATTAACATTATCTTCTCCCAAAGATTTTACCCAAATTAATCCCCTTCCTTTGCAAAAGAGCAAAGTGCTTTTAGGAACAACTTGACCATATTGCAGCTGCCAAGCAAGAACATATAGGTACAAAATCACTCAATTAGGATAACGATAAAGACAGGCATAATACAGCAGGGCAAAGTATTGCCATACCCTGAGGCTTGTGACAAGTATGGAAGACATTCATAATAAACGCTTAAAAATAATCTAGTTACGTGAGTTAAGGTTGAAATTACCTCTTTAGATTTCCTGTGCCAGTCCTTATTTTCTCCTCCATCTCTTTCTTTCATCTCTTCTTCTGTAATGCCAACTTGGTTGGTATAAGTAATAGCTCTCCAGTCTCGGGGAGAATTTGAAATACTTGCTATTTTGGATTCTGTTGCGCTATTTTCTTCTGTTAATGATCTTGATGACCTCCTAGTAAATAAACTTTTTTTTAAGGCTTTTACTCGAAGACTCTCACTATTACTTCCACTGGCATCTGAACAGCACCATTCTGGGTTGTTCTCCAGTTTGCCTGCATGAGGAGTGTTGTGACACTGAAATATCTGTGGGGAGTTACTTTCGTCTGACGCAGCCTCACTTGTTAAAGAATTAAGATCTATTTGTACGCTGACCTTCTCTGGCTGCTGAATTTTTTGATCCAACTTGCTTAATTTTCCCAGGACTTGGGAGATTTCTTCTCGGACACCCGAGAGAGATTCCAGTTTCTTTTCTATTTCACCAATCCTCAAAACTAATTTGCAGACACTCGTTTTCAGTTCATCATCTGTATTACTGATATCTGCCCGGACCACTTTATCTAATTTGTTACTGACATTCCCGTTGGAGATTTTAGTCAAATTATGTTCAGGTGAGCTCTCACAGTCAGATTTATGTACCTGAGACAAGGAGCCAGTGCTGTTGTAGCATGAGGACTGCATCACTCCCGTGGATCCGCAGATACTCATGTCATCCAAAAACCGGAAAATGTCACTGATATCATCACTCACAATTTCAGAGTCATCATCCGACTGCTTTAGCGAGTGCCGCTCACCGTACTTGGCTTGGCTCGGTGCACACAAATCCTTGCATTTTTTGTGGTCCAGAACTTGCTGCTCCGTTTGTGTCCCAACACTAGTGGTTCTGTCAATGCTTAAGATCTGAACAGGAGTACAATTAATGCTTTTATCCTTAAACTTTTTGACTGGCTCGTGTTTCTCCACATCTAGGATGGAAGGAATCTCCTTGGGTTTATGCCCATTTTGTTTGACAGCGTAATTTGCCTGTATAATTGGTTGCTGGTCCTTGGCATTTAGATAGGACTGATGCCTGTCAGCTGGAGGAAAGTTTGGAGATGGGCTGTTTGAACTCTGATATCGCGGCTTCTCTTCGGACTGCTTCCTATTAAAAAATGATCGTTCAAAGTCTGGTACCTCCTCAGTATTTAAACTCCAGCTTTTAGCTGGCCAGGCAGTTTGTTTGCTTGGCTTTCCAGTCCACTTTTTGGTGTCCTGGGGCCCAAGAACAGTGGTTGGGCCAAAATAAGTTGAAGCTTGAAGATCATCTAAACTTTCGTGTTTTACTCGTCTTTTGTCCGGTATTGGAGAATAAACTGGATTCAAGTACTGGCTGCTATATGGCATTTCAAAGCTGTGGTTGAAGAAAGCCTGCTTAGAGCTTTCTTTCCTGTTCTGAGGCTCTCTGTGTCCATCTTCTGGCTTTTTATTGGATGGTATTAAGTTGGGAGATATGGTAATCAGATTATGAAAATCTTCTTTGAATATATTTCTTTTCTGGACACACGACTGCATCACAAATGGCTCATCATTTGAAATGAAGGTCTCTTTTATACCTGCATTTATAGGCAAGGAGTCCTGGTCCGAAATCGATTCGTTTTCAATGTTCATTGGGAAATACGTGCTCTGCATCTCGCATGGCGGAGACGTGGCAATGGAGTAGGACGCCAGAGCCTGCAGCCTGTCCAGGGAGGCAGCCCGGCCCTTCATCTCCTTATTAACGCCAAGTAAGAAGTTTGGTTCTGATGAGGGTACAAATTGTTGGCAGTCTTTGCAATCCATCTTTCTGCATTTTGAAGACCTTCTGGCTGAAAAGCCCCTGTTAAATTCCTGGTCGTTCAGCTCACAGTTCGGCACGCAGTCTGCCATATTGCAGATCTCCGTATCAGATCTGCAGGATTCAAACGATTCTTTCTTCTTTACTTTCTGCCTTGCAACTGGAAGTTTTTCCTTGGCCACTCCCCCATTCATTTGTATAAGGTTGAATATTGTTACTATATCTGCTGCAACCATGATTTTCTTTGATTGCTGATTGTTTACAGTGCATCTCATTTTGTCTTTGAACAAAGTCGCTGGGAAATTGGGATCCAGGCAAGCAGTGTAAAACAGCACGCTTCTGAGCTTGGCCAACTGGGACAGATCAAACCTCGCACACAGTGATTTGCAGAGATCCTGATAAGAAACAGTATTCTGCTTAGTATCCAGTTCTTCCAAAATCTTCACTAGGAAAAGCGAGGATTCCTGGTTGGTCTCCATGGCTTACGTGTATTTGGTTGTTTAGCCTGGAAACTGCGTTCCACTTCTGTGGTGATACACAACAGAAAATAAAAAAGATAGTAAATCACACATAGATAATATTCAGGACACTCTATTCAGCCATAGATCTAGCCTGACTACCTAGCTATGGGACTGAGGATTTGGTTGCATATCCCACCCTCACGTTTCCAAACTCCAGGGCTGAAATCCTAGCACCGAGAAAGCCAGTAATGCTTCAGCGGAATCAGGATCTCATCCAAGGAAGCTCATTTACGTCTGTGGGTCTGTCCGCTAACGCGAGCAAGTGGAAAAATAGCAGAAGCTTTGCAGCATCTGAACTAATGGCATATATACGGTCACAGCCCACTTGCTACTGGGTTTTCACAAAATATCTTATCAGTGTAGAGGAGGCTGAAAGTACAGATGTGTCAAATTGGCAACAATTGCAGGCCCTGCTCGGGAACCAGGAATGATCCACCACAGCGCGACAGCCCCAGCTGTTCTCATGTCTGACTGTAAAAGACTCTCATAAAGATTTTCTGCAATAAACTTTTGACATTTGAGGGGGGGGGAGAATCTGAGCAGATAATTACCATCTTGCATACTTGAAAATATTATCTTCTCCTCTATTTTCAATTAGCTTTTCTAGATACCATGATGCTTTTTTCAGAAATACATTTTCCTGAGTTTATGATTCAGGAATGGAAGATTAGTCCTGTTCTATCTGAAAATGTGAATGAGCCCCATTTCAGCAATAAATGCAAAATTTAGAAAAAAGCAGAAAATGTTAAAAAAAAAAAAAAAAGAAAAAAAGCTGAATCTTGAAACCAATCCAGCAGATGCTAGAGTGCTGACTGCAAATCAGGGTAAATTTGAAGACTGAGAAATATCAAGGACAGAAAATATTCTCTTCAATGATGCACTCCCAGAGAAACCGGGGGAATGTAATGCCATTCACCGTCCTTAAATGGTGGGGCAGAGGTGGAGAGCAAAGGCTGCGTGTGTTTACGGATAACAAGAAGAGCTCGAGCAAGCACAGCTAACACAAGCAAACATGTGAGGAAGGATACAAATCCCATGCTTTCTGGGTTGAAATCAATCTCTAGCTGTTACGAATTAGGAAAAGAAGCTGATGGGGGGCAGATTATTTTATACCTGCCTACTGCAAATATTCCTGTCTCTCTGCTGCTAACTACTAGGAGAGACAGCTTACAGGACTAGACAGAACACAGAATGATGCAGCCCAGCAATTCCTATGTTCAGACACCTTCTCTTTGTTATTCCTGCTGATAGGAATGACAAAACCATTCTCCCTTCGGCAAGAAGCTACGGCATCTCCCCTCCATTCACTTCCACCTTCCAATGCCCCTGGAAACTAGTGTCTCTACCTTCATCAAGGGCAGAATATCTATCCAAAAGGCAAAAGAACAGAAGTCAGCTTTACAAGATTTCTTATTTCATATTAGAATCATTTCCCCACCAGAAACATCAGGACTCCTGAGCACCAGGGACATGGGATTCCTGTTCCCTCCCTCACAGCCTTTCATCTTGGCTCCACTGTACACACGAGCCATCACTATCCATGTCAGAAGCCAAAGTACATCAACTTTGGTAGCTAATGCCACAGTACCATCTTCTAGAGAGGAAGGAAAGCAAGCTACCAGGTTGCCTGTAAGAACGCGAAGCAAATCTCCATGCAGACCTGGCTGTTTATTTAAGAAGTATTTTTCTGCTGTCTATGATCAGAAGCTGAGGAGCAACAGCATGAATGCACTTCTGTGAATGTAAACACCACTCTCAGAAACCAATGGCCATAGGGATTTTCCAATACCTCTGCTGCGTGCATGTTTGCTTTTAAAGCTCCTGTAATATGCAGAGGAGAACAGTTCTGCTAGCTGACAAGAGAGCAAAAATATTACATTCCTCAGTGCTCGGCTGTGGAGAGTAAAGCTAAAAGCTGGAGGATGGCTGTATCCCTTTTCTCTTTATCATCAGTGTGTGCTTGGAGGCACAACCTCTTCATCAGACGGACTTTGTATTTCTCCAACATGTCACCATTAGAAAATAAGGCTTCCAGGCTACGTCCAAACGGCTCTACCTACCCACTGCCAAAGCCACCAAGCACTCCCAGAACAAACTTCAAATGCAGGGCTTGCAGAAGCCAGGAAAGTTCTCCAGCTGTCAGGGGCCTGGGGGTGCAAGTCAACTTTTAACATGTTATAAATCTGTCAATTGTGACAAAAATGGAGATCTGTCTTTTTTTGTCACCTACATGCTGAGCACAAACAAAAGCAAATACCTGCCCTCTTTCACAGCTTCACAGCTTCTCACCCAACCCTCACACGGATATGCGTGTTCACAGACCAATACACCCTCTGCTCTCCGCACTGGCCTGCCAAAGTCCTGCTTTCTCCTCGTTCCCACTCTTGCTAAAATGCACAAGTAGCGAGTCTGAAGTATTGTAATTCTTAAAACACTCAACCCCTTTTCTCCCCAACTCCTTCCAAGCACACTGGCTGTACTCGCTCATCCCAATGAGGATATCCTAGGTAGAATTTGCTAGATATTTTCCACTTTGCACAAAGCAGTTCTTAGAGTACACTTCCCATCAAAGGTTTTAACTTCAGTTCTGGTTTCTGAAACCCACCCCTGTGAACCCAGTAAAACTTAGGTGCTGTCAGCTTTTCACAGGTGCTGTGGGTTGACAAGTTCAGTAAATTCAGCAAAAGCTGGAATGAATACCCTCATATCTTGTACTGCTTTTATTTCACTAGACAAGTACTGATAAGGAGTCTTGTTTTGGGGACTCCAGTTAGCACCCAAACAGTGAGGCAAGGGCACCCAAGTGCAGATCCCAAGCAGAGGTACTCTGCCAGGCCTGGTTTAGCTCGGGATGGGACCTCTGGATGTCTCTGCCCTATGGTTCCTACCCCCAAACTGTGAGAGGTGGTGGTCAGCTGTAAAGCAAAGAGGAGGCGAAGAGGTGACAGAGGCTCTGAGAGAAGGGTGAAGGGGAGAACTGAACCTGGAGAGGTGGCAATCCTACCAATTTGCTCGACAGAGGCTCAGGTATGGGAAGGTGGGAATTGAAAAGGCAGGTTGCAAATATCAGATATAGGCCTTCAGGAAAAGCAGGCAGTCTAGGAGTTGGAACAATTTCCTCTTCACCCTTCGGCTGTTAACAGCTTTCTGGTGTGAACGCACTGAGGTATGAACAGGTGCCTCTGGGCTTTACTTGGGCATAGAAATGTGTGCTCCCTCATACTACAGGTTCATGCTTGTGGTCCATGCGGCAGATTCAGGCTGTGAAAAAATACATAATGGGATGTAGTGCCCTTATAAAGGCCTTGAAACTTTGTTTCTGGAGTCAGGGATATAAATATCAGGCAAACCTAGTGCCCAGGGTTTTAGTGGCACATTAAGCTATCCTGTCTTTTGTCAAACCATGTAACAGCCTGTGACTGAGACAGGTGCCTCTTGGCAAGTCACCCAGGGAGCTGTCACATCTCAGGTGCCAAGCTTTTGGCCATGTAGCACTTGGCCACGTACTGTCTCAGCTGTTAGATCCAGGTTCATTCATTATCTCTCAAAATGGGACTGGAATAGACCTGGACATGGCACATAAATGCAAAGATCCAAAATAAGCACTCGATCCTTCAGAGAGAGTACAGGGTCATGAATGAGTCAGAAGTAGCAAAGCGAATGAAAGCACCCACAGCAAGGACAACAGCACGGGGCGTGCTCGGATGGCCTCAATTCCACCAAATTCCTCGTGCCTCACCTCTGCTACCCGCAGCAGCTGTGCACCTCTGTCCCCAACTCACGTTGGTCTCCAGAGGCATCAAGCTGATTGAACACAGACAGTATTTAGCTTAATTGTTTTCAGCAAGACAGTCTCTGACCAAATGAACCACTTAACGTTTTATTGTGAAAGATTTTGTTATAGTAACACTGAGAGGGTCGTTTTGACTTAGCTCTTCTAAGACTCGACATCTGCAGCTCTAATAGCACAATTATATCACTACACAGACTCCTACAGCATCATATTGCTCAGCTCATCGATGGGGTCTGACTCTCGCTGTACGCAGATGAGCTCCAGCTTACCACAAATCAATAACTTATTGCCCTACACCAAGAGCAATGAACTGAGCTCTCATCTTAACATTAACCTATTATTTCAGCTTCTAGAGGAGCAGACCAGAGGTATCAAGATTGCAATGTCCATCCCTAGCAATGCTTTCTGCTGCACAAGGGGATATATTATTCTGTTTTGTCGTTTCCTTAGTTCTCCGTAAGACCTCTCCCCCATGGTCCTCCAGACAAGGGAAACCTGTGCACTCTTCCACTCTGCTTTCTTCCCCTCAGAGTCAAGACAAGGAGTCTTTGTTTGGGCCAGAATGTGCTTCTGTTCCTCATCACCTTCCCAAATCAGCGCTGGGCAAGATTATACTGTAAATTTCCCATCCCCAATGATTTATGAAATTAAAACTTGTGTTCCCATGGTCACATTCCCAGGTAATGCCTTCAGCACAAACCCTGCACTGCTGCATCCACTAAGGAGAGCACATGTTAGGGTAGATAAATCCTGGCATGTGATTCAAGAGAAAGTCCACCACCAGACTTTCCTGAGCAACCACGGGATGGAAACATGCCTTGCATGAGCTTGAATCATGACCACCGGCAGAGAGTCTATGTTATCTTCCTCCGTTATTTCCTCCTTCATTTCCTTCCCCGTTCTTTGTGCTTCTGACATTTGCTCTCCCTGTTTCCCAATATCCACAGCAGGTTCAGCTAATGCACAAATGCAGTTGCTGGAGTCATCATTTCCCTCTCCCTTTGATTTGCCAAGAGGGAAACAGCATCCTTGTTTTGCATCTCCCCTCAACAGTGATGGGCCACCCTATAAAACCATTACAGTGGTGACAGATAGAGCAAGCGATCCTTGCATAAATTCACGTAGAAAGAGCCAGCTACTTCAGTGCAGGAGAACATTAATACAGAGCCTGTAATATGCTGTTTTACTATTAACTTGAGCTCATAAATCTTTCAGCCTGTCTCACCAGCGCCAGATACAATAAAACAAGGCAGGCAAACGCACGCCTTGTGTGAAACATGTAATGCATTGCGATGGAATTCGGTTTCTGGTTTTTTTCACATACTCAAATCCATTTCCCTGTCAAAACATTAAGGAATTTCTGACAAACGAGTACCTCGAGCCCTGCGTGGCTTCCACCGCGCACACACATGGGAGCTGATAGTCTCGGAAACAAAGCCAGTTTCCTCACACCTCTCATTTCTTCCCCTCCCCTGCCTCCTGCTGCTCATTAAGAAGAAAACTAAGAAGCACACTTTGGAGCCCCATCCGTGCAATGGCAATTGCTTCTCTGCTCCCTTCCCTAAGGAGAAGGGTCCTCTCGACCAGCAGATGCATGCTGTCTCATTGAGACCGCCACCTCGGGTGCTCGGGAGCTGCATGCACTCCTGCCCCCAGGGCAGCTATGAAATCTCTGCTGGCTCCCTGCCTCACCAGGGTGATTTTTATTCACTCAAAGGGGCAAACGCCTGCAGCCTGGGAGCTAATGCTCTGTGGAGCTTGGAGGAGCTTGTCCACTAGCTCTAGCAAATAGCTTGCTGCTATTTTGCACGAAAATAATGCATATTTCGCACCCTACACCCTTACCACTAATCTAATCTGCAGTTCACCTGGCTTTTTTGGTCTGAACTAGCATGGAAACAAGTTGCTATTTTCAGGTTCTCATCTTGTGTGAATGAGCCTTATAAAACTATGCTTTGCAAACCCAGCTTATTCACGGAGGCAGGTTACACTGTAAAAGGACTCTTGCAAGCACTTCAGCCCTCCCCCGCCCCCCCCCCCCCCAAAAAAAATCATCAGTTCTTAATGCCTCCTAGCACATAAATTCATTGGGAACTTATGGATAAAGCCAGCATATCCTTATGGCTTTATCAGAGCTCAAGTTGAACAAGGTTTGCCATATGATATTTTTTTTATTACACAATAATGTTAGTCTTAGCATTTGTATTGTTTAGTTATGTAACTCAGGCTGAGACTACTTCACGTGGTCTGGAAAAGTGCAAACAATCATTCTAAACGGTGTATTGAATTATTTGAATTATTACTGCATCATATGTTCGTGGATATTCTTTGCCAACTATTGGCCCATACAAACACACATGCACAGAGAATACTGTCCCATCAATACATTATTAAAACACATCCATGTTAATTTTTTCCTGGAAATCTTTGCATTATGAGGCATCACTGCAAACAGTATCAGATGCAGAAAGGTCTAATCGAGTTAAACGTGAACAACTCGTTCCATCCGTGGTCAGCCTGGTTTTTTTGCAGGGACTGCTTTGCAAGGCAAACCTCGGGCACCACCATCGCCACCCCGGAGCTGACTTTGCCCCCACTGGCTCTCTAGACCCGGCTATTGCAGCTCCCTCCCTTGCCGCGCTCCCATCCCCAGCGCTCCCCCTTCGTCCGGGTTCACCGACCCCCGGGGGAAAGGCAGGGTGTCCGTGCTCCCTCCTCTCCCAGCTGCCGGATCCAGCTGTGCCGGACTGGAGCGGAGGTGCCGGAGTCGCAGGAGGAGTTTCCAAGATTTTTTTGCGCCCCACTTTTCCCTGACAAAGAAATGCGACCCCGGGATGCCCGGCGGGGACCGCAGGGCCGGGGGGCTCCTCACCTGCACCCGGTGCCCGGCGGGGCACAGCGGCGCTGAGCACCCCCCTACCCCCCCGCCGCCCCGGCCCCAGCACCCCGCTCCCCGAGGGGGCTCTCAGGGCTGGAGGAGCCGCCCCCCGTGCTCCCCCCGGCGCCGGGGGCTCACCTGGGGGCTGCCCCCTGCCCGTGCTCCGCGAGGGGGGCGCCTGCCTTCACGGCCGGCTCTTCCACCGCAGCAGCGGCTTCGCGGCGAGGAGGAGGAGGAGGAGGAAGAGGAGGAGGAGGAGGAGGGAGAGCCCCAGCCCCGAGCCCCGGCAGGATGCCATAGCGCCGGGCTGCGCTGACAAAGGCGGCAGCAGGTTGGCACAGGAGAGACGGAGGGAGGGAGGGAGGGAGGAGGGGGCTGCACAGGCCGAGCCTCCCCCACCCGCCTCCCCCGCCGCCGCCGCAGCGGGGCCGCCCCGGCGCTGCGCGGCCGCGGGGGGGCTGCGGCAGCGGGCGCGGGGCAGCTCCGGCGGCGGCGGCGGCCGCCCGGCGCGGGGGCCCCGCGGGGAGCATCGGGCCGGCTCTGGAGTCTCTTCATCTATTTATCGTCGGTATCGCGGCAAGTCTCGGCGGCTCCCGGGTAGGGAGCAGCGGCGGGGGGCCCCGAGCCGCCCCGACCCCGGTCGCACATTCCCGCCCCGGATTTCTCTCCCCCAAACTCGGGCAGATCGGCCGCAGCCTGGCACAAAGTGCTGCAGGGCGGCGAAGCCCCGGGTGCAGCCCCGAGGCACGGGGGCAGCTGCTGCCCCAGCACCCATCCTTGCACACTCCCAGTTCCTCGGTTTGTCCATCCGGTTCCTTCCCAGCGCAGGCCCTGGGCGCCGCGGAGCAGGGTGGCCCTCGGGCAGCGGGGTTGGCGCGGTCCCCTCGGGCCAGGCGCCGCGCACGAGGCGCCCCGGGGCCCGCTCGCTGCGAGGGCGAGTCCTCGTGCGAGTGAGCCCTCGCCTCGCGGGAGGGAGCTCACCCGAGGGCAGAGCGCTGCTTTGTCTCGCCAGCGGCCAGCTTACCGAAGGGCCCGGGAAACGCTGCAGTTTCCATTAGAGGGGCTGCTGATGAGTAAAACGCTACGATGTCAAAGACTATTTCCCTCTCATCTCATTACTCCCGTTTGGAAAGCAGAATACCAGGTTTTCTTTCCTAGAAGAACTGATTCAAAGGGTCATAGGCACTAACACAAAGCACGAACGTCAAATCAGCTTGGGAAACCAGCATAAAACTATGTGTTTTACTTACTCTGACCACCTTGGATAAGTGTATCTCTGCTTTCCTGGATGAAACACGAGGTCAGGAGAGGGTTTTCATCTGAAAGCCCCTGATGTGCTAGTCCTTCCACCGACTTTGAAGAACACTAGGTAATTCAGTGTGTATATAATACCTGTAAAGACACTTATGCACATAGCTACTAATAGAACAAGAGAAGATTAACATACATGTCTGCAGGGTGAGGACAAAGGTGTTTGCTGGACATTCATTCTTACCACTACTTAACAGCGCTGAAAGAGGCAATGTCCTTGGGTTCTATTTTCCACACATTTTCCAGGCTGTTTTATCCTGTAAATAGCCATTTACTTATAAAAGGCACGGCTGGATGATTTCAGCCCTATACCACTTCCTGCAGGACATGCCTTCAGGTAACCCGGATGGGACAGAGTCACAAGAAAGCTTTCTCTTACCCTCCAGAACTGCAAACACCAGGGAAGCAGCAGGAAACATCTCTGACGGCTAGTCCAGAACTGGTCGATGCCATTGGTTTTGGCCAGGCTTGGTATGCGACTGAAGCTCTAATGAGCAGCTCCGCTCTGGTTCACTGACCATCCTGACAAAAGCAGTGACAGGTTGCCCGTGTTCACTCCCATGCCAGAAGCTTAGTCCTACGACAAATTAAAGGAGCATAATAAAGATAATAATTAGGTCAATAATGTATTCCCTGACCGCCTTGGAAGGAGGATGTCTGATCAGCAGTTCCCCGAGCGGCAGGAACCCCCCAGATTTACGACCCCGAATCCTCGTGGGAGGAGGAGGGCTGTCCGGCCGAGTCAGTGCTGGCGAGTTGTAGCTGTGATATGAAACATCTCATTGAGAATTCGCAGCAGTTTTAAAGCTCCGGGCTTCAACGGGAGGGATATGAGGAACCACCTCTGGAATTTCACTTCTTGGAAAAGGCACGTGCTGCTGGGCCGTGCGCCGTTGTGGGCTGGAGTGCTGCGATTTGGGTGTCAGCTAGCGGCTTCACTGCCTACCTGCTCTTCAGCACGCCGCTCAGCATCCATCAAGTGGCCCTTCGCGAGGACACCACAGCGGAGAGGAGTCAAACTCCAAACAGGGGCCGCAGAGCGAGGAAGCTTTGGCCACTTTTCCTTCCGTTTCCCTCATTTCTCCCTCCCCCCTGCCCCCCCCCCAGCATACAGAAGTTGCATTTCACTGATAGGAAGGGTTTTGTTTCATTAGCTTTTTCTTTTCTTTTTTAGGTAGCACATAATTAGGAATCACCTGCAAGAAATTCGTCTGAAACAGTTAAGTGTGCTGCAGATTTCTAAACACGAGACCGTTAGCTCGCAAAAAACCCCTGACCTGGGTGGTGCATGCTCCAGTCTGGCCCTTCTGGATATGGGGGACAAGGGGGAAACAACGAGGTGCCCCATGGCGGCGGGGCAGGGAGCAGGGAACGTCTTCCCGGAGCGCAGGGCACGCTGCCGGTGTGCAGCGACCTCCTGTCCTCCTGCCTTCCCCCGCTCCCTCCATCCCGCTCCCGGCTCTCACGCGCCCCGGGTTCAATAGCAGCCTCCGTGGGAGTTTCGTCGGGGGGGGAGGGGGGACCAGCTCTCCCCGTCCCCATTCACCATCTCATTTTAGCGCCGTTGCCTCCTGCCCCCCTCCCTGCCTTCCCTCGACATCCCTGCTTTGTTCTCCGCTCTCCTTTTCCCTTTCATCTCTCCTTCCCTTCGCTCCACACGTGGTGTCTCGTCTTGCTCCTCCGCAGCCTCCACCTCCCCCGGGGCCGTCTCATCGTGTCCCCCCCGGCACAAATCCGGTCCCATACGAGAGGGCTGCGCTGAGCCTGGGCCGCGCGCGCGCTCGTCTCCCAGCCTCGACCGGCGGCGCAGCCCGCTGCGGCCTCGTCCCGTCCGCCCCGGAGCAACGTTGAGCCAAAGAACCGGCATAAACCGCGGGGCGACTGGGCTCGAGGCTCCTGCTTTGCTCTGTCTCTTCGGGGGTGGCCGCGACACCGCACAGCTGCTAAGGGCTCGGCTCTGCAAGGGCTTACACCAAACTGCCCGGCCCAGCGACGGCAAAGGGACCGGCCCAAACGCTCATTTTTTAAGCATCCAGAAGTCACTATGGAATAAACCCTTTATTCACCTTACTTGTTGCTACCTCTAGGCAAGTTTGTACCATTAAAAACACACACAAAACCCCCCCAGCAGATCAACATACCAAAAAGCCCTTCAACCAGCTTAGTGTTTTAGGAGCTCCCTCAATCATCTCCTGAAGAATCTCTTTTACTTAGAGGTGAAAGCAAATAAATTTCATTTTAACCGGGTCACGACCGACCATACCTAGCACCTTCTTCTGCCCGGACGTTTCTTACACAGCTAACACGGCAGTCAGGTGGTGTTGCTGCTTATACCAGGGGAGATCGGTGGAGGACTACAAACCACAGCCAAGGCTGGGCAAACGCTCTAGAGAAAAAGAGTCCCCGCCGAAACCGCTCTCTTCCCGTCTCTGCCACGGGCCGAGTGAAAAATTTGTTTCTCTCAGAGGTTAAGACAAATACTGAAACTTCCTGCATCGTTAAATAGCACTTAGCAATAAGTAGCCTGCAGTTTGCTATTTTTACCAGGCACTTCGTATTTGCACTTCCTCCGAAATCTCAGTGGGGCAGCAATACTGCTGAAGTTGGCTTCGGTGGCCAGCATGCGTGCAGGCTGTGCCTGGAAAGATGCATCTTCATGCTGGCAGTGGGTATCAGTGAGTGATTGATAGTGGGCAAACTTCTTGTTCAGCTAAACGTTTTTTGGCACAGGATCATCTGAAAAGTAATAAAAAAATAAAATTAAAAAAAAAAAACAGATCTGTCTGTTGAATAGCATACACCCTTATCAAATGCGTTAACTGGAAAATAGGCCAAATTCCTCAAAGTGGTGCACTTGACACTAGTCCTAGGCAGAAGTGGGGTATTTTTTTCCCACCTAATATATTTACAAAGAACAACGTAACTCAGAAGTGAGATGGACATATAAAATATTTTTGTGAATACTGGTCTACAATTTTAAATGAATTTCCATCTGCCATGTTCAGTTGCTTTCCAGTGGGTGTGTGAACAACTGGCTTTTGCTGGCACAAATGCCTACAAAAAACCCTCCCTCTCCATGCTGCATGTTCCAGCACTTGTAAAATGGACTTTTAAGACCGTGCACACAGACATTGATGACTGAAGTAATTGCAGGATAATCTGTTTAAGAAGAGAAACTTTATATTTAAGCTTGTTTCACTCAGAACAACTCAATTATTTATATTCATGTCCCATCTTTTCTTACGTGAGCCTTCACCTGGGCTTTTCATTTTGGGTGTATATATATATGAGGGGCTGCTTTTCAGACGCAGCCCCTGGAAGGGGATGAACATCTTGCAGATCACTGGAAAGCTGCACAGATGGAGCCAGCGTGTTTCACGTTTATCTGCATTCGCCTTTGCTCGCCCTGTTAAGGCACCAGTCCCTCTTGATCCGACAGGTGAAGCCAGCAGCCAGCCTGACCGGTAACCGTCTGGCTGCTTTGCACGATTTCTTTGACCGCAGCTGAACAGGCTGCCTGAGGTCTGGGGTCGGGGCTGCAGACGTATTTGTTCTGTGTGAGCTCTGGGGAAGGTGTTACCTTCCATACCGAGTACCGGAGAGAGCAGGTATTTCCAAGCTGTGCAAAGCACGTGCTGATTTCTTGCACATGCAGGTGAATTTTCTGTGCAATCTGTCTCCCCGTTGGTTACTGGCTCATCCCCAGGTCTTACACAGCAAGGTTTTCTGAAGGAAAATCCAAAAAACTTCCCAAGAGAGTTAAAGCCTGAAGGAAGGTATTTCACCTGCAGGGATGGTCCGAGGCGGAGGGTGGCACAGCCTTGCCGTTAGCCCTCACACCGTTTTCCCAAACGTGGTCTGACCACATGCCCACTGAATCCAGAGACTTTCCACTCACATCGACGGATGTCAGATGGTGGTCCCTGGCAATTAGGTAATAAGTTGAATGGTCTTTAAAGTTCTTACTGTCACCAAGGAATTCAAAAACATCTTTGCTTTTATTGCCCTGTGTAATTATTTATTGAGATGGCCTTTTTATAGAATCCCCTCAAAATATCCATCCAGATTAAGGCCAGTAGGGACTATTAGCTCATCAGCTCACAGAATAACATATCTTATAGCATTTCACTCAATAACCACTGTGTTTAGCTCAGCAGTTAGCATTTGATTAAAACGTAACTTCCAGAAAAGCCTGCAGTCTCCACTGAAGACATCAAGAAATGAAGAAATTCTCATTTGCTTTGGTGATTTGTCTGCTGCTTAATCCCTTCACAGCTATAAAAATGAAACACACCTACTGAAAATATCCCTGTGCCTCTAAAACACCTCAGGACACTCAACCGGGAAGCACTAACATCTGAAGCCCCCCATCCCCTCTCCGGTTTGTACGTTCCACAACGCCAGCATGGCGTGACTTGCAGAGAAAAGCTTCGCACTGTCCTACAGGATGGAGCTGTTCATCCTGATTTTGGCCTTACAGTTTGGAAGATGAAGGAAGAGTCTTCGCAAGCCACTGGTGAGTGAAAGGACAAGCAGTTCTCCTTCCTGGCAGGTGGGCCAAGGGGCTCGGGGATGGCAAAAACCTCTGCAGCTAGGAAGATAAATTCTATTTTTTCTTCCATCAGACGGA
Source organism: Rhea pennata (assembly GCF_028389875.1). Lineage (NCBI taxonomy): Eukaryota > Metazoa > Chordata > Aves > Rheiformes > Rheidae > Rhea > Rhea pennata. The sequence goes on along the minus strand of NC_084672.1, from coordinate 9,469,905 downwards.
AGTTGGTGTTTTGATACATTTTACGTTCTCGCTTGCTTTAAGCTCTGGCTTCCCCATCTCCTCTGTTAGTTTTGCTTGAAGGAACAGTTTCTGATTCTGGGAACAGTCCTACTCTCAGCTTGTTTGTGTCCAATTTTGGGGAGGGGTGTACCTCCATTTAACCTCAAGCTTTATTGTCCTTGCTTTTATTTATATCCCTTTCCTGCATCTTTACCATTTAGGTCCATGGGAATAAGGATCACATGTCAGCCAGATGCTCTAAGGTCTTCACGGATTAAGTGACATGTTTTGGCTAACCCCATCCAAGGGATGGGGTCAAAAGGCCTATCACAGCCCTGTTATGGGTCACTGGCTCATTTACAGGACGTATTACATGATATGAGAAGCACCATAACAACATTCCTTCATTAGCCAGAAAATCGTGTTTGTCTCATGCTGGGAAAAATGGCAGATGAACAGCAAATGACCCATATGGATCACATTAAGTTAAATTACATTATGAAGATAGTGAACCGCTTGTGACACATCCTACGTGATGCTCTTTAACGATAATAAATAGATTGAAACCTTGCTAGCATTTAGTCTTTTTTCCCCATTGACTATGGGCAGGTAGTTGAGCAAAAGGATCTTTCTTCCACCATCTGTATCTCTATTGAATTTAATTAGGTTTGCAAGGTTTGCTCTCTAGGTGAGTTATTCTAAGTCCTTACAACTTTACCTGCAGTGCCTGGGGGATTACATGCACATTGAAGTCTAGCTCTTCCATAATCACATTATCAATGGGGACCATGTAGAACCACCTTTTACATGGCAGTTTTGACACAACGCATTTAGTATGTGGCAAGGATTTAATATTAAAAGGACACACTTTTATTCTGTACTAGGGAAGAGCTGTGAGGCCAGTTGTATCCTACCTGCTTGTGCACATCAAATTCAGGAGGATCCAGGAAGGTCCTGCCAAGAGACACAGAGAGAAGCCCAGAAAAGAGCAGCTCAGGGACGGCATGGTACAGCTGGCACATCTCCTGAGGAGGAGTTGCATCTACTCATAGCCAGGCTGGAACTGAGCAGAAATGCTTGGGGGCAAGACAACAGCAAGAATCAGTGAAGCACAACTCCTGACATCTACCTCTGTGCAATCGGTTTCAAGGTCAGGACCGTACTTGCTCCATGGAGCAAGAGTCTGCACCTCGCCTGCAATACTCCTGTGCACTCTGTTTCAGCTCCTAACTGAAGTTGGCTGACCGGGAAAGATAGAGATACAGCTACTGCCTCCCACCTCTCTGGGTAGGAGGAAACAGCTTGAGCTGCTCGCCCATATCACCTTCACATGGGCTGCCCTTGAGATGGTGTCTCCTGTTGCCATGACTGTACATTTGGATATGAGCTAGCCAGAATCTGCCCCTGAGTTTACAAGACAAAGTCTTAATTTTGTTTTCTAAAGTGCTAAATGCAATGAAAATAGAGCCAAAAAAGATGGTGTGGGAGACCTTATTCTTTCATTAGTAGTGCAAATTCCATTGCCACCAAATACCAGTAAAGGCCAAGAACTAAAAAGGATTTTTACAAGTATTCTTCATTTATATGGATAATGAGGCTATCCAGAATTGGAATGATAACTGTCAAAGCAAGAGATGAGTCTTGGGAGGTGTTCGAAGATACGGAGGGGACAAGAGATGCACAACAGCAGTGATTTGACAGGTTCAACTTCTGCAGATAGCCAGTTGGTCTGGCTGTCTCTCATGGCTTAAGCTGAATGAATTCCCTTTGGAGGCAATACAATGTTTTTTCCTTAGATGAAGATTAACCTACAACAATGCATTTTTTGCAGTGTACCCTACAATATCTGCTGCTAGCCCTCCTGGTGACAAGATCCTGGATCGGAGGTACCATTCTGATCGGATCCGTTATAGCAGCCCCTCCCTTCCCTCCCCCCCCCCCCCCCCGCCCCATTCTGTGCTCCAAGAGGCCATGCCAGATTCTGCATCTAAGGATAAGGAAGTAATTGATCCCACAGAGGAAAAGAGACAGCCTGAAGCCAGAGACAGGCACACACAAGCTGTAAGAATATGCTATTTGTGTGTCTACCTAAATCAGTAATAACTACCAGAAGCCACAGTGGCCATGGGGCTCTTAGGTAAAATTTTGGTGAATCTCAGATTTGGAAAGTAGTTTGGAAATTCACGTGTGCAAGAAGGTAGCAGGAAACTGTGCATTAAAGGGGGAGTGAGGTGCAGAAAACCGAGTTTTCCCAAAGAGGCTACCACAACAACTAACTACGCTTGCAAATACGAACACAAGTAGCAAGCAATATTGTTGCTATAAGTACATGCTAGACCCTTTGGGGAGGTAGGAATTTGTTGATACATAGGCTGAGACCCAACAGCTCATTTCACTGTAAGATAGGAAATGGATGTCTTTCAGGGCAAGCTTTCCCGACCCAGACTTAATTTGGACAGGCAGATCAGACACTCGCCGGTTCCCCAGCACCCTGCCCAGCTGGAGGTCATTTATTTTGGCTCCAGGGGTATCAAATTCACTATGTGAATTTATCATTGTCGAATAAACACTAATACAGTGTCCTAGGTTTGAGCAATAGTGATTTTTCTGTCAAACCCACGCTGAATAAAGGATAAACATCAAAATTTCCTCTTCTACACTAGAGCTAAACAAACCAGGGTGTAGAAACACAACAAAAACACCACCACACTCTTTGCAAATTGTTTCCTCTCTTCTAATTGCATTCCCCATCTAATTTCACTTTTGTTATAGCTTGGGGAGGTAACAGCTATTGATCTATAACTATTTTGACAAGGAGAGGTGCTGCAGAAATAGCAGGAATCTCATCAGGTCGTTGCCAGCTAATACGGCCACACAGTCAGGGAGCGAACAGTTAACACCGAACGCCGGCTGTTCTGCTCATCACTGTCCAGCAAGTGTAAGGTCCTCTGAGGACCTGAATTCACATTTGGGTCCAGCTTGCAGTATGAAACCTGCACTGGGGTAATGTGTGCCTGCAGAGCTGATTGCACGGGAGCCAGAAACACAAACACAAGAGCTGCAAACACGTTTTCCATTGACTGCGACGTACCATGTCTTATTTATCATGAGTCAATTGATGACTAAACTCACCCAGCAAACTCATAAAAGCATTAGTTTGTATTTGTTGTTCACATTCAGAGATACTACACATCAAAAAGGTCAATGCCTCCCAACTAATTCAATTATAACGGCGTCATCTATCATACTAGTTCAGCTAATACCACGTTAGCTCGTGGTTTTTGAAGAATAATAAAAATTGAAGCGTACATACAGGATATTCCACTTTAATGCCAAACCTTCTCCCCGATATAGAGGATCTTTCTGCGACCATTCTCCTCCAAGTGCTTTGTATATCTAAACTCCCTGTTTTTGCAGGCAGCAGGCTGGCTAAATGCATCGAGAGACAGTGCTGTAATCCAAAGCAGCGCTACTTACACTTAGCTTGAAAAATGAGAGTCCCTGAGGATGTTTTATTTGCCTGCATTTGTTATTAAAGGCATGACGACTTCAGTTCATTGGTTGGTCTTTTTCAATAGATTTCACCATGGAAGGAACCAACACCTTTCCCTATATCGAATGGGAATTTGGAGGCAAGATAACCAGAAGGCAAGGATTTATATATATTTTTTACACTATCTCATTGCATAGACTTATTAAATTTGATTTTTTTTGAAGTTTAGACAAACAATCTGGACAACTATAGGCTCTTTAATCTGACTTCACAAGCAAGCGAGGCTTTTTAATACATGTTGAAGTAAAGGGTTCTAGAAGCAAATGGTGGCAGGAGAAAATGCACCAAGATAAATCACACCCAGTGACACCATTATCTTGCTCTGATAAAAAGGCCCATTTTTTTAAAGCAACAAATACGACCTGTCTGGAGTTTGGCAAGGTAGCTGGTGAGGAAAATTAAGTTAGTTGGAAATGATTTGGATGAATTTAAAGCCATTAGTTAGTTTCCCACTCATTGCCTAGGAGACATGGTGACATGCCGGTAAGAAAGGAGAATTATCAGGCTGGGGAGAGATTACTGAAGGAATTCCTCAAAAACAGAGATCCTCCAGAATGGATCTCTATTCTGGAATTAAAATTTTCGTTAATTATTGCTGGCACAGAGAGGTGCTAAGAGGTGCTAATACCTTTGGTGGCATTCATAGCAAAGGAAATCTGAATATTACACAGAAACAGAGGCTGAGGAATAAGGCAGTCTCATTGGGAAGACTGCCCCACATGGTCTTCTGTGCTCAATAGCGCCAAATCCGGGGTAGCAAGTAAGTGATTGGGATGAGCCTGTCTTATAAGAGGAGACTATACAAGCTGCCTCATTCAGGCTGGCAAAAATGAAGCCTGAGAGGAGCCGTGATTACTTTCTATAAATACATCAAGGGGGGTAAACATGAGGAAGAGAGAAGAGCTATTTAAGCTGAGGAAGAATATTGGCACAAGAACAAATAGATGGAAATTGATGAAAAATAAATTTAGACTAGAAATTATTAAAAAAAAAAAAGGCTTCAGAGAACTAAGTTTCTAGAATAGCCACATAGAAAGGGGGGGATAAACTTTCCCCCTCTCCATGCAAGCTTGCAAAGCTAGTGAATGGGTTTGTATGGCAGGTTGGGCTGTGACAGCAGCATGCTGCACCCAAGTGATCCACCCTGGCCTGGGTCCTTGTGCCGAGCAGACGCGAGACCTGATGGTGGATACCTCTGGAACGAGAGAACTCCAAGCTTCCATTCTACCTTTGTCGTCCACAAAAGTTCAGATAGACACATGCAGTTTTTACGATGTCAAGATTTTCCACCAAAGAAAATCACTGGGCTAGTGGTCAGAAGGGGCCACGTAGTGTCCTGCCCTGCAAGCAGGTATTAGCATCTGCACGGTCACGTCAGGCTGCGGTACTAACACAATCAAAATGAAATACTCTGTGGACAGAGAGATATTGCTAATTTCCAGCTAGATCAGTTGTTAGGTGCCTATTCATATGCTCAAGGTGGTGGAAATGTGGAGCCAAAGGCAGGGAAGAGACAACACCTCCTCTACAGAGCCTGCACCCAAGGCTGGTTTACAGCAGCCTGAAACTTCAGCCTTAGAAAGTGGGCCATGCATTTCTTCCATGTTTTAGCTTTCAGAAAGATTGAAAGTCTAGTTGTAAAGCAGTGCAGAGCAGAAGGGAGGAAGACAAGAATGATGGCAGCAAGGTAGCTGGGCTAGTCACAGTCTTCTAATCAGCAGCGCCCTGATGACGCTTTGTCAGCCTCTAGAATTGCTTCATCATTTAAAAACCACCAGAAATATCCTCATGTCCTCTCCATGCATCAGCTTAGGTCCTCATCAGGACAATTTTGGACCAAGCTTCAATGCTATTCTCTTTTCACTTGACACTAATGCTGTGTCTATGCAGATAACCCAAAATTGTTTCTCAAGCTTGTCCCTGTAGGCCACCTCTGTGGTGAACTCTGCAGCCAGCATGGTGGGGCTGGGGGCAGTTTAGAACAGTGGCTGGGACCACAGTGTTGGGCTGAGGGGATGGGGTGGAACAAACCCCTCTGATTCCCACGCCATCAGGAATGCCTCCGCACCGCACATCTGGAAGACTACTTTTAAAGCACCTAATGCTGCATCTAGTTCAGACAGAGCTGAGAACTGGGGCCAGAGCCTGACCTGGGGCAGGTAGCAGCCAAGCCAGGTCAGATACACCACTCTCTGCTGACAGACAGGTACCTAAACTCTGCAAGGCTTGGTGAGCAGGGTTTATAGAAAAGCAAAAAGCAAAACCCCACATTCCCATCAAGAGCAGCTGAAATACTACCATGAACTTCCAGCCTCCCAAAGAGCTCTGAGTTATTGGTTAAGTTTAACATTAATAAGGATCAGAGACCTTGCGTAATACTGAGCCCAACCCTTACACTAGCGGTATATTGCTTATATATATATTAAATCACGCAGGAGGCAGTCATCTGTACTCATATAGCAGCATTATTATGAGACTCACAAAACACTATGCATAATCATACAGTTAACATAACATGCTACTAACGATACGTGCGAAACGGAGGCACCAAAAGCCGACGCTACAGCTTATTGCCGCTTCGATCATCGCTGCTCAATCGAATTATCCTGCTTCAGCTTTGCAAGAGGTCAAAAAGAAAAAAAAATTGCTGTCAAGATTACACAGCAAATCAGTGCCAAAGTCGAGAACAAATTTTTCCCCAGCGCCGCAGCGCCTCGCTCTAACCGCCAGCCCGCCTCGCTCCCGTGGTGCACCGCCGCAGCCCAGGAAGCCGTTTCGTTATTCCAGAGCTTTCGACACAGCACATTTGCACTCGAAGCTCAGAATAGTCTTGTTGCCGTCAGACAATATATTTAAGCATCTTCTCTGAATAGCTTTTTCTCAGGAAAAATGTATCATTTTCTCAGGTGTTTTTACATTATCACAGCAGAGCTGATTTGATGACACACAACTAATGTGGGATTTGGCTTTTACATTTTGTTGTAGCCTGCAATGAAATTAGAGGGCTCCTGAGATACACTCATTTACAGTTATTTTATCTCACATTGGTAAACATCAACTGATCTTCTAGCAATAATGAGTCAAATCCTGCAGCAGACTTAAGCATATTTTGCCATTTCGATGAATGTGGCAATAGCAACATCGCTCTCATCAATCTTACTTTGAGTCACGCATGAGAACGCTCCTGCGTACCCAGATGAACTCAGATCCCCCTCCAGTGTGAAAAGGAAATGCAGGCTTCTCCTCCAGACATTATCTATTAATTTGTGTCTCACTTCTTACTGTTCACATCATGTTGCAGACTGGTCTTACACTTTTGTCATTAAGTTTATTGGTTTGTTCTTTCTCTCTCTCTCTTTTTTTTTTTTAAAAAATACCCGCTGGAGTCATTCCCTTTAACAGAGATCATCACTGTTCTTTACAAATCCTATCTCAAACATCAATCAAGAGCAACATTTTTTAGCTAGCATATGAGTCTGTAACTGATGTTTTCTGTATGATGGCTTATGCAGATGAGGATCTTTCTCAATACATTTCTACACAAAAGAAAAAACCATATACTATTTTTTAAAAAAATCCAACGGATTTTAAATTGAAATCTTCCAGATTTTCTGTGCACAAAGGCAGATTTCACTTGCATAGTCAAACTCCTAGAAGAGAAACATTTTAATTGGAATACTTACTGCTAAATCTTAAATAAGTTTCATCTATAAAGAAAACTTAAGGAAGAAAGAAAAGAATAGAATATTTACTCAAAAGTTGTTCTGGCTCTGGGAACGTGCTCTCCAAGAGAGGACCCAGCTGGCTTAGCTGGGCTTCCCCAGCGCCGCCGCCGGGGTGGCGGGCTCTGGAATTGCTCCATGTTAGCTTACGGAAACTGTCCCTGGACCATCAAGACATTTGCGGGCTCCTCACTTGGTCTTTCCGTGAGAAAACGGTATGAAAGAGGGGATGCTAACGGCACACGTTCTGCTTGCCTTGCAGACGGAGAGCCCGCTAGCAAGGGCTGGAGGCATGAGGTATCTCGAGCAAGCGCGGCTCTGAGGAAAGCTCTTCCTCCCACCTCCTCCTCCTCGCTGGTGCTCCTAACCGAGTGCCGTCCCCGCAAGCCCCTCCATCCCCTGGCACCTGCATCTGCCCAGAGACCCTGGTGCTGAGCACCAGCCCGCGCTTCTCATGGGCACCAGAGGCCACTGACACAAGGACACAGCCCCTGGGGCAAAGCTGATCTCAGGGACGCTCTCTGGGGCAAAAAGCAGAAAAGCCACTAATTTTTATTGTGGTGTACTGCAAATCCTTCTAATGTGCCTGTTCTCAGGCGTGCAGAACAAATAGATAAATAAATAAAGGACCATGTTTTAATCAGAATCCATCACAGAGAAAACAAGGTTGCACAAGTGTGATACTGCTTGGGGGAATGTCGTTGCTTTCTCCTCTTCCCCTTGCATGATATAAAGGTTCTATTAAAAGGAAAAATACCAGTTCCTTAAGGGGGGAAAAAAAAGTGAAGTCCTTTCAAAATGAATATATGTCAGCCCAAACTGATGGCTTTAACTAAATATTAAGGATTAATTAAATAAAACAACTCTGAATCGAAGTTTGTTTTATACAGTGCTGTTCCTTCAAAGAGGATTTGTGGAGCAAGAACTCGCTCTCTAGTGTTCTTTGAGAAAGAACAAAATCAATTTTTCTAAAGCAAGATTATTTCAGGAGTGAAGTCGTCAGAAATACTGGCTGTATCAGGGACATCTGTTTTCTCTCCCCGTCTCCTTTCTCCCATCAGGTGGTGATTCCGGAAAAGACTGAAAAGAAGCCGAGAACCTACCCCAAAACAGATTATGTATTACCCCTTTTCTCCACGTGATTAGGCTTACGTCCAGATTATTTGGCCACTAGGACACGTTGCCAGGCAGGTGGGCACCCAGCCTCTAGAGTCACCCTTTTGCCCGGGCAGGCCCTGCTGTCTGCAGGAGCAGCGCTGGCCGTGCTTGCTGACAAGCCAAAATGCTTAATTGTTTCTCCAGCAAACACTGGACTTCTGGACAGACAACTCTTGGGTCATACTTAACAATATTTAGGTATGGTTCTGACTAGATTTCAGGCTAAATCCCCCAGGATCTTTAGGGAGGAATATTCACAGCACGTTAGCACTGCAGCGCTCTATGGAAATTTTAAAAGTCAAAAATTTTCCTTATTTAGGTTTCTGCAAAACTTGCCATCGCTGAGGCTGGCTGATGACACGAGAACTGCAAATTAGCACCCGAGATAGCAAGCGGGGAACTGCTGGCCCGGCCTCTGAGTCTCTTCTCCAATCTTGCCAGCGTAGTTCCTGTTCTCTCTTCCAGCTCCAGTGAATTCGGGCCCCTCCGCCCCCCGCACCAGCACCTCAGCAGCTAGAAGGTTTTGTAACTCGATTTCTTTACACATGGATTAAGAGGAACTAGTGGAGACCGTCAGCTCACAGCTCCGGAGAACCAGCATGCCCTCATCTTTTATGGAAACATCCTGGCTTACAGCCCACGGGGCAGCGAATACTCAGAGACCCTTACGGACAGACAGCGTTCCACATCTTACAGGCAGCCGCTGCCCAAAACCGCAGCTGCCCGGAGCAGCCCAGATTCGGTGGAAGCAACGGGTCGCCTCCAAAGCTAGAGCAGGCAGGGCTCCGCAGAGGACATGCCTCCCTCCTCCGCAGGGGGAGGAAGCTACGCGAGGCGGCGCGGGGGTTAATCAAAGCACAAACCGCAGTTCCCACGTGGCTGCCTCTCGCAAAGGCTATCTTTCACGGGTAAAGACTTCACAAAAATGAGAAAACAGCTGCTAAAGAGAGAGAGAAAAGATGCAATATGAAAGTGGTATTAGAGCACTCCTCTGGGCTTGCAATAAGTCGTTGGAACAATTTTTCTTAACTGTATCTGAAATCCCTCCTAAGAGAAACACGCTATTTTGGAGAAGGATGCTTGTATATTGGTATCAAGAGAGATCAGTCACCAGAAGAACCGCACAGCAAAAGGAAATACTGAAAAACAGTTGGAGACTGTATTAGTGATTATCAGACAGGTCAGCAGTAGACATTACAATCTTGTTACTGCCACCATGCAGTAATTTAAATGTATTTAAAACACAAACAGACTAAGGAAACCCACATAAGCACAACAAAATCAGTTCAGTCACCTGCCCTCAGCTGATTTAGAGAACCAGTTTTCTCTCTCCTCCTGCATCCGAAGTCATTTGCAAAGTGACATATGATCTTACCTTAGGTTTTCAAACATCTGGCCAGAGAATGCTCAGATCACATTTGGATTTTTCTACATTACTGCAAATAGTAAATGCAAATCCTGTTACATGTGGTGCACTCGCAGCAGGATGGAGACAGTGCAGCCCAACTGCTAGGAGCTGCATCTAACGTAACCAGAGCAAAACTTGGCCTGGATTTCCATCAAATTCCCACGTTTTCATTGAATTCAGAAGAGAGGCTGAAATGCTGGCCTTGCTTGTTATTGTTTCTCCTGTATTTATCGTTTCCCCAGAAAATGCTAAGAAACTCATTCTTGATTTATATTTACCCGTGAGAAGCGAGGGTAGAAAGGATGCAGGCCCCCTTCCACCACCCTCAGAGGCTCCTTTTTGCAACATACATCAGAAACATGTCTTTCAGGAATTATTTTGCCTTCTTCTCTCCCTGCTTCCCCCGCTCCCTCCCATTTACACTGCACCAAGATCAAGTCATGGCTTTTTAGTATTCTCTAGCCCTAAAGGGGACTAGAACTATTTTGTAGGTCTTTTGGAAGTTTTTTTCCCTGAGATTACCAGAAGAGGAGGATCTGGAAAGCTTCAGAGGACTTCGTTATCTGAAGTACTAGTGGGCAAAAAAAAAGGAGACTGTGGAAACATGCCTCTCACCCTATATCACGACGTCGACACGCACAGATACGAATCCAAAGGCTCTGCACGGCCCATTAGGGATCTAATCTGATCCACGCTACCCTGCGCCAGGCAACAGAGCAAGGAAAAACCAAACCAAACAAACAAAACCCTGACAAACATTTCTGAGTGTTCACATGTAAACCAGCCCAGAGCTTCATCCAGCTACATCAAATAACGAACTTGGAACCTTTGCATCTTAGAGAAAAGACTTCAGCCTCGATTCACAGATTTCAATGCACCAGCTTATAAAGGTTGGCTTCCAGACACATTCAAAGATATATTGTATGTACGGCTCAGTTGGCTACATTTTTAATTTAGCACCAACGATTCTGTAGCCTACATTCTCACCATGCTCTGCACTGGGGCATTAAGCTATGGGAATTTTCCTCTTGACACTGGTATTTAATTATCTGCTTCTGTTGATTATTCAAATTGCATTAGATGTCAAGGCTTGCTAGATTCAAAGACCTCACTAAGATGAAGGCACTTATATCCATCACAGACAACGTCAATGAAGGGAGTACAAAAGCTACACCATCCCTCTGGATAACAAGTAAAAGATATGATGTAAAATATATCCACATAATCTTTTAAATAAAAAGTCTCTTGAAATGTTATAATAGCTTAAGTTAATTAGATTGGGGGAGCTGGAAATCCATCCGGTTTGAAGACCGTGATCTATAGCCAGAGCCCATTGCTGTGTCCTGCAGTGGCCTTGATCCCTACCCAGCCCCACCACGGCTCTTGCCTGCAGCACGGGTAGGCTCTCAGAGCCACGGGTATCTGATCTCAAGTCCTGGCTCAGGCAGGAGTGTTGGAAAAGACCTGGAAAAATTGAATTTGCTTTTGCAAAAAGAGTGGAAATTGCTTAATTATTCTCTCCTCTAACCATTTTAACCTCATTTCCTCCTTTTAAGGGAATATCTTATGCAATTTCCATGCTAAAAGCAGTTGAATGTCAGAGATATTGATCTTGGCTCCAGCCTTTGTTTTTATAGGTTTTGGACCTTCTGTTTTCACACCATGTTCTTGGTTTCTGTTGGTGACAAGTACCACTTTTTGTTTGGGGTTTGCTTGCTTAGCACCTGGGAGGGGACACGCCAGCCTCGGTGCTTTGGTCAGCTAAATTACCACATGGAGGGGACACTCTGGCCTTACCCACAGCCTCCTCCCTGCACTTGCAGAGGCACCAAGACAATTTCCTTACAGGTTCACCACCTCATTGCTCCACTAAGACTGCTGCAGACAGCGCTGCTGAAGCCAGCCTTGGGACGCTCTTCCACTGGCACAGCACGATAGAGGCAGAGCAGGATGGACGCATGGCAGGACCAAGCAACGGTGGGGGCAGCAGGAACCGCAGCTTGTGGCCAACTAGCTCTATTTCAGGTCAAAAGCAGGCAGCTCTGCCGAGCTCAGGGGCAAAAAGGCTTTGCCCCCACACCGGTCCTGAACTATCACCCTCTACCCACCATGGCTGCTCCAAGGAGAACAGCACCTCATCGCTCTGCCATAGCCCTACAAGAAAGAGAGCCAAAAAACCCAACATCTACTGTTTCTGCTTATACAGATATGACATTTCCCCCTGCATTTTAGCAGGAATTTAGCTGCAAACTAAACATCTCACCAAGTTTTAAAGCCCACAGGAATCTAGGCTGATGATTGACAAAGTAGATCTCCTGAGCACAACTCCAGACTAATTAAATGTAGAAAGTTTTTTTTTTTTTTTTTTTTTTTTTTTTTTTTTGTAATAAGCTACTTCTGCATTCAGAGCATCCTTGTCCTTTTATTTCCCTTTTCCCTTCTCCCAAAATACTGGACACTGTCTCCAACTCCCTGCACACTATCTAAAAAAACAAGTACAAAGCACTTTTTCTTCTGTGATGATACATTATAGAAAGGCACATTAATCATGATGCTCTCGTTCATTTATTCACAACCTTATAAACAAGAAATATTATTTAGTTTTGAAGGTTCCCCCTCCTGAGCAAATGAAGACTGAAGTGCCAAAAAACAAAAAGAAAGAAGAAAAAGGAAATTAAAAAAAACACCACATCAAAATATTAAAGAGGAGAGAATATCGAGCCAATACACATGGATTTCTTGCCAAAAATCACTTGAAAGACTTCCACATCTGAAACCAGGACAGAATAAAAGGATTGAAAATATTAAAGAATGTGCTGAACAATTAAAAACAAAATTGAGGGTGCACAGAAATGCTGATTGAAGAAACTTGGTTGTGATCCCAAGGCATTCCTGCTCTTCACTGCAGTTCAAGTGCTTGTCAAGCACAGGAGTTACCGTTCTGTCGCAGAGGCAATAAAAGAAGAGAGGTCCTATCTGGGTCACAGGCACTGACTGCAACTGTCCAAATCCTCTTCTCCATCCACGGCACAAGGTTATTTATCCTTTTGCCAGTGTAAAACACCACGTGCTGAGCTCTTTCACCGCATCAGGGCTGCCTGTGCCACCTGGCAGCTCAGGGAACAGGCCGGCACCCTGACACCACTGAGCAAAGAGGAGCCTGATTTTCCCTTTGCATTTTTGTATAAAATCCTACCATTAACACAACCAGGAGAAGCTGACATAGTAGCATCCTCTATCCACTCACAAAACACAACCCCCAAACGCGAGGCTTACAACAACAGCGTCTTCTCTAGTTGTCTTTAAGACAGCAGCAGGGACAACTCTGATGCTAGGCAGCAGTTAAGGTAAGCAAACATAGATCCGATTCAGAGCTCAAAGGACAGTCAGCAGCCTCTTTCCCCAAGGAGCAAATGGGGAACAGCAGAAAAGTGTAAAAGCAGGTAGGTGTGCATGCGGCCAGTGCTGCGCCCAGCCCAGCTCCCAGAGAAGAACACCAACTTCCCAGCTCAGCTCCTTTGAAGATGTCTGAGTTTCAGCTGGGCAGTACCAAACGCAAGTAAAAGCTACGAGTTTTGGAGCAAACGATAGTACTACAGAAAAGGTGCAGTGAAACGCAAGAACTCTGCTGCCCATACATGGAGCTTAACAGGACAGAGTGGTGTGCACACATCTCTTGCAGGAAAAAGTTACATTGGCAGAAATGTCACCTGCTGAAATGGCTACTGTTCTCACAATCTAATTAGACCTCGCCTGCAAGAAAATGTCAGAGTAGCAAATAAAGGTGTCTGACCCAAATTTGTCAAATGCCTTTCAGCATATCGATAACAGATGGTGTGATGTTTGACGGAATCGTGACGCGTGAAGTCAAGAGTCGCCTGCAAACTCTAGATGATGAAGACATGATTAACTGAATAAAAACCACTCTTGAAGATGGTGGTCTTAATCAATTAATTTCCATTCTTGGATGTTCACCAATATCAAATCAGTTCTGCAGGCTATTTGGAAGGCACTGAGGAAACTTAAGTTGCCAGTAATTTCCTATAACAGCTAGAAAGCATAGTAACCTAGAAAGCAGAAGGTGAATGCAAGTTATTAAGTCTTCCAAACTTCTTGTTCACATTCCAAGTTGGTCATTATTTTGTAGTTAATTTTCTGTCCATTTGTGGCAATGAGACGCAGATGTTTAATTAGTTTTAGCAAAAAAAATCCATTAAAAATTGTCTCACTTCTACCAAACTAGATTTATAACCTGTACTGACAGAGACAACTGAAAAGCTAGAGAAAAGCATTCTGTAGGGAATCCAAGAAAATCTGCATCTTCAAACATTTTTTCCTGCACTCAGGGCCCTCCAGGATCTGCAGAATAAGATACAAAAACACACTTGGTTTTTGGCTGTCACCATCACTTATTCATTTAACAAAGGAGAAAGAAAATCCTAGTTACTGACAGGTCCGTTTTTAATTTGTAGGGTTAGTGATGTTTGAAAAACACTGATGACTTATCCCTGCACTTTTACTGGTAAAAAGCTAGAAACGTTTCATGGCAGATAAGTCAGGAGAGGAGCACTCAGGAAGCATTGCAATGAGCAGAGTTATTGCAGCCTAAGCTAACATCACGGGGGAGCATTCACCACTCAGCCCTCCACAACCTGCACGCGTGAATAATACGGAGTCAGGAGCTGCCGTCAACGCCCTTCCGTCCACACGATCGCATCCAGGCCATTTGTACACCTACCCTCTGTAAATACTTCCTCGGCATCAACCAATTCTAAATTCAGCAGATGCAGCAAAGACGTATTTTTCTTGCCCAAGAAATAAAAAAAAAAAAAAAAAGCTTTTCCAGGTCATAATATCCTTTCATCATAACCTCCCTCCCCCCTCAACTGGAATAGGGAAATTGTTCACGCGCAGACACACACGCATGGGGTACTTTTTGCTCATTGAGCCCTTGAGAGCAGACCTGACACTGCTCTAATCTATGCTAGAGACCAGTGCAGACCAACTCTGGATCAAAGAGGTATCAGAGAGGCCAACCTATCTCTTTTGCACCAAACACAGCACGACTGGTCCATAAACCAGAGCATACTTAAATGATTAAAACACAAAACCCCCAAAGTATGACTGTATTTGCAGTAGAAAACATACAATTTTTTTCGGTAGTAGAACTTACATGATGTCAGCTCAAACCCAGTAATAAACTGGCATTAGCAAATAACTATAAGCACTTTCATACTAATATTTTGCAATCATATCTTTCATTATTATTCTTTTGAGCACAAAAACACTCTATGCTCCTGATTATTTCTGCTCTTCAATTCTCCTAACATCCCAAAGCCTGTGTTGGTGTGGCTAGGAGAACAAATCAGTCCCCTAAGAAATTACTATGCCCATTTTCCACTTTTACGATTTTCTTTCTTCTTTTCTTAATCAACACTGCCATGGAACTCAATGTTCTCCCTCAACCTAAAAGGTTTTAAACATAGCCAACAAGACTAGCAAAATCCACAATTAATTATTTGCAAATACCAATATAAACCTACTTTGGGCACTACACAACCTCATCAGTGCAAACTGGGCTTAGAAATAAAGTAGATATCAAGTTCTTTTAACTCCTTCTTGATCACAAGGTTCCTCCTTCCAGCTGTGTAGTCTTGCTTTCTCATGTGAAAAGCAAAATCAAGAATTAGCAAGCAGAGCAGATTTCTTCCTTAAACAAAACTGAAACTGAAAATTCTTTTTCTTCTTCAAATAAAACTCTACTCTTAACCACAGTGAGCAGCACACTGTATTAGCCAAGAACATTTTAAAAGCTACTATTAGAAAATAGGTTATTCTAGCAAACACAGTCCTGTGTCTAAACTGAACCTGAGAAGCAGCCACTAAAACCATCCAAAGAGAGAGATGTATCAACAGCAACACTTCCTTTTGCACAGCAAAAGATCTTACCTGCAGGAACTTCATAGTAATTCTTCATGAGAGCGCTTCAAAAAACTACTCAGAGACACCAGATAAGCTAAATTCTCTCCCCTGACCTAAACCAAGCCCTCTCACAGGTGCTCAAGTGCATCTGGAAGTGGATTTCTGCAAATTTCTCAGCTGGAGTCAGGCCTCTGAGATGTTATAGCACATCCAGCACCTTGGTAGGTAATTAGGGGTTATTTGCCAGCTATTCTTTGCTTCCCTATCGGCCCCAATGACTTCTTGCAGGTCATTAACCATCACAGTGTAGGTACATGAGGGCAGTTTACAGCTTGCTACACTGGAGGAAGGAGAAAAGTTGAGAGTTAATATAGACTATATTAATTTAAAAAACACATTTAAATGTTTCCAGCCTTAGAATTTTTGCACCCTTGGAGAGGAATCCTTCCAGCTGAGGAAGCTCTTGCTCACAAGTAAATCGATCACTTTTGATGCGCTGCAAAACACGGCGGCCAGGGCACCCTGTCCTCCTGCACAAGTGCCGTGCCCGCACAGCCCTGGGCCACCTGCACCCCCTGCGCCAGCACGGCCCCGGCGCTGGCTCATTGGCACCGTTCCCTGCTCTGAAATGCCCAGATGGTTCAAATTAGATTCCCCTTCTGAAACATACCTTGTACTCCTGCTCAGGTCAGGAGAGCTTCAGATAGCATAAATGGAAATAAATGATAACTATAAAGCAAACAACAGCCACGTAAAGGGAACGGCTTCTCCCAGAGTGCATTAAGACAATGTTTAGAAACATGGAATAAGCTGCACCGAATATCCAAGCTGAAAGGACTGCTTTTTTTCTTTCTCTTGTTCTCTTTGGTGAAACCCCAAAGACATTTCTCGCTTAGCTCTGAGGCATAGTGCCAGCACCTGGTTTAACAGAAACTTGCTTTCTGGCCAAGCATGGGGACTGGGAAACTCTGATTAATTAGAAAACATTGTGTTCTCAATACTCCAGTGGGAGTTGGATTTTTCTAAATTTCTCTGCTTCTCACAACAGCAACCACCTCAGGCCTACAAAAGTCCTGGCAGGAGGAGCCTGATGTGACCTTTCTACTTTTGCCTTTCTCCATCTACAAATATCCCCTCATCCCTGACTCAGACACAAACATTGCTCCTTTCCCATGGCCTGAGCCCATCCCATTTACCTGCCTCCCTCCCAGATACCTTCTTCCTTTTACTCTTCTGAACTCATTGCTCCTATCTGGCATGTCCTGCTTCATTGTCATCACGCAAGGAATATGAAAGCGTTCACCTTCCTGCTGAAAGCCACATCCTGCTGATGGGAGACCAAAGATGCTTTTCCTGCTTTTTCCTCCGCTCACTCCTGCTTCGTGCTTTGTGGCTTGGTGCATCTTGCTTTGGAGACAGCTGTGGCTGGAGTCAGAGCACTACCCAAAACAGGGCGCAAGGCTGGGCCAGCCTGAAAACACCTGTGTTCACTTCCCAGAGGTCAGTGCTCTAATTTAAAACATGACCTATGGACAAATGGTATGTGGACCTAAAGAAGCAGGGCAGAGCATTAAAACAGCGCATTGGAGGAAAAAAATACTTTGCTGTGCAGTATCGCTCATTTGTTTGATTTAATTGGTGGAAAGGGGCAGAGGGTGCTACATGTAGAGATTTAAAATGCGTGGGATGGGCCATGAAGACAGGACATTAGCACACGAGATGTAAAGCGAAAGTAATGTCACAGCAGACTTGGGAACTTCCAGTGTCTTGAACATCATCTTTCAAGGGTCAGGTGGATTCCCAGCATGTTGGTTTTGCCCCCTGAAAGCAGGGCTATGGTCACTGAGCGCAGGAAGGGAAAACGAAGTTGAAAAAAAAAAAAAAAAAAAAAAACACAGATGTTGCAAGAAGCACAATCTCAGTGCTGATGGAGTTAAAGGAAGTCCAGCAGGTCGAGGGAATTGAATACGCTCAGAAAGAAACAGCCAAAGAAAGTGTACAACAATGCACGGATCCTGAGCAAGCCCCTTTTGGAGCTAGATCACTCCGGCAGGATCCAAAGCCAGCGCAAGGGTAAGGAAAACCCAGCTATCGAAACAACCTGTAGTGAGCCCCGAGAGGCTGCACGGTAAAGAAAGGGAAGGGCAAAAGGCAGGGGTTTCACTGCAGCAGCAGGCAAGTTCAAAGCAGATTGCTAAAGACTGGAAGATTATAGCAGGGAAGAGGCACCATCTGCTCCATCCCTGATATGCTTCCCTGCAGCACCTCTGCTAGCCGCTGTCAGCGACTGCATTAGGCAAAAGTCCCATAAACTTGGTGTCCACCACAGCAGGATTCTTGCACGGCATGGATGGAATCAAGAATAAATATAACCTAGTCTGACCCCCCTCCAACTAAATTAACACTTAGCTTCAATTTGCATTTGAAAATTTTTTGAGTTCTGGGACACAAATAGGAGGACTAATATGAATGAGTTAATAGACTTTGAAAGCAGCCCCATCTAAAGTGGAAGTAAAACTCAGAGCTTAACATGATCAAGTCAGGGGGGCTGGCTAATTCCTGAGGATAGCGATAATTAAAAAAATAAATCTATCAAGGCAGCGATGGCAGTGTGTGCTACGGAACTGCAATTGTAGAGCAGTGCTTAAGAGAATCCCATTAATCTGGCTGAAATAGTGTGCAAGATTTCCTGGACGAGTTATGAAGGGAACATTAATTAAAAGATATGGTGGTAAATGGAGAGTGGCTTAAAACATAGCATGAGTTTACAAAGGGAAGCTCATGCCAGACTGAATCCAATATTTTTCTTCAAAAAGATAACTGGTTTTCAACAGGGAAAATGTAGTAGGTCTGATCTATTTGGACATCTGTAAAGAACCTGGCAATAATATTGCATGGGAAATTACTTGTTGAATTGGAATTACAGAATAGTTGAGGTTGGAAGTGACACCTGGGGATCAGCTAGTGCAAATCCTCTGCTCAAACAGGGTCACCTAGAGCACATTGCACAAGATGGCATCCAGGTGGGTTTTGAATATCTCCACAGAAGAAGACTCTAAAGCCTCTCTGGGGAACCTGTTCCAGTGCTGTGTCACTCTCACAGTGAAGAAGCTTTTCCTCATACTCAGGTGGAACTTCCTGTGTTTCAGTTTGTGCCCGTTGCCTCTTGACCTGTCACTGGGCACCGCCGAAAAGAGTCCGGCCCCATCCTCTTGACACTCTTTGCCCCTTAACATATTTGTGGACATTGACAAGATCCCCTCTCAAGTCTTCTCTTCTCCAGGCTAAATAGGCTCATCTCTCACAGCCTTTCCTCGTAGGGGAGATGCTCCAGTCCTCTAACCATCTTTGTAGCCCTATGCTGGACTCTCTCCAGTAGTTCCAGGTCTCTGTTGTACTGGGGAGCCCAGAACTGGATGCAGTACTCCAGATGTGGCCTCCCCAGGGCTGAGTAGAGGGGCAGGATCATCTCCCTTGGCCTACTGGCAACAGTCTTCCTAATGCACCCCAGGAGACCATTGGCCTTCTTGGCCACAAGGGCACATTGCTGGCTCATGCTTAACCTGTCATCCACCAGGACTCTGAGGTCCTTCTCCACAGAGCTGCTTTCCAGCAGATCAGCCCCCAGACTGTGCTGGTGCATGGCATTATTTCTCCCTAGGTGCAGGACCCTGCACTTGCCCTTGTTGAACCTCACGCGGTTCCTCTCCACCCAGCTCTCCAGTCTGTCCAGGTCTCTCTGAATGGCAGCACAGCCCTCGGATGTATCAGCCACTCCTCCCAGCTTGGTATCATCAGCAAACTTGCTGAGGAGGCACTCTCGTCCCTTCATCCAGGTCATTGATGGATAAGTCAAACAGGACTGGACCCAGCACAGACCCCTGCGGGACACCATTAGCTACAGACCTCCAACTAGAAGAAGAGGAATCACTATGAGAGCCGGTAGTGATGAGGAACTCACTGAAGAGGTGACTCAGATATACATAAAGGGGATGTGGGTCTGGGAAGATGTTGGTCATTTGGGATAGAGCTTGAGGTCTGTGTCAGCTCAGGCAGGACAGGTGATGATTGAATGTCTTCCATCTTGGTTGCCATAACTTGACAAGGAGTTACTGCACAGGAACCAGAGTGGCATCTAGGAGAGGATTAATAAGGCAGAATTAAAAAAAAAAATCTCATCTCTAAACTCATAGTCCTGTATTTATAGACCAAAGGTATGATCTGAGATCTCATCAACTGGAAATGGAGAACATTAGCCCATCTCAGAGCAGATGGGAGCCACTAGACATGAGCTGGCCATGAGAAAGAAAAAAAAAATCGATCTTGAAATACACTGCGTAGGAAATTTCTACTAGAAGTTTCCTGAAACTCCCACCTGATGTTGCAGAAGGTAACAGTGAGGTGCCCTTGAAGTATGCACACAGTTTCGTTACCCAAGCTTTGGAGAGTTTGAAGGCAATCTACTGCAGAGGTGTGCTAGATCAGAAGGGGAGCAAAGAGCCCATCCCACAGAGACCGCTGGCGCTGGATACCTGCATCAGTTAAAGTGAAGCGCGTGAAGGGATCACTGCTGCCCATAGCTCAGCTGGAGATTTGGGAGGAAAAATACTGAGAGAGAACAGTTACCTGACAGAAAGGATAAATATAGCAGGAAAATACACAGATACAACATATCAATTTAACGTATTCAGTAGTGTGTGGGGCAGGGGGGAAGAGAAAGAGGAAAATCATGGAGCAAAACCCCATCTAGTTTTAGAGAGAATTCTTCTTATCGCTTAGCCAGGACTGTTTAATACATTTGCCTGTGCTAATGGGAGATAAACTTCAGCTGAGGGTGGGTTTGTGTGTGCGTGTGTGTTATTGACCTCAGGATGGTGGTTTTATAACTATGGCAGGAAAGCACAACTCATATCTCTGAGTTTATCTGAAAACAGACCTGGCTGGAGCCAACAACAGATCCTTACTGGTAATATGCAAAAGCCACAACCCAGCTTTCTCCTAACAGTGCAGCCCACCTGGCACAGGCTGATTTCCAACAAAATACTATCTTCATGATACATTCTTGCCTTCCCGTCCTCTACTTTATAATAACTTTAAAGGATTAAGGACACAGCTGAGTTTTCATGGCTGAAAAATTCAATTCCCACATCTCAGGTACATTACAACCTGCATGAAAGAACATTTTTTCAAGGTATACCAAGGTTGTATTGTCCTTTGAAGCAGACATTGACAACGGTGTAAGTCTTTTTTTTTTTTTTTTTTTTTTTTTTTGCAAAATGTTTTGTGGAAATTTTTAAATCAAAAAAAAAAATAATCAGGCTTCTGATGCTCTCAAAGCCTGCAGTTCTCTTCATGGTTGCAAAACAGCCTTGGTTTTTCACATTATTTCAGCCCATCCTCTGTGTCTTCGCAGCTCTGCAAGCTCAGTCAGATCCTTGCAAATATAGATACGGTTTGAAGAATACTAACAAAAAGGAGACCAGTTCCATCCCATTCTGTGCAGTGCATACTGCAGAGGCACTGAAGATGGACACCAAATATGTCGCAAACTACCAGTCCTGCAAGGACAAGCAGTGCCAGAGCTGCATTCTTTGTGAGGGTTTCCAGCATTTAAGACTGTTCTCCAAAACTGACAGGGACCCCTTGAAACCTGCTAGGAGGCTGGTTTTTAAAAAAGCTGCCTATGGACAAGGGAAAGGGCTTGCACCACCATCCTGCTGTCAGTGGGGTACCCCAACACCAATCTACCATGGCTTCCAGAGATCCCCCTGCATTGCTCCTATAGGGAGCTCAGCATGTTGCAGGCCCAGAAAACCAGGCTGAGATTTGCCAGGAAGCCTTTCCCTGCAAGAGAAGGACTCTGAAATGCGAGTCCTCCACAGTTTCTCAGACACTTGGACAAATAAGGCAGCAGCAGGTTTCTTCTCTTGAAGGGTGTCCTCTCCTTGCCCTTGCAGGCTCCTTCCTTCAGCTTTCTCCAGGCACAGAGGCTATTCAGCTCCACTAGCTCACACTGGTGCCTTGAAGGCATGATTTGCCTTGTATTAATAAAGTGGCAGGTACTTCAGCAGCATGAAAGCAGCTGCATGGCTATTAAAGAAATAAAATCAGGAAAGGCTGCACACACTGAGTGGTGCTAAACTGCTATAAAATTCAAATAAGGCTACACTACATTGTGCAAACCTCCTCCCTTCCCGAAATAAGGTCTTAAATGGAAACAAATCAAGTGCCATAGAGGAAAAACAATATAAAAATTTCTGAGAAAAGTCAATGCATAATTTTCTCCTCTCAAGGCCGCAATGTGACACCGCTACTAAGTTACCTATTTCGGAAACAGCAGACAGGCACAGCCTGTCCTCCATCCCAGCATGTTCTAATCAAAAGCATCCTGATCTCAGCTTCAGGAGCTATTTGCAGGAACTGCCAGCAGTGTACAAGTGATCAGAGAGATTAGAGAAGAGCCCAGCCAAGTCCTGCACCAAACAGCATTAACTAGGTCTCTCGCATTCCTGAAAAATCACGTGTCGTTGTGTGTTAATATTCCCAGCTTACCCCTGCACAGACCAAAAGGGATCGACGTGAGGTGTGGACAATACAGCCAGATCAGGCTTTCCAGGGCATCACTCAGTGATGCTACAGATAATTGCCTTCAGTGCGCTTTGTAGCATGTCTTGCAGCAATTTATACATACAAACCAAACTGAAAAATTAGACCTGCTAAGAAAGCTTAGAAGCTCTTTGCAGTGAGCTAAAATAAAACCTGGAGACATCAGAAATGGTGGGAAAGGGTCCAACAGAATTCGTTACACTAATGAGAGTCCATTAATGGTGATGACAAAACAGCTTCAGGAGCTGGTGGCTTTAGACAGCACTGGCAGGTTAACTTTCCTGCAAATGCAGATTGGTTCATATCAGCAGAGCCAGGATGTAGCCTGAGACACTCACATCGAGGTGCTACCACCGCAGCCAATGTGCTGCTCCAGCAGCAGCTGGAGACCCAACCCGGCCGGGCTGTGAGACGACCACACTGGGTCTCAGTTGTGGGCTGCCGCTCCAGGGCGGCGGGGAGGCCAGGTGGGCAGCAGAAGGGGTGTCCCCGGCCTGCGGGTGAAGACCAAGGCTGCTTGAAATGAGAAGTCCGCAGAAGAAAGTGCAGTCCTGGCGGAGTTTATGGTGGTTTAACGGTTAAAGAGGCTCAGACACGACCATCCACAATTTGAATCTTCATAAGCTTAAAATATATAAATCCCATGAGTGTTTGATTTTTATGAGAGGGAGAAGAATATTAATTCACTGCTGAAACATATTTCTGTCTTCCTCTTCTGGGATGAACGTTTCAGTTGGGGAAAATCCAATCAGTTTGCATTACTACATGTATATCAGATCATACTGAGACACCATTCAGCAGTAATTGAATAAAGTTTTTAATCTTAGATGACATTCAAACAATAAGTAAACAGTTTTCTCACTATTAAAAAATATCACTCTTACTTAACAGGAGGCAGATGCAATGACAGCTTTTAAGGAGATTGCAGTATTAACCTAGACAATGACAGAGGCGACAGTATCGCTGCAACAGTCTTTGGAAAACAAAGTCTGCTTGTAAGAATTTCTATATCGAGGTGTCTCAGCAGCTCACCAGAAAAGATAATGATACCTGTGGAGGCTCAGAAATGTATAGAAGCAACAATTAAATTTTATTTGCAGGAAACTAAATACAAGATTTAAAATGGACACAAGAAAATGGTTCTCATCCTAGAGAACCACAAAAATTTCCTGCTCTGTTGTTTTTAACCTTAAAACAGTTATAACAAACCTCCACCTGTAGCTATATGAACATCTAAGGAATTTCCAGAACACTAAAACCAACTCCATCCTCAACACAAGAACTCCTACATTATAATCATCCTGAAAAAAAAAAAAATCCATGAGACACGCATCTGCTGCTGGAAAGCAGTGCTCCTGCTGAAATGACTGGCATGGCAGAGACCACAATCCCTTGCACCCCCAAAATTCAGACCACTGGTGGCCAACAGCTTGCAGCCTGACCTACGCATCCAGATGTCCCCTGCCCTTTGCCTGGCCATACACCCCAGCCTTGGTCCAGCTTAGGCTGCGCGATGTCCATTAGACACCACAACGGCCACCTATACGGCAGCGTGCTTGGGAAACCCCCGCCGCCAGAACCGCTCTCTGTTGGGAGTGGTTAACAATCCAGTTAGTTTAAAATTGCCTGGTTTTAAGGCACAAGGTAAGAAAATATTGAAGCAAGGAGGAATTCTTTTCTTTAATTAACTTTAGAGGAATAGAAGTTTGTTAGACCAGGTATGGATGTGTTTGCTTTGGTTCACTGGATTTCTTAATAAAAATAATAGCTGTAGCTTACTACTCCGAGCTTAATTGCAGAGCTGTAACAAAATTCAATAAAGTACATAGTTAACAATTGCTAAACTGCTGTTGCTCCTATTATGGCTCCTAGAGTTATTAACAGACAAGTAGTGGTCATTTGGTTTCCCAGGAACCCAGGTAAAACAGGGACTGAATCAACCCATGAGAGAGGCAGAAATGGGAGAGACTAATAAACACTTAAATAATTGTGTAATGAGGTTTTATAAATTTCAATTTCTGTTAAAATTGCTTTACATGGAGAACTAACAGCTCCGAACGGCACACTCCATGCTTCCCACCCAGGGTGCTTTCTACTCTCTAGCTGGGAATTAAGCTTGCTGTAAGCCTCACCTGCAGAAACCCCCTAACCACCACGGACTGCTCCTGCAAAGCTCCTTAACACCACACGAGCCAGAATGGGGGATTGCAGCATGTTTTCTACAGGGCTTGCTCACCGTCTGCAGAGGAGTGATGACTGTTTTGCTCTGCAAGTCGGCACATGGCTTTAAGCACTTCTGCTCATGAGCTGGAAACCTGCAGAGGGATGAGCAGTGAGCTGGGGGCAATGAGGTACCATTGACGCCTCCCCACCACCTTGGGGCTCGGCCATCGCTGCCGCAAGGATTACGAGGAGCACAAGGTTTACTCAGTTTCCCTGGCTGATGAGCGGAGCCAAGTGAAACACAGCAAAACACACACTTTGCTGTTCTGCACAAGCATTATGAACTTTCGGGTGATTTTCCTTATGTTACTGGCCCACGTGCTGTATTGGGCTTGACTGATGAGGAACGTCAACGTGGCTGCAAGAGGAATTGCTCGCTTGGCACATGTGACCATCCTCTGGTGTGAAGGAAAGCTAGACCAGGGTCACTGAGGAGTCTCAGTGCAGCCTCACTCGAGGAGATGCATCCACCACTAGGCAGCCCCAGGACCAGCACCTCTTGCATCCTAACTTATAATAGTCCCCCACTGGGTGCAGAGTGCCCCAATGCAAGGAGTCCAACATAGATATGGCAACAGAGATACCAATAATTCTGGGTTTGTTTGACATAGCTCCAAATTTCTATTTCTCCTGATAAGCTGAGCAGAAGCAGTTGATCTCAATGCATATAAAAATAACATGCATTCATGTGAGATGGACATTTTCCTTATATTCTACCCATATCCTCCTTCAATCAAGACACAAATTAACCTCAGTCATTTTGCTATCAGCATCTGTCATCACGTACAAACTCTAGTGACAGAATTAAGATTAGATATAGGCCTCTAACCTCTTGCTGGCGTAAATGAGTTTACACAGCCTGTACTTGGGCAATCCCACGAGAAGCAATAATACCTACCATCTCCAGTTTAACGATGAGGAGACTGCATGTCCACACTTTTATAGATACCCTGGAGAAAGGTGAGAGCAAAATACACTCCATAAGCATACTGATGAGTTATATAGAAGAGTTCCCAGTACTTATTAGATCCTCTAACACTATCTAGTCTATTAAGGGGAACACAGCCTGGGTGAATTACTGTACTCCATTCATTTTACGAACACTAGGAAAGAGAATGTGGATGAGGAAAGTTCCTTGACTAAAATTTAATCAGACAGGAGACATTGCAAGGGCCTTTTGTCACTGTTCCACTCATCTTCCCTCAAGGGTAGAAAAATGATCCTTGTTGAGTTGTGTTGGTGGAGAGGAACTACTGCCTTGCAGGGGATGAGGGCTTTTTCTCCACAAAATAGACTCCAGTAACTGACTCAGCTCATTCACTCTTGTCTCTTCCCAAAAAAAAACAATTGTTTCACAAGCCATCCATTGTATACGCCCCTCAAAACAGCATCATTTTGTCCACTCCTTCACCTGAAACAGCAGCAATCTAGCAAAGCAAAATAAATTCAGCATCCTTTGGTTAGTAGTAGTGATCAGTCATGGGAAAGACTTACGGCTTCTTCCCCTCCTCTTAGGGCTGCAGGCTATGCATGGCCTGAGTGCGTGCAGGTGTTTCAAAGCAGCTACAGGTGGAAATACAGGTTGTCACCTTGTACAATGCAGAAGTGACATAGCTCTGAGCCTGGAAGTCATTTCAGAGCACCTAGAATAAATAACGTCCATGGAGGGCTGTCAGGCTGTCAAGTAAATGCATGTGCAGCCAAGCCCTGGCACCAAGAGCCTGGGCACACTTGCAATAAGATGCAAGAAACTGGGGGGTAAAAAGAGCAGGGCTAAAAGGGCAATTAAAAGGGCAATCCTGCTCTAGAGGACAATCCTTGAGAAGTGGACACAGACACAATATGCAAGGCAGCTCTGGGAAAAGGAGGAAAGCTGAGGAGGAGCGAAGGAGCAGGTAGAGCCTCTGTGTCAGGTCCCAGGGACAGCACATGGGCCACTAAGGGTGGCAGAGATCCCTCGACACTTCTTTCCCTGTGAGTGGACCTGGTTAGTGTATCCCATTTGGTTTTATAAATGCAAAGTTACTTTTCTGCACTCAAAGAACGTGGAAGGTTTTTCAGCAGTAAAGTCCCCACCACCACCACCAAGTGTCCCCACTGTTTTGTGAGTATTCTCCATCCCGAGGCAGTGGGAAACAGTGGAAAGAAATAACCTGTTTTGCTTGACACAGCACAAGGCCTGGAGACCATCAATTAAGGTCAAGGGAAAGATTCAGCAGGACTAAAGCGCACAGAAGCAGTCAGCAGCAAAATATTGCCAATTACCATGAAAAGGTGCACAAGATGTTCATTCTATTTAAGCTAGTTAAATAGTGAGATTAAATGTTATGAACTATTAAATAAAATTAAAACCAAAATTAACTGCCAAGCATTCTACACTTCTCCTTATAATGGCTTATTAGCAACGCTTGCTGAGGAGCACCACTCCCCAGGCAGCACAAATCTCTGCTCCATCTCTGGATCTCGCCCCCGGGTAGTCCCGCCGGCCTCCCAGCAAAACCACAGGCCAGCACTCGGCAGCACTGATACTTTGCCTGGCTGGGCTAGCGGAGAAACAGCCAGTGATGCAAAATAACCAGCAATCACCCCAATGGTTCAAGTGATGGCACTTGTTTCAGACCAGCTTTAAAATCCCCCCCAACGCACACATTTGCTAAATAGTCGTTCCTAAGAATACATCATTTGCCCTGAAGATCAAGAGGATTAAGCCACAGATTTTTAAAGAAAAGGTGATACTTTTATATGAAGAAAAATTGATAAATATATGGAAATTAACAAGCTCTCCGACAAGGTTCTCTAATTTTAAGTGAAGATGGTTCTGCATCACCAGCTGCTTATATGCACTGATTGAAGGCTTAATTGACAAGGGATAATTGCTTATTCTTCCTAATATATGGTGAACCACATTTCTCTTACTCAGCACATAGTGCTGATGAGAAGCCTGGTAATTGCAGGCAAAACATTTATGATAAAATCACTTTGGATAGCAAGAGCCGCACACTTTGCAAACGGAGCAGGTCAGTTGTCTACAGCGGTTTTTGCTGCCTGCCATTAGCACTGTGGAGAAAGTCGGTGACGATGCTGCCGGCTGGGTCTCCATAGCTCTGCAGAAGAGCTTGGCTGAGACAGCTACGGAGGTACCAGCACATCATTCTTAGCGTCAATCTACAGTCAAGGGAAAACATACGTGCTCTGAGTGTAAAATGAGAATAGCGTTTAAAACTGATAGACTGTGTAGGCATTAAGCGTAGAGCATTCAGTCAGGCGAACGTAAGATACACAGAAGACAAGACTGAGTCACAGAAACATTAGCTGCTGATCAGAATTAGCAAAGGCTGATCAATGCTTTGGGGAAAATATAGCACAGGGTATGAGGGCGATTTAAACCTCTAAATCATTGAAAATAAGAGACACTCGTCCCCAAAATGCTCTTAATGCCTTAGATCTTTAAACTGGGGAAAGAATTTTCAGAAAGCATTTAATGGATTTGAGAAGTGCTTTTGGAAATCTTTCCAAAAGTCTTGGAGATTAGCTGGAAACAAGTCAGTATTATTAGGTGCTCTCAAGTCCAATTGATTTCCCTCTCTGCCTAAGAGCAGCAAAACGCCCTTTCTGTTTAACCTGACCAGCAGGGAGGTGCAAAGGCACTCAGCGTTGAAGAGGAGCTACCGTACAAGACACGATGAGAAAACTCTCGCTTGATAAAATGCAGACATTGGTGCTCAAGCAAATCCTCCAAGTGAGCGAGATAGACCCCGCCAGTATTTAATGGATATTCTCACAGCCAGCCCAGTCCCTAGTCCTCCTGATTTCAAAGACTTCACACCACGCTATCATATTCCAGGCATATATCCAGCTCTAGCTTATATGACCAGAAGTGAAATCTTAGGCAAGGATATATTCCTAGTTTTTCATTTTTCACATGTTTTCTCTTACAGTGAAAAGATATTTAACCTAATCCCTTTTAACTCTGGCCATAGAGAATAATTGGCCAAGGCTGGCAGATGAGCAGTTAAAAGTCTCCAGCTCCTTTTTCAATTAAGGCTGTCTTGACATAATCTGTACCACATACAATGAACTTAAAATAATGCTTATTCAGTAAGTTCCACTGGACTGTTAATTTTTGTTTTGTATCCGTACAGCACTTCTGATAATTTCAGGTAAGTACAGTATTTATTAAAATCCTCTGTTGGGAGGTATATCTAGCATTTCCTCCAAAGCAATGGCAATATTTGCAAAAACGCCTCGAGCAACGTTACTCTTCCAAACAGGAAAAAAAAGCTCTTAGAATAAGGCGTGTAAAGTAAGTAACATGCACAGAGGTTCAGGGTTTGTCTTTCCCTGCAGGGTACCTGAAGGAGTCCCTGACCAGCCCGTGTGGCCCTTGTACACTGGAGATGCACAGGTCTGTGTTTGCCCTGCATGGCCATGGCCATGTTGCTGCAGAACAGGGCTCGCTGGCCCAAGCCGGGACCTGCTTCTTCGATCTGCCTCCAGGAGCTGTGTTACACATGGTCACTGGTTGAGTTGCACTTTAGTGCTGGATGGTCACTGACCAAAGTTTGTGCCTTGATGTTTAGTCACCCAGGCTATTTACATAGGCACATGAATGAAAGCATGCTGACACCCAACTGTTAAGAAATATCGTTTCCACCCACCTCACTGGGAGTTAGTACCAAAGCACAGAAATCTGTCTGCTACTGCTGAGCTGTCGTATTGGCATAGGCTACCCAGGTCACTAAGCTGGACAGCAAGGGACCCAGGGTGGACAAAAATCCACAAGAGTAAAAGGGCTTGAGATGGTTTACCCTAACAATTGTCGTTGAAGGAGGCTCCGTGAAAGGCAGAAAAGGGTTAACAAAGCTCAGATTAAGAGTAACTTTGGTTTATCAGAGTCCTTTCCCATTACTTAAAGTGGGCAAAAGACTGCAACAGCAGGAAAACTGGCTCCAGGTAGCAACAGAAGCTTAAGGATATCCTCCAAACCCCGCTGACTCCCTAGGGCTCTTCATTCATGCTCCAGCAGCATATTTTAGCTGGGTGGGAATGTGGAATATACCAACTTGAGCACTCTGAGGACAGGCCCTTATTTGGTGACGACTTCACATGCACTGCTAAAGGTCTTGCAACATAGCTTGAGCAAAACTCACCTGTAAAACACAACACTGTTACCAGTTTCTGCTGTTTTACTCAGGGAGTCAGGAAGTAGTGGAAAGCTGCAAGGCTGGACTGTACCTTCGAGGTATTTAGGGCTCCAGCAGTGATGCCCAATTAACACAAACAGCCAGTGCCAAGAGCACTCCCAAAGCATGACTCACAAATTACTCTGCAAAACAGATGTCAGCTTACTGTTTTCAGGTGCTGTATTTTCCAGAGGCTCTGCTGCATCTCACCAAGTTGGGTTGTTTTCTTAATCTACTACTCTAGGCTACGGGTCTAAAAGAAATACAGCAGAAGAGAAGGATAATGAGAATAACCCAAAGAAAATAAAAAATCTAGTTCTACTCTCAGGGAAACTACTGGTTCATTCATCAGCCAAAAGTCAGATAGCCGTGGCTGTTCAGTCAGGTTTTTGCTGTACTGTCTCGTGAAATGATGCACTTTTGGCCTGAATTTCCCTCTTCTGCATGCTGGTAGAGTTTGTTTGGCAAGTAGGTGATAGAGGGCAAATATTTTGGGAGGCATTGAGTCTTTCTGATACTTTGCAGAGCAAAAGTGCAATTGCAAAGGCACTGTGCTTCTGCCCCTAGTGCAGGTTGGAGTACCAGCAAGGACACAGCTGCCAGGAGTTGGCCACTGAGCTGCCCCTGTCCTTACACATCCCTTGCCCCTCAGCAACCTTGCAAGTACAAGTCAAAGCCCAAAGGTGAGCTGCCTTCATAGCGTATAGAGCGCCCATTGAGGTGAAGAGCCTCAGCAGTTGGTACAAAAACAGATTTTTCTATCATACAGCCTGTCAGGCATTTACTTTGATCCTACCAGCGTAACTTCAATCAATCCTGCTAACCGATGGGGAAAGCAAGAGGGGGCATGAGGCATCATGAAAAACAGGAAATCAAAGATGCTTTTTATGCACTTCAGATTATGAGAACTATTGAGGTAAGTCCATAACCTCAAGAGCTCTCCAGCAGATACTCAGGAAAGTGAGTAGCAGTGCACACTGAAGCCGAAGAAATTGCCCATGGCTGCTGAACAAGCTCTTGCAGCTCGGAAGGTAAGGCGCTGGCGCATTGCTGAGCAGCTTTCATTTCCTCTCATTGTGCTCCCTCTTCGTGCTGTGGCTAATTGGCCACAAGGATGGAGGCTCACACCTTGGCTAGAATAAACATTTTTACACCTACTCCCTATTCTTCCTATGCGACGCATGCGTTCCTATGCGTAGGTCTGGGATGGGTGTTTCAAGGACAGTTATGCTAATAGGCATCGATATTTTCTCATTTTATACCTCACACAAGCTGGATGCAAGTTAAATTTTGCAGATTTAAGTGACTGCAGCTAGCAGTCAGCACTTTGCCACACAGGAACAAAGCGGCTGGACTGTCTGGTCCACCCTGGCCAGGCTGAACATTGCCACAGGAGAGGTAGGAGCTGGGAGAGTGGAAACAGGAAATGTTAAAAGGCCTCTCTGTGGCAGACGGGTTGGGCATGACCATAGGGTACCTCCAGTGAGCACCCAAGCAGGGAACAGCCAGTCTACAACCATGTGCAGTAGACATATGTGATTTACAGGGTCTAGTTGTCTGACCCAGGATCCCTGGGAAAGTGCAGAGCAAAAGAGCTGAAGGCAGCTGATTAAATGAGTAAGGAGAGGGAGTGCAGCAGGGATGCAAACCTTGTAGTTACAGGAGCCAGCAACTAGCTGGCTTAAGGAGGGAGGTAATTGAACATAAGTTTATTAAGGGTCTGACACAAGAGAGCTAATGACCTCAAGTGTCAACACTAAATAGAGAGTAGGAAATCAGCGCTTTGAGTTCAGCACTACATTTTGTTTCACAGACCAGGATGCCAGAAGAGAAGCCTGGGCACAACTGGGAACAGGAAGTGAATAGGACAAATTTTCCTAAAAATTAACCTGGAAAGGGAGATGCATGTGATCACAGGGAGAATAAGAAAAACTAGGTCATCAGCCAAGGCATTCAGGATACTACAGGTCAGGACCTGTAGTAACAAACCTCTCGGTTTTGAATCAATCGGGAGTCTCCCACTCTCTCTACGCAGCAACTCAGGCTTATTATGCACAAGCTTTGCACAGTGCTGCACCTTGCCTGATGATTCTTCTTAAAATCTCCCAGAAACATTGTCCACTAACTCAGTCATGCCTTAACTGAGTCAACAAGGCCTCTGCTCCTTGCACTAGCTGAAAACCACCTTTTTGTTAAATACCCAACCAATATCCACCTTGGAACTTTAAGTCATTTAATCCAATGGTGCTTTATCATTGCCTGTCCTGGGTTAAGTTTCTTCAGTATTCCAAACTCCTCAGGCTGGGCTAGAGTTGATAAAAAAGGAAGAAAAGGAGGAGAGATTAAGGTTTATAAGGTAATTCATAAAACTGGAAATTTAGCAGAAGGGACCAAAAAACCTTGGCACTTTATACCTCTGGGATGGCAACTTTGAATTCTGGTTTTATCTATTTTTAGACACCAAAAACATCTTTCATTTTTCACATAATTAATGGAAAGGTGAGAAGCTATCTCAATGAACAGGTCCAAGACCAGTTCTTTACCATACCTCCAACAAAGCACAGTTGACAGCTCTTACAGATTTGCCCTTATTAACTTTTATAGCATTATTTGACAAATACAAAAAAGTCTAAAAATACCCTGACCAGATCTGAACATCTAGTCATTAGGGCATCCCTTCCTGTTATATGAATTTCTCTGCTACTGTTCAAAAACAATATGAAGTCCAAGATGAAAATTAATTCAGGAAAACATCTAAGATGAGCCAGTGCAACATAATATTCACCCAGCTGTTATTCTAGGGCAACGTTTTGGCTACTCTTCACTGAGAGCCCCATTGCACTGCCCTGGGGCCTAGTATCAGTTGGAGGCCTCTGCCAATACTGGTACATCACAGTATTTTGAGAGGTACATGCAGAACATCAAGGCATTTTGAGTAGCTGATACTGGTACATCATGGTATTTTCAACACCTTCGTCTAAAGGAAAGAAACTTTGCAGGAGGAACGGGAGGGGGAAAAAAACAAAACAAAAACAAAACAAAAACTCTTTCCCAGGTTGTATCAAAGCTGTTGGCAAAGCCAATGGGAGAACATGAGCCTTCTTGCTTCAGATGCTGAACAAAGCTGCTGAGGGAATGAGATGCTTTGTAGAATTTGGACACCAGCTAAAACAGATCCATACATAATCCTCTCCACCATGACACTACTTGGTCCCAGACAGCTGAGAGTCGCATACTGGTCACAAGTACTGCACTCTAACAGCACAGGGATGTGCTTAGTGCTTCAGAGGAGAGTAAGCTGCCTCAGACTAACAGAAGAACTTGAATTCCTGCCCAACACATCCCCTTGAAAGGGACCTTTTAGATTAGCACTTATTAATTCTGGAGCGTGATTTTGTTTCCAATAAACTTTGTCAGCCTCAACAATAAAAAAAATTGCTGGTTTGGCAAAGTTTCTGATAGAGCAGAATTCAAGTGACAGCATGAGTGTTTTGCTGATAACAAAATCATACGTTTTGTTTTATAGCCCTTGCTGTTTGCTGCAGGATATTTACAGGATGCGCAAAAAAAAAAATCTATACACTCAGCACAGCTCTAAAATTTTTCTTCTGGACAGGTCCTCTTTTGCCAGTCAGGGGTGTTATCTGGACAAAGTAAGGATACATTCACCTCAGAGGTCCAACAAATGGATATTTCTTCTGCACGCACATAGGCAGGTCACCACTTCCACAGCAGGACCAGCACTGCCGGGAAGCATCATGCTGAGCCCTTGTGAGCTGCACAAAGGATGCACTTGGTCCTGCCTGGGAAGTCCTGCTGGCTGGGGTTTACAGAGTTGCCACTCTGCACAGACTTGACTCAGGGGTGCAGAGGGCAGTGGCAAGGCTTGTCGTTTCCAGGATAAAGGCATGAAAATAAGGGTACAAAGATAGGCAGATATGGACTGCTGGGCTCCAGTGGAAAAGGCAGTGGGCCAAGTATCACCGTAGGGATGCCCACAATGACTAGCCATATGTCAAGTGCCAAGGGGCCTTACAACCCGCTGCTTTGCTATCAGGGCTGCTGCTTTGAGCCCCCCAATCTCAGCAGAGCCTCACCAGTGCCAGACACCAACAAGCACCACAGTGTTACTTGGTACAGTATGGGGCAAGATCACTGAAGGGATCTGACCTGGGGAACTGAGCTGAAATTTGATTGTCATGTATGCACAGTTGTCCCACTTTTATTCGCAAGGTATATAAAATCCCACTTATGTCTGTTTCCCTTCCATATTTTAATTTAAATCCAATCAACATTAGTCCAAACAGATGCCCAAGTATATGCACTTTCTAGGCAGCCTGGTTTACAAGCATTATTTTATCTGACTTTTAAGCCTTTTTTTTTTTTTTTTAAATACCTCTCTTACAGGTTAAGATCAGGTAAGCATAAGGTAATTTCCAGCTCTGCCTCTTGCCTCACTCAGTTTATCTAATAGATCTTCAGGCAATGCTGCTGATTACTTGACTGTTGCTAGATCTCAAGTTGTCACCTCTGAAGACTATTGATAGACACTGATGACTCCAGGTCAGAGAAAACAGCTGGCAAATGGCTACCAGCATTTCTGTGGAGGAAGCAAGACCATCAAGCCTGGAGTATTTATCAGACCACAGGAAAGCTGACTTGCCTGCTAAACAAGGTAGAGTTTCTTCCCCCCCCCCCCCCCCCCCTTTTCTGTTCAGATGCAGAGTAGGCAGTAGGAATCTCATACAGCTGTTTGCTGGAAAGGAACAGCTTTCCAGCCTAGTGATAGCAGCCCTGCCGGAATTACCACTATCCTGACAGCCAGGATGTATTGCCTTACTTTCTTTTTCAGAACAAAATTAATTTGCTGCAGTGATCCCTATCATTAATCACTTAAGTCCAGAGATTTGACTTGCGTGTATCTCTGATACAGCCCCTGGAAATGCAACAGACATCTTCACCCTCAGGTGAAGGTTCCAGTACCACTGTCTGAGAGCACAAACTGGGACCACATGTGTTTCTGTCAAGACAAAGGACCATTGCCTCTGGGGGAAGAAGTTGTGGAGGATCTGGTCACCCTCTTCCAACCCTGATTTCCTTCATGACACTCAAGATGAAGTCTTCAACTCAATTAAGAATTGCAGCCTACCTGCACCTCAGGAGTCAGAAGACACTATTGAATTGTTCAGCTTTGTATTTGCTAGGTAAAAACATCCCACAGTACATGCAGATAGAGCATTGCCTAGAAGTTTTGACTTATCTGCCATCATTACTGAACACAGCTGGTTTCTTTCATGTCTCAGTTAAGCTCATCAATCCACAGAAAAGCTATTACTGCTATTGATGTGCCTCAGACTCCAGGAGCCCTCAGACTTCCAACCTCAAGAGCTTGAAAGTCATGAATTAAACCCATAAGTTTTTTAATAATAAAGTTCCAGCCATTGCATTGTCTGTTTCCATGCTTTAGGCTATACTTAGCTCGAGATTTTTCACCACAAGAGCTAAAAAGTACTTGCTCCTAATGAAATGATTCCAATTCTCCTGGAGTTATGCAATGATTTGAATGAAAGTTTTCATCAGTGCAATACCTGCAATATAGGCAAAATACTCCATTGCTCCCAACCCAGTTAACCCTTGAAAATGCACTGCTTATGGTAGGTAAAGGATTATAATACCAGATCTGGTCAGAACTCATCTCTCCCCTGTCCTGGATCATGTTTGTTTCCATGGATCTCTATAGACCTTTTGGAGACACAAGTGAGGCCATGCCACAGTTCGTGTGAATAAAATCTCAGGAAAATCACCGTCTTCACATTTAAGGTGTTCACTTGCACTCCTCTTCTTGGAATTTAAATCATTAGATCAAGAGAAATCCACAATCCTTTAACTCTTTCACTGGAAGAAGGAGAGACAAAAATGCAAAAGACCATGGTGTGAGTTTCCTGTATTGCTCTGATGGATACACTCTACTCCTTGGAGAGCAGCTTTCTTCCACCTGCTTCCACGAACTAACAAAAGTAGGGAAGAGAGCATGTCTTAAACACTAAGACTTTTGAAATTTAGCATTTTCCTCTTTACCAAACTACCATTTCCCCCAAGTCCCAAACAGCAATGAAGCTAAACTGCAGCTAGAAAGATGTTCCCTTCAGCAATTACACTACCTGAGGTCCATAGTCTCCAGCCAGAAACTGGCCTATTTTATTTCATATAATAGAAAGTTTCTGGTTACAAATTAGGACTCAGTGCTCTTAAAAACAGTGGGAAAAACTGGCTCTGAGAATATGAGACTGCACTCTTGGAACAAGGGTGGGAAATCTTACTTTACAAATAGCCTTAATTTCTAGAGTCAGTAGAAATTAAAGAAAAATCTGGTATGCTTTTCAGGTTGAGCAGCTCTCTTCAGTTTATTTTTTGCTTTATAAAATAATCCTATTTAAAACAACTCTGTGCATACATTCAGTAACTATTTCAACAAAAAAAGTCTATCCAATACTGTAGATACCTTTAACAAATATTGAAGGAATTGCTGTACAAGTATCAGTCTCATGCAGCTCTGGAATCCAAGAGCAGCCACCAGCCAGAAAGGGGATCATACCCCCACACAAAGCAGCTGACTCGCCTTTCAAAATATCCATCCTTGCTACGCAGTATTGCCTTCTATATAGGTATCAGCTTAGTAAATTGCAGTAGAAAGTAGATTCATAGCAAGACATCCATAAAAAAAGAGAAACTCTTGCATTCACAAACCTAGTAAGGTAATTGTTTCATTAAGGAACACGACAGTTCACTGAAATCAATGGAAATGCTATTTATAAATGAGAGCCTACAGGAACAGCAATACCTTGTTCCAGTCTGAGCGGCTCCATCCCTCCTGAATTGGCTGGCTGGAAGCTCTCCACCAAAAAATACCCCCTCACTAGTCTCCTGGTAAAGTGAAATGAGGATGTAGTGAAATATAACCGCTTTATTGTAGGGGAAAGCCAGCCCAAACCCACTTCTGTTAGACGAACAATAAACGCTGCACATTAACTTAGGCCGTGGACGTGCCCACTGCTTTTCACGTGTGTGCTTACTCGCTTCCCTTGTGCACATTGCAGCAGCCCACAGCCTCCCAGCTCGTGAGCTGTCTTGGACACCTGCGGGTCTTCACGTTGCTGAAGAGGACCGGCTCACTTTACGTGGCCCCCTGTTGTGCTTTGGGCAGCAAAATGGCCACAATCAAGGAGTTACAACCAACAAAAAAACAAGAGCAGTAAGCTTGTCTTAAGACTGAATAAAATTAAAGCAGGTACTTTCCAGATTCAAAACATGCCCATCTTGACTCAATCAATTAGTGTTTCCTGCCAGCAACAGCAAAATCTTTTCTTGAGTACTGAATGCTTTAAAGCACTGTATCACTCAGTCTCACACAAGCACTAACAAGCCCTTGAATAGGCAATGTTTAAACCACCTACCACACAGCCATTCAGGTCTTCAGTGCTTGTCTAGGGCTTTACTGAGGCCCTTTATTAATGCACAGTGTGACTGACTGGAAGCTCTCTAGGGTAAGCCAATTTTCGCAGAATATAGCTTTAACAAATTCTATGTAGCCAACTGGAAAATTAAGAACTGTCTCTTTTTCTCTGAGATTTATTAAGGTTGAAGTGGTTTTTATAAGTATCTTCTCAACATGCTGCTGCTACCTAATCAATTGAAGATAAATTAAGGATTTGATCAGATGTACTTTTTATGATAGTTGACCTGATGATTAGAGACAATGTCTTGTGCACTCCTGCACCCAGTGCAAGAAGTCACTGTCTTGCTATTAATGGCCATTTTTAGGTACTTGGAACAACCTAACCTGACCCATTAAGAATCACTAACTACTGTAGTTGACTAACAGTGACTCTACAATGTATTTGCTTTTCATTTGACTTTAAAACTGGTGTTTAAATAGCTTTGAATTGTGGCAGTTTAGAGCACAAGGGGCAAACTGGATCACACAGATCATACAGCTCCACAGGACCCCTTAAGGTCATGGAAATCTTTCCCTTGAGACCTTCCTGGCAGGAGAAAAACACACTCTGACCCACTTTCTCCATGATATAACAGAAATTGAAGCACAGGAAGTTCCACCTGAACATGAGGGGGAATTTCTTCACTGTGAGAGTGACGGAGCACTGGAACAGGTTGCCCAGAGAGGTTGTGGAGTCTCCTTCTCTGGAGATATTCAAGGCCTGCCTGGATGCAACCCTGTCTTACATACTCTAGGTGACCCTGCTGAGCAGGGAGGTTGGACTAGATCTCCAGAAGTCCCTTCCAACCCTACTGATTCTATGATAACAGCTTAATGGCACAGTCTCCAAGAGCAGCTAATAGTGGTAAAACCCAGACTCAACCTCATGCATCAGATATCCCTGTAGAACTACTAGACACTACTGACAAGTTTGGCCTGATATCCTTCACCCTCTCAGCTGCAAGAGATGCTTTTCAAAGGCATAGCACTGCTGGCTTCAGGCTCCCTAGGCATCTGCAGAAATCCTGAAACAACTGTGCATTCATCTCACGCAAAGTGCAACATGGACAGGAAGAGTTTCAACTGTCAGAAAAAATAATTTCTATTTGATGAGTATGTAATGAACAGCCTCCAGGAAGATGAAACTGCGTGTATTTGTTGAAAGGAGAATGAGCCAATGACATGACTGGGCCACAAGAGAAGCTAATGAGTTTCTGCAGTTATTACAGAAAATCTCTTCAGGAGAAGCTGGAGATATTACTGTCATCGAGCAGGTAAGAGATCTGAAAAGAACAGGACAAGCTCAAACATCCAAAATCAAGACAGACTTAACTCAGACTGAACAGGTACAAAGAACCTTAATCTTTTTGTAAGATCAGCTAAACATTTAACAGCTCATTTTAGCTTGCAAATGAAAGACTGGGGAGGGTACAGTCTATAAATACGTCAGGGAGATTACTAACATCACACTGCTTATTTTACCTTGAGAACTTCTGCATCTAGAGCATGACCGCAGATACTTCAGGCCCGAGAGCTGAATGATCCTTGTCTCCACTGGCAAGGCAGAGAGACAAAAGCTAGCTTTGGCACAAGCAGTGCTTGCATATGATTTCTAACAAACTTATTGGTCAGTTAAGCATTTAAAAGAAAAAAAAAGGAAAGCTTTAGATGAGTACAAACCTGGAAAAACTTTCCTATAGGAGGAGAAGGTAAAATAGGCACCATTCATTAAAGGAAATCTTGTTTTGAGGAGAGGGCTATACACTGGCATGGCCAGTAGTCACTTGGTCTGGGCTTAATTTGCTCTTGTTCTGATGACAATATCCACATCAATATTGTTTAACCACTGATGACCATTTTTGGTTCAGATTCAAAGCATCCTTCATTTGAGAAACTGTCTTAACACATCCTTGAGCAACACATGCTTAGAAGTTCCCTTAATAGGGCTCAGATTCTTTCTTGAGCTATTTACACTTTCAGCTACTTTGCTT
Source organism: Rhea pennata (assembly GCF_028389875.1). NCBI lineage: Eukaryota > Metazoa > Chordata > Aves > Rheiformes > Rheidae > Rhea > Rhea pennata. The sequence goes on along the minus strand of NC_084672.1, from coordinate 9,430,644 downwards.
ATTCTACAGACTCTTTGCTTGATTACCAAAAACCCCAGCAGCATCTGCCAAACTGTTCATATTTTTCAGTTTCTTCCCCACTGCTTATTTCCCTGAAATGGTCATGAGCTTTTCTGAAGGGGAGAGAGGAAAGAAGTGGGTTAATTTTCAACATATTGAAAAAAATTAAAAATTTAGGGGCAGGATAAAACTAATTGAATCTTATTTTAAATTATATAACTGCAAGAACGTCAGTGCAATTTTATTATTCATACTTAGTCCAATAAAACCCTCAAGGCTTTAATTTATCTCCACTCTTAGAATCCTGAGTCATGAGAGGGTTTTGCCACTGAGCAGAGGTCACAGTGGCTGCAGAGCGCCACAAGCTGTAAATATGTTTGACTGGTTTCAGCTGCTTCTCCTACAGGACTGACATCAGGATACTCTTTTCTAATGATATAAATCAGGGAGATGCACAACACCTGACAGCCCATTTGCTTTCATGTCCTGTATAACCATTTAGCTCTTCAAAGCAGGCACAAACACACCCAAAACTAGAAAGGGAAGATCTCAGCTGCTCCTTGTGCATTTGGCACAGTGTGAAATTAGGGGCTCCTGCAGATGCTGGTCTTCAAAGGACCTGAACATCTTCCTTCTTATTTCCAGTGTAATGCGGAGAGGAGTGAGGCAATGGACAGGACAAAACTGCAATGATTATTCCTAGCTGTGATAAATCCTCCCCTCCACCCTTCAACTCTCCCATTGCCATCTTAATTCCCTTCATCTGTGTGTCTTGGGCTCTCAGACATGCAGTCCTCACCCAGTGTTTGGGGCAGCACCACACCCTTCCCACTAGGTCTGATGAGCTCATTGCCATAACTCAACATCTCCATCCCTGCCACCTGCCTTCTGACAAATCCCAGCAAAATTAACAGCTTTGAAGATTTACAATCTCTCTAGGTTATTCTGAGCACAATAAAGCTCCACTAATCACCCCCATCAGACCTACTATACAGGTTTTTAGGGAAGCAGGAAGAACCACAACAGTAAGGAGAGCAAGCAGCACAAGGCAGAAGAGACATGAAAGAGGGGAGGAAAAAAAAAAAAGAAAAAAGAAAGTCATGCACAAGATGCTTCTGCTGCCATTATCCCCAATAGCTAGTCTTAAAAGGCTCTGGGGAAATAGATAACTGATTTCACATGCATTGGCTTGGTTTCACATGCACTTTAACAGATGGCTATGGGTCATGCAGAGAAAAATAGGAGGCTTTCGATCTTGCTTTATGAACCTGGCTGGAGTGCAGCAACATTGCTATAATTTAAATCTTACTGTGCTGTGTAAGTCTAAGTTGCCTATTTTCTGGGACAGTAGTAAATACAGCAGAGAGACAAGTCAAGCTTTGAATTAGTCAGAACTAATTACTACATTAACATTTCCTTTTGGCAGCCTGTACTTGCAGAATCTCCCATAGACCATAGGCAGGTGAGCTCTACTCAAGCACTGCAGGACACTTATCTCAGGCAAACTGGCATTACTGGGATTTACCCAGCACCCATAGGCTGGTCCACATCTGCTGTACAAGGACAGGACCATTTACCATGCAGTTGCCAGGCTTTCTGATCCCTAACTGTGCTAATGCGTTTGTGGACCAGTCTAATTATCATTAGCCAGATTACAAAGAACAAGGGAACAGTCTCAAGAGCATTCTCACATGTCAGACCTGAGCATGCCTTATCTGCTGGAGCTCAAGTGCTTCTACTTAACAATCAGATCAGATATCTTATGTTACTGCAGCACATCCAGTCCTCTCAAATTCACCACAGAGCTCTAGGTGGGAAAAACAGAATTAGTCTCTTCTTTATGAGAAGCTGCAAGCAATCCAATACCATGGAGGCAAACATCTCGGGTCTTTCCTGTTCGCATGTGAAGGTTTGTTCTTGAGAGTTCCTCGGTACTTAGCAATACCTCTGATCCAACAAGACAATGCACCTAGTGCTGTAATATGCATAACCCATAAGATACTCTGCTTATTTAGTCCCTAAACCTGTGAGGATGTGAGAGAGCTGTTCTGTGCATCTTCTGGACTAAAGATTTATTGCAGTTACCCAAGTTGAGATTCATCTGACCACTGTTAATTATGTCCCTATGTTCCTTTGGGAATTGCCCAACATGGAAATTTGGTGTGTTGTGGAACATCCATTTGGCTCCACCTGGCTGAGATCTACTTGGATTTAGATTTTAGACAAATTTCTCAGTGAAGCTTTTCTATATCAAATCTGTTTTGCAGCAGGGTTCACAGGACCCCATGCTTGAAGGAGGCCCTGGCGGTCAGTGACTCCATTCATAAAACTCAAACTTAGCCAGTGCATTATCAGCAGCCCCCAAACTGGGCACACTATCATTTCTACCGTATGCTTTAAGTATAAAAAGGCTAAGAAAGTGAACAGTTAACTGAACCATAGTAAAACTGATACATTTGGTGGGTTTGAGAAATTATTTTGTTTTCTTTATTGATGCAAGCTATACATTTGTAAGCAGTTCAGCACCTTGCTAGCTTCCTGCCAGACTGAGTCATTTTAGCTGCAAGATGAGAAACAGCAAAAGTTCAAGGTTGCCACAACAGCAATCAGGCTTCAGGCCTGGAAATACTATAGGCAAGTAAGCAAACCATCTCTCAGCCTCAGGAGATTCAATTTCATTTAATAAAGCCAGCCACGCACGATACCACACAAGGCAGTGTCATTGCCAGCAGAGCCAGGGCCCACACCAACACCCTCCTGAACAGCCGCGCTGGCGAGCTCGATGCTGCAGGGACAGCGGGGCCGACGGGCCACCTGGCAGGGCTGGACAAAGAGCAGGTAACTGAGCTTTGGCAAAGGCAAACCAGGCACTTGTTTTTCAGGTAGGTTTTTCCAAGTTCACAGCAGAAAAAAGCAGCTGTGCTCTGGTGAGATTTTCAGCTATGGAGGGTTGCAGACAGTAAAATGCCAGACTGTTTTTCTTAAGAGTGATTTGAGATTAACTTGACCTGTAATACTTTTTGGACATTTTTAGTTGAGGTATAAGCAGCAGTGGGGCATTTAGCTCTAAATTTGGACATCTATCTTTGTAGTCACAGACAAAATATACCGTTTCCATTCCCTCCACCCCCACCACAAAGATCAGTACTTTCTTTGCCTTTAGGTAGTTCTTGTCTTAAGCTTGTTGATACTAGGATGAAAAGAACCAGAGCATCTCCCCTAGACCATAAGATGATGCTCTTACACCATCCCACCACCCCCCACAGGCTACTACAACACACACTTGTCAAACTATGCTGAATGCATGCATACAGTCTGGACTTCGCTCTCAAAACACAGCTATTTTAATCAAATTTGTTCTTGTTTCAGAAGTATTTTACCCTTTGTTGTAAATGTAATCAGCTTCCACTCACATGCTGTTTTCCCCTTCTCTCACACTTGTTCTGTTCCCTCCCTCACACCCACCTTTCATATTTTAAGCTGCACTGGTAGAAGACTTTTTTAAAGGAAAAGTTAGTAGCCAAACAGGCCCATGTCATAAGATGAATGATTATACAGCTGAAGCAGCAATGTTTTCAGAATTAATCTTACCTAAGTATTTCATTTCTTCATTTTAAATTATGAACCTCCTTCTACATAATACTGGTAGGTTTTATAGATCTCACTCCTGAAAGCAAAGTTTGATTAAAAACCCTAGAAAACCACTGCAGCAAGAGGACTTCCGTCTTATCTAAGAGACGGACTCTGCTATCTACTGAGGAACTCATGGCAAGATGACAGATAGTCCAAATAAAGATTTTATCAAAAATAAGCATGACCTAAGAGGGCTACCATGCAAGTCTTGGGCTGTGCCACTGTTGGGTTTATGCAAAAAACACACTTACTTGGAAACAGAGCCCTTAGGCACGGCGAGCGGCTGTGCGAGATCAGCCGTTCTGCAAGGATTCAGCGCTGTGAGTACCACATGCTGTGCGATTCATTGAGAGCTGTCGATACACATTTGCTTCAGGAGACTAGGAAGCATAAGAAACCCTGCGGCAGACAAGATGCAAGACTGGTGAGCTGCAATCAGTATAAATTAGTGTCTGTAACGGATAAATCCAATAGCCAAGAAAAGAGACGATATCTGTTACAACTGTCTGAAAATCCAGGTGCAAAGCAAGCTTGAGGAAGTTGCAAGATTTATTTGTAGCTCATGGCAAGGGGATCTCAGTAAAACCTGATCAATAATCAGAGCTTTGCAATAAAAATAATAATAATAATAAAAAAAGCAATGCTAATTTCTATTTACATACAATGAAGAAATCAGGCTGCACAACACCACAGCTAGGCAACCCCAGACCCACTGTGAACCAAAGCAGCTTTAATCTAAATTTGCAGATTTTCTTGACAAGATTCTAAATCAACAAGGAGTGGATTTATTTAAGTCCTAAGCAGAAATAACACTAAGTCAAACATCAAGGGTGGCAGCTCTGCTCTTCCAACGCTGCACAGACAGCAGAAGAGCAAGGGATGAAATGGGGCAGGCTCTAGAGCACAGCTCTAACAACCCAAGTAACTGGGTCCCCCTCTACCTCAAGGGAGACCAGGGTTGGGACCCACGCACAGGCACTGCTTGGAGAGGAAGGAAGACGCACAGCTCTTCTGCCTGTGTTGGACCAGCAGGAGATCGATGGTTTTCTCACCAAGCTGTCACTCATCTGAAACAGGATTTGCTCCATCCTGCAAAGTGGTATCACCACAGAAGAACCAAATGCCTCCATTTTGCACAGAGTCCAGACCTATCGCTCACCACAGCCGGGTTTGTCCCACTGCTGCAACACTGCCTGCACAGAGACCCCCAAGCCCACCTCCCCCAACATCCTTCCTTAGGAAACCCTCTGCCAGCTGTTCTTATACAGGATACATAGCCTACTCCATTGCATCTGCTATTCTCCTGCACCTGGGGGCAAATCCTACCTACTCCAAATTCATTCCAACCAGGCTGCAGCACCCACAGCAGTGGGCCTCTTCTGGTGGCTGCCACTCCACTGAAGCCCTGCATGGATTGGAAACTGATGGAGGTAACAAACCTACTGCTGCATCCTTCTCGCACAGCCTCTCTCTGGTCTCCTGCTGGGCAGGACAACCATCCTTCTCAGGTACACTAGCTAGAGCACAAAAATTCCCAGCAAGCCCCAGATAATATGAGCTGTTGGGAACAGGCCAGAAGACAGCTCCTGCTTGCCTTGGCAAACTCCTTTCTCCAGCATGGGACAGCTCTTACCTGGCTTTTCCCAAGACCCTTTGTTTGGCTTCTTGCAATTCCCCCATGGTGTTCTACAAAGTAGAGGGAAAAAAAATTGTAGGCTCTTCTAAAGGAATGGGTCTCTGGGAGGCTCCAGCTTTCCGTGCAGGTTCCATTTTCTTTTACTGGCTGCAGTGCAGACAGGACAGAGCCCAAACTGGCTATGGAAAAAACATGCTTCCTCCCCTCACGCCTGATGGCTCTCATAGCCCACACAGGTAGGTGGGAGAGGGGTGTCAAGAACAACCTCAACCCAGTGTCACTGGGCCTCCTGGTAGATGATGTAAGCCAATATAATGGGATGCTAGTTAGGAATTTCACTTAAAGCTCCATGTGCATACTCTACCTGCACAGCCTGCATAGAAAAACCTCATCTGACAGTTTTCTTAACTAGGAGATAAGCACTATTAATTACCAACAGGCCTGAGGATATCTTCTTTTTCCCCACTCCCCTGGTTTCTTTCAAGCACTTTGATGTACAGGCTTCTCCTTGCCGAGGAAGGGATTGTATCTGCAAAATGTTAATAGTCTAAAGCCATTTTCAAAATAGCTTATACTGGCTGATAAGTTTATCCTACATCTTGGCACTTTAAAAACAGCAAATCCAAACACTTCCCCTGACCAATTTATCAAGATTTATATCAAATTTGGGTTCTCTATTCTAGCTTGACTCGCACAATTTTTCAGAATTCTATAATCAAGTCCCGAGAGACCCATGATTTTTTCTGTGCACTGTGTTTTCTGCTCTCAGGATGTTCCTGTATTATAAAATAAAGAGGTAACTGTGTCAGGCTGTAAGCAGGAAGAAAATATCTCATAAATACAGAAGAAATAATTAAAACTCAGAGCAATTTATTTTGGAGCACATATATGCTTTTGTTGGTAGGAGAATGTCATACCCTGCTCTTTAATCTTAGGATCCACTGAGGCATTGTGGCACTTAATGCTTTTCAACGTGGTGCATTTACATCCATTCTGTCCCCTGAAGTGGGACAGGCTTTCCAGTGGATTGTCACCATTTAGTAATTACAAATATAAATGTCACTGCTGTCAAATAATATAACACACCTCACGCATCAGGACACAAGCTGCTTAAAAATCAAACTATTATAGTAAAGCTGCTGCTGTGAGAATTCACATTGATTAAATTCATAGACATTAATCATTTTTAATAAAAACTGAATTTTGTCAAGGCAGCAATGAACTTTCCAGAAGCTATTGGAATGAAATGAAGTCTCCAGAAGACACTATTCCTGTGGGCATTGCTTCAGCATCAGAGTTGGAGAACAATTCTAGCGCATAATGTATAGCTGCAGAAAACATTTTTACAAAAATAGACATCCATGCAGCAGTTCAACTAATACTGCAAGGGCAAATACAAAAGACCTGAAAGCTGCAACCCTGCTGCAATACTGCAAATGCAACATACTGAATACGTGGTGATTGCTCACATGAGCACGAGCAGAGTCACCGCAGTCGCTGGAGCTGTTTGCATATCAGTTACAAGCCTGGGCCCAGAGTCCATAATAATTGCTTTTACCGTGCTGTCAATCCCACCCCCGGGAAAAGATTTCGTTGCTAGCCTGCTCAACAACGCCAAGGCATTTTCTATTTTCCACACTGTCAGTCTTAAATCTTATCAGGTTTCAGACTGTAGGATACAAATTATTGAGGCAGCATTATGACGGATACACTGCCGAGGATGCCCAGTTACTCAAAGAGAAGAGGGTAAATTTGTTTCCCTTATGCTTTTCTATCAGTGTCAGATCCATCTGCTGTCCACTGCTGTGTTCATCTCTGCCACGTTCGGGAAATGAGATGACCAAAGGGTTCATGACAGACATCAGTTAGACAGAAGCCTCATTTTTGATTGCAGGATTTAGGTTCCTTATCTTTTTAGAGAAAGGATACCCTGGGAAAACAAACTATGATTATTTCCTCTATATATTAAAGAGGTTATTTTGCATCAGGATCAAATTGCAGTCACAGCGTGGAGCAACCACTCGGCATGATGATAGATTGCGGTATCAGTCATACCTGTGAACCTTACTTACAGAAGCACCACAAAATATTTGAGCTGGCAGCTGATCCATTTTGAGAATAAATATAGCTAAAAATATTTTCTATCTTGTAGAAGTTACAACTCTTCAAAGTATGTGCAGAAGTGGTCTCTCTTCACATCCCTTCAGCTCCTGCCTGCGTTGTTTAACAAGGGACAAAGTCTTCCAAGCAGGAAGGACGTGCTAAAATACAGCAAGTGATGCTGATGCCATCATGCAGCCTACTTGTGGGAATCAACTCTGGGACCAAGAGTAGATCAAAGAGGAGGAAAACCATGCCTGGACCAGAGGCTGCTCAGCCTCAGCTTGCTGTAAGCCCAGCTAAGCCAGAAGCTGTTTTCTGGGTTTACATCTCTGTGACAGAGCCCAGCCACACACTGTGGGGTCAGTCTGCACTCAACCACTGGTTTCCAGCGCAGGACTGAGCCTTGCCCAGTTTAGCACCCGCCACAAGAGCACAGGTCTGCTGGTGCCGGCCGCAGCGCCCACCTGCAGGGGACAGCAGGATACCCTGAGGGGCATGGCCGAGCCACAGCAGGTAGCCCACATCCCAGAGACCAACTCTTTGGGCAAGACCAGCGCCAGAGCTCAAATCTCTTGCTGTACCCTACTTCCCCCACAAACACTTCAAATGCTCCAAATAAACAGGGATAAGAGCTCCCAGGTCCTTCCCGTCTTGGAGAGGTGAATCAGGCATCAAGTACCTCCTTCAGTGTTTACCTTCTTTACTGAACTCAGGAACCTCCTCCTCATCCTTGACCCTGTCTTGCTCCCTCTGTTCCACCAGCACAGCTGTTTATGCAGCTGTATTGCAGATCAGACTGAGGAACTGATTAGGGCTTAAAAAAAAGGGGGGGGCTACTCTTAGTAAACAGTATCTTAAATTTAGCTGAAACAAGACACAGCAAAACCCAAAACCACGCTCAGAGAAGGTTGGTCTGCTGGGACTGAAGCCTTGCTAGACACCCACCAGCAGGGGACAAGCCAGAGGGCAGCCCCACACATGTTGGCAGTACACAGAGCAGTTCATTGTGGCTCCCAACAACACTGGGGTCCTTCCTCAGGCAGCCTCTATACCAGACCAAACCAAAGGCTGAACAGACTTTGCTCCTTCCAGGCCCACAGCGCTTCCTATTTCAGCTTGTCACAAATAGTCATGCAGTTTAACCAGCTCTGAACCCTGTCTTCATCTCCCCAGGAGAAGCACCTACTGTGCCAAGGCACCGATCACCCTACTGCCTACCCGTGGCATAAAGCCAACATTGCATCTTCAGCCTTTACACCTTCTCTCCTAGATGTTCCTCACAAACACAGATCAACATCTGACTTCCCTAGAATAGACTGGAGCAGCCCCACTAGAAGATGTTTGAACTGCAAGAGTTTGCACCAGCCAATGCTCCCATTCTCCAGATTTTCTCCTTGAAGGACTAGGGCACTTTGCTGTATTTAAGCAGCTTTGCTTTCTTATTCAGCCTGCCTGAGCACACATTCCCTCTTGTTCCTCAGCATCCCACAATTAGAGATTTAGCCTCAAAGTGAGGCAGCTGTTTCAAACACAAACAAAACCTGAGCACTTACCCCAATGTCCTACATCTAAGTTCCTGAGCAGCTTTTCTCTTGCATCCACTGTTTGCCACCAGAAGCACACAGTCATTTGCAAAAAGCTGTTGTCCACCTTCTCCAGAAAAGTCTATTATTCTGCAAGCCTCAGACCAAAACTCCTCATCTAGCACCAGCCTTCAAAAGGGAAGAAGAATCTTTTATAAACTAATGGTCCTTAATGATTTTCAGGTGGTCAACATATCAAAAAAATTGCCTTCTCCACCTGAAAGCTGTTATCCCAGCTCCCTGATGCAGTTTTACTGCAGAGAAGAGAAGGGGTAGTCTGGGGCTAAGTTTGAAAAAAAGAGCTTTCAGAAGAACATTGCTAGAAAGAGATTCATTGAAAACAAACTTTTACAGACTGTTTTTGACTTTTATGCTTTAAGGGGTTAACCTGTCTGGCAGGTCAGGTGCTTTCCTGGATCACAGCTCTTAGCCCAGCTCCTCCAAGCTGCGCAGAAAGGAGAACCTAGTGCTCATTGCAGAGTGGAGAGAATCATGCTGGGGTAATAACTGGCATGTAAAGCAGCAAACTGAAATTCCAGACCAGATGACTATCTTTAACCAAATCTGCTAGAGCTGGCAAATCACAAGGCTTTTAAATGAAACTGCTAGCTCTTGTATTACCCAGATACCTACACAGGCAAATGTGCCCAGGCCTTATGAGAAGCTCTGCATCCTTTTCCACAGAAATATTTTTCTCAAAGAAAAACTTGAATTTTCAACAAAGCAAGGTGGATGGTTTTGCAGAATTTCTTTATTTTTACTTTATTTTTCTTATTTTATGGGAAAAAAGGTTCAAAACCTCAGCTTTTTTTTGATGTGGAAACGTTGTTGCTGAGCTCTAAGGGAGTCTGAAGTCTGGTTTTGTCCGTGTTGCTTTATCCCCTATAAAACAGATTCCCCGGCTGGATTTCACCACCTAGGTGCATTTTCCATCGTGGAAATCTGTGATTTTTATGACAAATCATTTGTGTTGCTTCATGGGAGGGAGAACGGAGGCCAATCTAGAGGAAAACATTGACACCATTTCCAAATGGAAATACTTTTGGTGCTTTCCTTTTTCTTTTCTAGTCTTTTTTGGACAAAGAAACAAACTTTTTTATGTGGTAAAAAATAAAGACAGTAGAGGCAGAGTCAGCAGCAAAGCACACATCTTCCTCTAAAAAAATATAATACGTGCGTACCAATGTAATAAAAGCAGCGGCATCTTGCTCTGCATTTCAGCGTCAGCGTGTCACTGAGTTGCACCCGCTTACACTACTGATGAAAAGGCAGCGCTGCTGCTAGATCTGCAGAGCCAGTTCAGCCATGGAAGAACAATCTGGAGTCTATTCTGCCTCATAAATCATCAACAAAATTGTCATGTGTAGAGAGCTCTCATTACAGCCAGGGTGGATGAGGCAGAGAGAAGGCAGCTTGGCTGTGCAAAGCCGGGCCGCGGTGGCGGGCGCCGCTGGTTAGCAGCAGTAATCTGTCAGAGCACATGGAAGCTCAGCGCGCTGGCTTGACATTTGCTTTTCAGAGCCTGCTTTTAATGTGCAGAGTTAAATTTGTTTGCATAACTTTCAGAAGAGAAAACCCATCCTTAGTTGTCTCCAATATTCTAAACCTGTCACTGCTTAATATTGGGGCGCTATGAGACATCCCTTATTTTTATCTGTGCATTATAAATTAAATCCAAAATAAAAACTATTCTTTCCAATCAAAGGGAACCTTCCCAGGGAGCACTGCAAAAAAATGGTGCTCTGCAAACTGTGTTTGCACTGAGGGTGTATGCAGAGGAAAACAGATGGAGGTGCTTTCAATTGCAGCAAATTGCTAATATATTTAGTAGCTTTTGTTTTGCTCTAAGGGAGAGCAGTGTTTGCATGTGTGTGAGGGACACTGAAGGAGACTGATGGGGCAGCTGGAGCTGTGCTTTAATGTCCCGGACTTTCCATATTGGGTGCATCTCACTCCAGCTGCTGTGGTCTAAATTACAGGCCCAGTTCCGTGCTCAGTCCCAGCCTAGCTAACAGTTGCTCGTTTGCTGAACTTTACTAGTAGAGTAGCCTACAGGTGATGATAGTCCCAAGGCAGCCGTAACTTAAATTGCGGGGCCAGAAGTGCATCTGAATTCTTCCTCCCATGGGCACTCCAGACAGCACAGCATCCTCATCTCATAAGCCCAGGTCAAGAGCAGAAGTGAGTACTGAAGCCTATTTTTATGCATTTAGGAGAAACATTCACTCCGCAATGCTCTGCTGAGAAGACTCCAGGAGATAAAAAAGTAGTTTTGCCAAAGTGATGGACATATATGGTGCTTCAGTGATAGTGCAGTCACAGAGCTGAATTCAGATTTCTATGAATACTATAGTTCTGACCTGAATCTAAAACCTTTTTAAAACCCTTCCATACACCTCAATTATTTTAACCACTTAGCCATCACATCCCAGTATTGATTTGAACATGTACCAATTATTTAAGTCAATTGCCTATTAAAATTCATTTTCAGTGAAAGGTCAAAACTGCAAATTGAAACCAGATGCAGTACATTATGCCTATCAGTATTGTGATCTGCACACAAGTTCATTACTAGGTTTCTACAGAAGTAATTTCTCCTGTCAAATTTTGCTCTGTATGCCAGTGTAGCTATTACCAGCTCTATTAATTAAGAGGGCCTTTTATTATTATTAACCAAGGTTTAAAACACTGCAATCTCACATAAACGTACGTAAAAAGGCACTGGGGCTTGCCCACCTACACTACGTTGCTCCTGTCACTCAGAGAGAAGTGGAAAGGAATGAAGTTTGCAGCTGGATGTGCCTTTTGTTTCATTACGGGAGATCTGAAGAGCTCTGAGATTCCCTGTTGAGAATAACAGTGATAAGTGGTACCCTCCTCCGAAGCTTTCTTGTGCAGGCAGGACTCGCTTGTAAAGCGAGGTGACTCGCGTGCAGTTTCTAATCCCCTCGAAACTCATCAAGCGAGAAGGGCCCCGGGAATGGCCTCTCTGTGTCACCTTGAAACTTCTGTCGACTTCTGATGAAAGGCAGCAGAAATACAGCAAACCTCAAAGTAATCACAAAGCACTTACCCAACTTTCTCCTTTCGCAGCCAGAGCTGGGAAATCTTGCCTAGATGCCTGACCCCCCTTCCCTCCGGGAAGCCCGACGCGGGCTGCCTCGCTGCGGCCCCTGCCAAGTTGCCGTATCGTTTTCAGTCTTTGGTATATCCTGGGCAGCATCTAATTTTCTCTTTAAGATCATAGAATAATAAAGGCCAGGAGAACAGTTATTCCCCAGGTAGCCCCGCTGACTTCCAGGCTGCTTGCTCTCCACGGAGCATCAAGCAGGCATCACAGCAGCAGGATCTGGCCTCGGGGAGGAGCTGCTTGGGGAGATCATTGATTAAAGGAGCAACATGAAGTGCTGTTTCCAGTGCCTCAGTTCTCACTTCTAGAGCCTAATGTTTTTTTCAATTCATGCTGCTGATGCACAAAATGCACAGGACCAACAGCAAGAAAATACCCCCTTGAAAATACGGTTTTTAGCTGAAGTCCTGTCTTGGGACATCTGTGGATGTTTGAGTGCAACTGCAAGAAGTCTAGAGAAGATTAGATGAGGGCACGGAATTACTCATCAGCTGCCACTCCTGCCACATACCTTCCCGAAAATGCACCCACTGCCCTTTGCATCTTTGTTTTATTTAAAATGAGGCAAGACGCTTATTCTACGGCTGAGTAGTAAAAGGGATGTTAGAATGCAGGAGGAAATATAGCATCTTCTCCCTGAGTATCAGAAGTGTTTTATTTCCTTTGAGATTGACCCTGTAGCATTCCCAAGAGAAAAATTAATTTTCTTCCTGACTCAAATTGTTGCAAAGGATGCCATCAGTTCCAGTGAGAAAATACTGATCTTCCCCAATGAGAAACCTGGAAATAAACCAAAATGGAAATTTTAATTTTAAAATGCCAACTTGAAATAGGCATTTGCATTTCTGTCCTCCAAGAGCAGGCATATTTCTCCTATTAAGATGCTTAAAATAGGGTTGTGTTTTGGTTGAAGGAGGGGGTATTTGATACTTCTGCTACAAAAACATGATTTCTGAACATTTCTAGAGAAGATGTCTGACAGTGTTCAAGCTGTTTGGAACACAGCCTACACTCTCGTTTTGGGATGCTGTAAGTTGCTCAGATCAATGAACAAATTTTAAGCATCTTAAACTGTCCAGGCTAGTTCAGTCCATTACATGTCTCCCAGCCAAGGGAGTTACTTCACTTGCACATTGCACCGACACAGACCAAGGCTGTATTTTCATTACAGCTCCTTCCAGAGTCCTTCTAAGATTCCCTAATAGTTCTTTAAGACAATAGCTGGAGAAAAGAGGAACAGAAAACACAAAAGGGGCTGCTGCCAGAGTAGCAGCCGCACACTGCAGACAGTTCAGCAAGCACCCACAGATGTGCAATCACTGTCCTTGTGGTTAGTCCTTTTCTTCCAAAAAGTTCTTATTACTTTGTTGTAAAATTCTCCTCTCTTTGTGGAGCTCTATATAATGTTTTAAATTTCTTTCTATTGTACTTGCTCAAGAAAGGGGTTGCCAGTCCACACATGCCCAGAACATAACACACTACCAGATAGCAACATGGGTGAGTGTGAGCCATAAAGCTCCAGCCCTGAATGAGTTTGTCACTCTCTTTGCTCACCTGTCACAATCAGCTGTGGTTCTCTTCTGCTGTTGACTGGGTTTGGGGTTTTATTTATTTATTTATTTATTTATTGCGGCATTTGTGACAGCAGTGGAATGGCTAAATTGACAGGCTCAATGTGGTTTTACAGGGCAGGCCATGCAAAATCTTCTCTTATGAAGATATAGAGGCATTCCCAGCAAGTACATGAATTACTGGCATGAATATTTCGGTGGGTTCTCAGCAGGGTTCAACTTCTGTGATAAGTTCCCATGAGGGTCAGATCCTGGGAAAGGTAACAGGTACCTGCAGAGACCCCTCCCAGTGCCCACAACCTGCAGGCTGTTAGCTCACTCTCAGTAAAGGTAAAATGTGGGAAGGTGGTTTACTTCTGCTACCTGACCTGTGTGATTGCTGGGGCATCCTGCCCTGGTCCCTGACCAGCTCTGCTCCACATTTCCCATGTTTTCACATCCTGAGAAAAGATTCTTGACTCAGCCAGACAGTGCCAAGACGGCCAGAGAAAATGAATAGGGAACTGCAGAAATAGGACTGTTTTAACAGCTGGCTGAAGCACTGCATGATAGAAGAAACTTGAAGCATGTGTAATTATAATGCCAGGAGAGAACATCTCCGAACAACAACAGGGGACCCGTCGCTTCCGTTCTCTCTTTGCAGAAAGGATATGCTCTGATTGCAGGAAGATCTGGGGACAGAGAATGACCTAAGGGAAAGCTCTCCCTGGTGTTTCCATCCATAGAGCTTGCTGTTGTTAGGCAGCAGAAGTACACCTTGCTAGAGAAGATGGATGGATGCTCTCCAGGCAAATATCCTGGAAAGAAAAGTCACAACAAAATACTTGCTTGTTCCTTTGCACCTCTCCCTCAGGTTAAGCCCAAAATAAATGTCACCGAAATAAGCAGAAAACTTTCATTTTCATCTGATATTGGTCAGAGCAGAAAGAGTAGCCAGCATCCAATAGAGCTCTCTTCCCATTTAGTTACATCGAGGAAGATCTGGGATGCTATTTCTTACTCCTGTGGGCCCCCAATACCTTCCTTGAAATTAATCACTGGGGAGTATTTTATTTTACAGAAGATTTGGTTTCTTAACAGGAATTCTTGGAAAGCAGCAGATGAAAGGAGCTGCATCCAGGGTAGAGGTCTCAGTTTGCACATACTACTCACATGGGATCTATAAAAACCAAGAAAGTGGCTCCTGAAACTAGGAGCATTGTGCAAACAAACCCCCAAAAGAGGACCAAGGATGTGTAAAGGTGCCAAAAAGATGGATGTGATGCATTGAGAAGACTGTGTCTGTTGGTCCTGTGTCTTGTTAAGTTGGGCTAACTTGTCTCTCTTAAGAGAATATTATTATTTTAAAATAACTCTGCAGACACAGCCTCTGGAAAGGATCAGTGAAGGGTGTCCAGTCCCTGTCTCAGCACCCATCGTATTTCTAGTTCAACTGCAGAAACAGCTGATCTGAAGGAAGGTCAGTGGCCTCTCTTCCAGAGGGTTTTGCAATGCAGGCATGTGCCTGCTGGGAGCAGAGTGCCCAAGCCAGTCTAGCGAGGCTAACAGATGGTAAGGATCTTCCATCACTGCACAAGTCACTGAGCCATCTCCAGGGGAGGGCGGACACAACACCTGCTCTTGGAGTTTCACATCGCTCTGTGCAAGCAAAAGGATAATCCATGAGTGAGAGAAGCACTGTTCAGGGTGAGCTCCCTCAGCTGTGCTTGTTGGAAGCCATGGGAAGAGATCTGCAGGACCACAGCTTATGGAGGAAGGAGTTTAGTCCCTGAGAAAGAATGGGAACGGAAATTGTTCCACTTGGCCAAAAGAAAGCAGGAAGTGCTACATAACCCAGAAGGACCTAAATCCCAAGTTCCAATATTCCTTTCTTGCTTCTTTTTTTTTTTTTTTTTCTCTCTCTCTGAGAAGAGTTCAGACCTGGGAAGGATTTTAAGGTCTATGGCAGGCCAATACTACCTCTTTGAATGCAGTTCACAAAGAGAAGGTATCTCAGAGCAATGTAAAAATGACTAGCATCTAGGAGTTACAAAAATTTGGCTGAGATCATCCTCATGCCAGTGTGAGACAGTCCCCTGGTAGGGTACACAGCTGGTGCGAAACTGATGCTGCACTTGATCTTAGCTGAGAGGCTATTAAAAAGAAATCAGAAGAGACTGGCTAAAAGCAATTTATGGGGTTACAAAATGATGTATTACATGCACTATGGCTCCAGGTTTGCAGTAATTTAGGCTGGTATTGATTGAGGAGAGACTGGGGCATATTCCACCACCTTTTTAATTTCAGTCTGATTTGGCCAC
The DNA here is from genome assembly GCF_028389875.1 of Rhea pennata. Lineage (NCBI taxonomy): Eukaryota > Metazoa > Chordata > Aves > Rheiformes > Rheidae > Rhea > Rhea pennata. The sequence goes on along the minus strand of NC_084672.1, from coordinate 9,414,688 downwards.
TGCTTGCAGGTCAGCAGGCAATTTGATGAGACAAAAACAAACCAAGCATTAGAGCAGCCTAAATCATCCACTTTTAGAAGTGCCTTGTAAATAACTTTTAAGTCCAAACAAGGAGAATAGAATGAAAGAACTGGCTATTAAGGAAATCACGACTGAAGTTCCAGACTGGGAAAATATGCTTTCATGGCACAGTTAAGAAGGAGTATCATTCATTCATACCATCATCGCCTACTTTTATTTCCCCAAACAAATATGATGTCTTTTTCCTCATATTAGGGTGCTAATTCTGATTCAATATGAACTGATTAGATACCAAAATAAAGCCGAAGTACACATGCATGCTTACAAAGGCCTCTAATCATATCACTGCCGCAATGGATGGATGACTTGGTAGTGTTCCAGATTATTCGAATCATACAATAGCATAGGATTGTCTCTCCACCCTGAGGAGTGATAAACTTCAGTATAAATCTCCATAAGGTAAAATCTGGGATGATTTTCTCCCGAAAGTAATTACAATACTGAACATACTTGCACACAACAGGTGTTAGCAAATAGTGGAAACCCAGCATTATTTGAGGTGGAGGAAAGCAATTGTCCATCAGCTCATATCAGTGAAGAAGTCTTGCCATATGCCAGGTGTTACCAAGTGGTGGAGATTCAGGAGACAAAGCACAAACACAGGAAGCAGGGTGGAAAAGGCAGCTTAATTCCTCTGTATGTCCCTTTGATTCTGGGATTAAAACAAAGATGCATTGATGTGCATAAAATCATAGTCCTTTTTTCTTGTTTCTACCAGGAATCTGCCCTATATGGGAGGAACTGCTCAAATATGTCTGACAGAGGGACAGAGTTGAGAAGTGCTTCAGTAAAATGAGGAATCATCTCATGTCAAACAGTGTATCTGACTGCAAACTGCCTTCAGTGTCAGCTAAAGCTCTGAGCTCACCTCTGCTACATTCTCGTATTGATTGTGTGTAGGTCGCAGGCGAAGGTCCAACTAAAGAAGATCAATTACCTGGCTTATACCAGCCATCAGGTGTTGGATAAAAATGGATTTTCCAAACTTACTGTGACTATCAACAGTTTGAACTCTAATGTGCACAGGGAAGCAGAGACATGTAAAACACTGATTGAGCTAATTAGCACATTCCTTCATGAAGGCTTCTCTGATCTCTAATTGCACATTCATTTCAGTCTTTTAATATTGCACTTGTGAGCCTCTCTTCTGTTTTCTGCAGGTAAAGGGAGGTATGACCTTGTATCCTGGTACACATGTTGACAGAGCTGGAGATGTGACATTCCGGTTTACTGAAGCTCAGGAGGCAGACAGTGGAGCATTTGGATCTCCCTCATTTCTCACACGCCTGCACCATATGCGTGTTCAAGGATGGATTCAGTGCAAACGCATCCTGTGTTGCTCAGCTAAGGAAAGCTCTCTGCATTCACTCCAAACTGAGCAACTGTTAATGAGCTCGTTCTTTATTTCTAGCTAACAGGGTGTTTGATCCAATGGCACACCAAGCAAGATGAATTCTTGCAAAAGTTTTGACTCGTAATAAAATCAAGTTGACGACACAAGAGTGGAGCCAGGGATAAACTCTCCTTCCATGAACCTGTAGAAAATGATACCTTGCTCCCAAACACGTGTGTGCTCTTGGAAGCCTAGCATAGGTGATGCTGACAGACTGTTACAGCTAGCAGATGAACTGCAGGACTCAGATGCTGGGGAATCTGATTCCACCCTTCCATCCTTCTAATAATTATTTGTACAATCAAATGTAACCACCTGAGCATCTTGTCATTTTGCTTCAACTCCAGAAATCAAAGACTTCAAAAGTTATTGGCAGTTTTAATTAAAACTAACTTTGAGATACAGAACAACAGTTATGGCTTATTCTAGATAACGTTGTAATAACCTTCTCTCATATTAAATAGAGCAGTAATATTGTTCACCAGAGATGAGGACATTAGCACAGAGATGAGGACAGCCTTGCTGTCACTGGGAGGGTGCTGCAGCCAAGAGAGGGTCTAACATAATTGCACAAAAGGTATTTGTTTCATGAAACGAGACTATCCTACAGCTCCCTGACCCCTGCAGCATGCTCCCTTGGAAGTCCAAGTGTCCTGCAGCTTTAGTCCAAAAGCCTCCCTTTTTTTCTCAGCAAAGTGGTGCCAGTGGGAGGCAGTTCCCAGGTTTCCACCCCTGCCTGCATGCTGGCAGCATCATGCCCATCTGAAAAGTCTTAAAAGGCTCTAATTTGGGGAAGGCCTGTTGGGGACAGGGGAAAATAACCTATTCGAAGGAACTCTAGTTGAGTATCCCAGTGTAAAGAAATCCAACACCTATCACTCCTTTTGAAAACCACACTTCTGCTCTTCTCTGAAACACTGAGCACACATACAGAGCTAGCTGAGACAAGCTTTGTTTGAAAGACTATCACAGTGAAGGAAAAAAAAATCAAGATACATATCTGTGTGTGTTTCATCTCTCTGAGGAAAAATAAAAACAAAATAAATACTGCTTCCTTGGAATTCTTATTCTTTGACTTGACCCTACTGAGTAGAGTATGAAAGAAAATGAAACATATTAGGCTTGTATTCAAAATCTGAAAACAGTTTTTTTTCCTTCTCAAACTTCTTGTGGAAATGCTCACCTTTCTATCAGATTTACTTACCTATCTAACCATAAGCTCCTGCTAACTTGAAATTCCTCTCATATGAAATGCACTTACTTCAGTGGGCATTCTGTTCAGGAACAGTTCATCCTTGGAAAAATATTATTGCTGGAATGCTACGTGAGTCCACAGCTTAAAGCTAGAAGATGCATTTAAATTCTCTAAAGAAGCTTTAAGATTTCATAACAGTGCTTGATCTGCCTTTGGGTGAGGGGGTATGTCCTTCTTCTTTTTGAGCTGCAACAGCCAAAAACATTAATTGGCCATCTTTTATCAAAAATGAATTATATTTCAGAATATGCTTTTTGTGACTGTTCCGTTACCCCAGTGTCTTGCTAATGTCATAACTGCAGGATGCCATCTTTCAAAGAGGAAGAGAGGCTCTAACAGTTGCTCTGTGCCTGAACAGTGAAAGCATATTCAAAGTTAAATGGGAAAACAGTTGTCACCACAATGATAATCAAACTGCAAACTATATTAGTGCTTTTCCTCAGGAAGCCACAGATTGAGGGAACAAGATGCATGTGTCTTTCAACAAAATAATTATGTTGTAATGAGACTGCCCTAATGTATTCAGTAGAAGAAACTGTTGTTAAGATTGACTTAAATGAAAGTGCACAAGCAGAATGGGTAGCCTAAATGAGTTAGGCTTCACATTTTCCTCCCAAATCTATCAGCTCAGAACCAGCACAATCAGAGACATCGAAGGGTAAAAATCCAAATGAAGATGTGATGTGGGTTTTCAAGAGGCGGAATACATACAGAGGAAAGCTTTTGATTCAGGCTCACTTTGTAGAGGAAATGTGCAAGTCTATCTGCTCGCTCAGGTTCCTACAAGTAAATAACCTCAGCCCCTCTGCTCCCTGAGGAATGATGATTTACAAGATGATTTACAATAGTGGTAATGTACACTGAAGAAAAAAATACAACCACTGATTGAGGTGATCATAGCACAGCAAAATAACTCTAGGCTTCCTTCTTTTATCACTCACATATGCTTTACCCTTTGTTACTTTGCTCAGCAGCTCTAGACCTGATTTGATCTGAAGGAAGGGTGCTTGTCTGCAATGCTGATCAACACAATTCAGCCTTTAAAACAGATACCCATGCCAAGGTACTGTCTAGTACTGCTTTTAGCAGAAAATATTTTTAAGAAAATGAATATTAGAAATACGAACTTCCACAGAGACAGCACCAGGAAAGGAGGAAAAAAGACAAGTCCATAGTACCCCCTTGACCTACTCACTGCACCGAAGTACTGCGAAGGGCGAGATCTACTGAAGCAGCAGATCTGTTTAATCCTGTCTAATCCACCATCACTGCTGCAGTCTTTGCCAGGAGCCTGTCAAATTGAAGATCCATAAAGGACAAAAGCTACCAGTAATGAAACTGAGCATTTAATTCCTATCTGGACCACGTGAATCTCAGTCTCTGTCCCAACCACTGTCCTGTTGCCTTTCTACACTGTGCCAGCAATTGTGCAGGAAATGCTTTTCTCCTTTTCATCCACCACATCAGAAGTATGCCATAGCATTCATGGGGACTCACGAGATCCAAACATAGAACATATGGAGAAGGCTTCAGGAACCCAGACTATTTTATTTCTAGAAATTTAGAAGCAGAGGAAATGTAGGCTAAAAAAACCTCAAGAGACCTCCCCATATTAAGTGAATCTCCCTGACCAAGGCATATCTCTTCTATGTCATTCCTGATGGATGTTTGTTTGATCAAGATTACTTCCATGGATGGAGATTTCATGGCTCCCCAGACAGCTGTGCTAATGCTTCCTCGTAACCACCATAAGTTTCTCCCTCATTCCTAACCTAAACCTCATTTGCTGCAGTTTAGATCTGCTACTTTATCTGCTCCATCATGGGAACTAAGAACTGCTAGCAAACCGCAAGTCTTCTTTGCACACATATATAACTTGAAAATCCCTACCCATGAACTAGCCTTTATTTGATAGGCTCCTCCACCTCCCAGACAAAGATCTAACAAAATCCAATGACTGGAAGCTGGAACATTATCTATTCACGTTAGAAACAGGGTGAAAATTTGAACACCACAAGTGGTTTAACAACTGGAACAATTCACCACAGGCTGTGATGGAGTATGATGGGCAATTTAAACAGAATACCAGATGTTTCTACATTACTGTGTTTCAAAAAATATTAATTCAGAAACATCCTCTGCTGTGTGTTTACTCTACAATATTGTGCTGTACTACACTATAATAGGTTGTAAGGTCAGAATTGTAACCTGGCAAGTTCCTTCTCTTTGCTTAATTGTTTCTTCCTCATGCTTCAGTGTGGGGTTTTCCCCTACACAGGGCTTCACTTCCCCTGTGAGCCCCCTACACAACACACTTACTCCCTCTCGCCTTAACCCCCAGAGCAACAACAGCTAGATCCTTCACACGCAGGAAAATTGTTGTTTACTTGGCTGGGCTGATGCAAGCTTTCTAACATCTGTTCATCTGAGCTGTACAGAGATGAGCTGGTCAGACTGAACAAGAGTTTCACCCTCAGCAGCCCAGGCCAATTTGCCATTCAGATACTATGTGTTTCCTCCTGCACAGGAGCCCTGCAGTGACATGAGTCATTCCCCTTCCCCTCTTTTAAAATACGGACTCTCCTGGGGCTGAGCCAATGTGTGTCACTGCGCAGAGGTGCGTGCACATGAAGGCCTGGCTCTTGTAACGACAATCCTCCCCTGCTGCACTACCAGTCTGCTGCGCTACAGCACAGCCCTGTTGCTTGCCCTATGAAGGCTGTAGGTTTTTCAAAGCCCAAGTCCTGCTGCCTTCAGCTATGCAGAGTGCCTGCAAATCCACAGAGCAATAGCCAAAACACACACAGCATCACGCTAGTAGTGATGCAAATCTCTCACCTCTGATTATTTATCATCAGCAGCGAGGCTCAAGTAATTTCCTTCTGTATTTTGGCCTCAAAAATATGGCCAAGTTCCCCTTCAAGCCAATGGTCCTTCTCTTGCAAGATCAGATATAACAGCTGAACCAGGTTCCTCGTGCCTGAGGAGAGGTTGTTCATGAAGTATCATGTCAGGTTCTAGACAGAGCAACAAGGAACAAGAACAGACTCTAAGGGGTTTGCAGAAATTCAAACAAACTGAAACATCTGGCACAAGCACTAGGAGAGATTAAAAGAGTTAAATCAGTGTAGCTTGGCTGAACAGCATAACTTTTCAGCTATAGCCTGGATGTAAGGGAAGAGAAACTGTAGCCTGGTACAGGGAACTGGCTTTAGAGGTAATGAGACGACACTAAATTAGACAGCAAGAGCTGTTTGAGACATTAGGAATGGTATGTAGTACCTGGTTGCCCTAGATCTAGATACAAGCTTGTGCTCAGGGACCACCTTTAAAGCACAACAGGGCTCTGGGTCGCCCCTTCACAACAGCACATGCCTACTATCAGGGCAAACAGAACAAGAAGTTTGCTGGAACCATCTCACCCTGGTCACTACTATGCGCCCCATAGTGCTTGCAGTGACATTACATGGACCAAATAGGAGACACAGGTCTTTGCAGAGTCCGCCTCAGGATGGCTGCAAGGTGTACGTAGTGAGGCACTATGTGATACAGCTGTCCTAAGGCTGACAATACAGAGGCAAGGAGTACAGCTCACAGAGCACACCATGCTTCAGCTGTTCAAAGGCCCATACTCTTTCCAACAGTAAGGATATGGCTTACCCAAACAGCCCTAACCTTTGCTGGCCCTCAGTAGGGGAATATTATCAGATCAGCTTCTGACTTCTCCTACTTCCAAAGCACAAGCAAGTACACAAAGAGGTAGGATGACATTTGGCTTCCTGCAAAGAATAGCAGATAATTTAGTAAGATTAAAAAACAGCCTCCTCTCCCACAGCAACCACCTCTGCATAGCTGGGCAGTAACCTGGCTGCACTGCAATGACGCTGCTCGAGCGCCTCTCTGTGGATTTTTGAAATCCTGTTCCTGGACTCACACAATCCTTTTGAATTCACTACTCTTTTTTTGTTCCTTTCAATTACAGAGCCAAATTGCTCTTATTATACCCAGGCAGCACCTTTGAGTTCACTGAACTTGTTGCTGAGCCAAATCTTGGCCCAGCTGAAACTAACAGTTTCACCTTTTGGTGGTGATATTATGATACCTCCCAAGGCCTTTCTATAATTTCCAGCAGCAACATTAGCTCAAATTGGCTCAGGCATGTGGCTGCCTAGGGCTCACTGAATGACTGGGAAGGAAAAAAATGGCTGGAAAGGGTATCATCTTTAGAAGAAGCAATTAGGTGCCTCTGATCCTCTACAGAATGGGCTGTAAAACTCAGTGCACAGCTCCATCACCAATGCACATGTCAACATGCTGATCATACCAATTTTTCTGTAGCTCTTTGAAGAAGCAGGAGACAAATAGTCCTCCTGCTGAAGTCATGAGTAAAAACAAAGTCCCTTCATCAGCCTCCCACAGCTGCTTGTTGTTTTCCTTCCCCCGTGGAGCCTGCCAGCTTCTAGTTATCTTGGCCAAACACATGATTAGAGTTTTACAGCAAATTCAAACTGCAAACAAACAAGCACATCTTGAGACAAATGCACAAACTGGTGGATGCACAGTACATCTAGCTGCTCTAGCAGTTAGAGCATCTCCATCTTTGGAGATATTCAAAAGCTGCCTGGACATGGTCCTGGGAAACCTACTCTTGGCAACCTTGCTTGAACAGGGCAGGTGGACTAGGTGATCTCCAAAGGTCCCTTCCAGCCTCAAGCATTCTGCAGCTCTGTGAACAGATCCTGTCCTGCCTCTTCAGTTCCTACAAGTCCTACTCCTTTTCTGGATGGAAAGCAGAAGGGGTAAGATCCAAGAATACAGATCTTCCAGGCTTACATTTAGACAAGTGTCAAGGATTATACCAAGTGTCAAGGGTATATTAGTATAGTTGTTGTGCTAGCTCTCTGCAGCATGAGAAGCAATGCAGGAAGAGAAATTCCTGCCCGGAGTAATCCCTTGTATCTAGTTATGGCAGAATGGACATTTTTTTTCTTAAATCACCACAGTTAGTGCTAAACCAGGTGGCTTGGTTTAAATAGGCATTAAAGGTAGTTTGAGCTAACCAGTCTGACTTTGCACTGAAGTAGATGGTGAGTGCTCATACAACCCACCATCAACGCACAGAACAATTAGATGAGCTGTGGAGTTGTAATCTGTGGCAGACAAAGTGATAGCACAAAGGGCTTTGCCATGGCCCACAGAGCCCTTCACAAAGGTAGCAAGTGGGAGGGTTTAAATTCAAATAGCTGGTACATCTCCAGAGCAAATCCAAGCATCTGAAATGATGAAACAAGCATAAGGCTTTTCTTATTTCCTACCTTTTCAACAGACTGGGTTGCCTTCACTTTCCAGAAGAGGAGCTGAGACCTCTCATCAAATCTCAATCCAGAACAAGACAATTTCCTATGAAAAAAAACTGAAATGGGACGTTGGCATAGGAGAGTCTACATAGCTCAAACTGAATGCCTGCACTCTAGTGATGTTTTGCTGAACCCTAGGGAGGACTTATAAGAGGGAGAGCCAGGACAAATACAACTCACCCTTGCATACAGATGGGAGCAGTCAACATCACTTCAGTGGCATCATATTTGATTCTTGTTCCAGACACGGGTGCTTGGTCTTGCATTGCTCCTGCCTGTTTCTTTTCCTATGCTGTCTGTAGTGTTTTGGCCTTTGACTAGTGTGCTGGTCATGCTTCTGTACTGTCTTTGGCTCAACACAGTCTGTGACTTCTCTGGGCACCCAAGCTTGTCCAGCTCCTCAATGATATCAGCACTTGGCTCTGACACCAGTTCTAGCCTAACCTTAATCAGTGAGACTGCCTGCCTGTGTCCAGACTGTAATTCCTACATAGTTTTGTCCCAAAGCTTCCTGCTTTGAAGTCAAAATAAGCAACTAGACTTAGGAACAGCCTGGATGGGTCCTGACACACTTCGCAGCATCACTAATGCTGGCCCTGCTATGCTCTGGGTGATGCTGGCCTCACAGGTGACTTGCTGTCTGGTTTAAAAGGACCAGGTCTCTTGCTAAGCACAAGGATGCTGCTGTCTGCCCATACAGGTCAGAGAAGATGACGAGACACACTGGTGAAACGCAGAGACAAAGACAGAGCATCTAAGTCTGGTAAAATGCCAGTCCTGTGAAGTGCAGGAAACACGTGTACTAAACAAAAAGCTTTATTAAGGAGGAACATTGTAACACACCACACTGCTCTGATTCTCCAAGTCTTTGAGAAGACTCAAAAATCCAGTGCAAATCCTTAATCGAAGCACATAAGTGTTGGGCCCACCACCTTGGTGAGAGGCCTTTCCTACCTCAAGACTGTTTCATATGTTGTGTTTGTCTCTGAAGAGGAAGAGCTGATTCCTGCTGTAACAGGTTGAGGGTTAGGTAAGAAAAGCGGGGTGCAGATCCTACCATAGAGCAGCAGGTGTGAGTAGCAGGCAAGGAGTTAGTCTAGATGACAAGTTGCTCCAGGCTGGAAAGCAGCATGACTTGCATGGAGTTGGTGTTCAAGAGTCAATCCTGGGCCACTGATCTGCAAAACTGTAATAGCAAAGAGCCGAGCCCTCAGGATTTAAGGCTGACTACAGCTTCTACTGTCCCCTCTCTTTCTCTCTCTCTCTCTTTGTCCATGGCAGCTGCGTGTGCCTGAAGCCGGCTCCAGCACTCAGGCATCTGCTCCCCAACTCCCAGCAGGCTCTGCTGCCTAATAAAGGGAAGAAGAAGGGGTTAGAACAGTCTCTGCCATTGCCTCTGCCACCTCCCTTAATGCTCAAGCAGTCCTAGCCTGGCTCCCCAAGGGTCCCTGGGGCTCACTGCAAATTAAGTAGTTCCAGTTTCTTGTGTCTGAAAGGCCCAGTAATTTCTTCCATGTTACTCAGCACTAATGTGCTCTTGTCAGTGGTGACCTCAATACTTCCCCCTGCCTGTTAGACCCTGTAGACACAGGTCTCACTGCTGTTTTCTGGTCAGAAGTAGGGCAGATGCCAGGAAATCCTAGTAACTCCTTTCTCTGGCTTTAGCTCTCAGTACCCAGGAAGCAAGGTATCCCTGGAGCTGATACCTCCACAGTTTTGCTGGTATGAGATTGACAACAGACTTCTCTCCAGCTTTATGAGAAGGAAGAACAAAATGGCATAGGAAGCAGCTTTTCTGCCCTTAACTAGCTGTCACCACAGGATTTGCCCTAGAAACAAAGGGTTAGGGAAGGCTAATAGGTAATACGACACTTTGATCATGCCTGCACCTACCTGCTCCACTTCAAACTGAAGAATTAAAGCCTAGGGATAAGACTGAACAGATGATCATTGACATGGATCTGGCTCCAGGTTCCGAAAAGAAGTAATTCAAGGAAAAAAGTCACCTAATCAGATGCCACATTGCCATCTAGTGGCAACGTGAATTCAAAGCATCAGCTAGGCACAGATCACACTGCAACCTCAGCACCTTCTTAAACTGAGAAGTCACCAGCACAAGTCTACTTACAAACCAAGCAAATCTAGTAACAGAGAGGAGGAACAAGTGCAAAGATATCCCAGCTCTGTTTGTCGATGGGCCCAAAAGAAAGGCAGGCATTTAAGTGAAGATCACATTTCCTGATGGCCTTGCACAGTCTGGGTTGCACAAAAAGCATATGAGGCTCTCCCTACCGGAATGACAGGCTTGTCCCATGCATCCTGACCTGAAACTGCAAATTATTCTAGGAAAGACAGAAAGGGGAGAAGGAAGGGCCAAGTGCTGTGAGTGGCTGTCTGGAATCCAGCTAGCTGAACATCAGCCTTACCCAGACATACATATCTGGGTCAGTGCATAGAAGACCCTAGGACTCCAGGATGACACCTTGTATGGACCTGAGCAACATCTCAGCTTACAACTATTCTGATGCTCCAGCAGGAGAATCTTACCAATCATGAAAGAAAATATTACATCTCTCAATCCATGGCAGGTCCTGTAATGGTTTCAGAGGCAAATCCGGTTCCTTTGGGAGAGACTCCTTCAGCAGGTAAGAGTTGAAGTCAAAAAAGAAGATGGAGCTGTGACTTGCTCTGCTCTGTGCCAACACATCCGCCGGCTGCTGCTTATCTCCTGGACAGAAGAGATAAGAACAGTGGGCTGTTTCATCAGGAGTCATGCACTGAAAAGAACCACCAAGGAGCAGTGCAGAACTGAACCCAACGACCATGTATCTAAAATTGTTCTGAGTTCACCAGTAGAGAAAAGACTAGTCCCCAAGGTGGGGATATTTTCCAGCCCTGCTCCCCTTTGTGAATCCTGTCTTAGGTAAGGGGGACCAGCAGGCTGCCTCAAGCCATTCCCTGAAGATCACAACAGGGTTGTAAGCAGAAATGTACCAATATATAAAGGCTAACAAGGCCTGAGCAGTTCCTGTAGCCTCCTGTAGTCATGCTGCATGAATTGGCGCTTCCCCTTCCTAGAAATGTGCTTGCTGAATACACTTGTCAAGAAACATAGCCCAGTTCCCTCTGCCCTCGCTGACACTTGAGTGCATAGTCCCACTGTGCATCTTACTACCCACCTCGAAGGATCAGGCACTGATCTGCAGTATCCATAGTGAACACTGGTTGCCAGGGGGATGCTACAGCATGAGAGAGTGGGGTGCTGAAGTAGCAAATAATGTGCGATGTGGCAGTGTCCATCAGGAACACTGTGCCATCCCAGGAGAAGACCAGCGCCTGAAATAGCAAGTTGACAATTAGAAGGGCATAAAAGAAAGGTGAACAGCATTTCCTAAAGAGGTCAGAGAATGGTATCCAGGACTTCATGTCCTTAACTGTTGTTGTTTCCTTTGCCTGCTCTGTAATTGTAGGGCCACAGAAGATCAAGAATAGCTTGTGCAGGGAACTTGAACTAGAATTGCTGCAGGCTGGGATTGGGATGGGCAAGTTATAGCTGAAATAGACCCAGCCTTCTGCACTAGATGGTTCTGGCAAGGGGGTTATAGTCCTTCTTTTTCCCAGAAAACTTTCTGAAGCCATTTGAAAGGTCTGACTGGAGCTGTGCTTTCAGCTTCTCTTCTCCACGAAGCCCTCTTATATTTGACCCTGATATCTGAAGTTTCATGACTGGACTCTCATCTTTGCACTTTGACCTATCTACCTGCAGAAGGACCTCCAGTGTCTTCCACCTCAGCAGCCGTTAGAGGACACTAGTGTGAGTGGAGACTGAATTAGACCATGGAAGATAAATCCTTTGGGAGTTACCATATACATACAGATTTGTAATTGTTTCTGGAAGTCCTTGAGATGAAAATGGAGGCTGGAAGAGGATTTGCATGGCAGGGGGGAGGGAAAGGTTGTACTATATATGCCTGTCCTGTTCTTAATCTTCAGGGCACTCAGTTACAATCATTACTAGAAATGAGACGCTGGGCCAGATGGACGTTCTCAACCAGTTCAACTCTTTTTGTGCTCTTAAGGTAGGCTGCCAGCAATACTCACTGTGTTAGGGAAGGCCAGGACAGGTGCCACTGTGCTAATGGTAAATTTTGGATCCTCAGGCCTGTAAAAGAGACTCAAGCTAAAAGCACTGTTTCATGTAGACTTGGCACGTCACTGAGACACTGTAATGACAACAGTAGTGTCTGGCACAGGAGCTGGAATGAGGTTCAACCAAGCCACTTCCTCATGGAGACAGGGCCTGTTACCCCTCAGAAGTAGCAACCTCTAAAGCCTGTCCCTATGCATAACTGCCTAGGAACTAGATAAGTGCAAATCCTGTCTGCCACATAAGCCACAGTTCCCAGAGCAGCAGCAGATTCCCCAGAGCTGGTGAACAGAAATTTGATAGAAAGCTGGCAGGAAATGCCTATTCTGACTTGCAGGTGCATGCTATTCTGGAAAGAAGAAAAGAGCACAAAAATGTGTCCAGGGTCTGGCCAGGGTCCAGAGCAGTGGTATGAGCCTAATGCACAGGAGAACCCAGGAACACCCTTAAATTTGGTATAGCCATTAGATTTTAGCACTAGGACTTCTCACCAGTAAAGCCATGCTTGTTGCTGCATGGCAGAGATAGCTGGGCAAAGGCAACAGAAGAGTTCTGCATCCCATAGAGATTTGGGGTTCCTTGCTGGTCCTGACCACTATCCCACACAGTTTCTTTGGCTGGAGTGACAGCTATGAGAGTCAACCTCACCTGTCTACCAGGAGCATGATGCTGGACTTCCTGGCCCTGGGTGCTCTCACCAAGTAGAGAGATCCATCTGTACACAGCACTAGAAGCTGCACAATGGGATAGGCAGAATCTCTACCAGTGTAAGGTGTCTGGTCACCGGTAGCTGCAGCACTCCGCAGGAAGTGCATACTACGGATGACATGTTCCTCTAAAAGGGCAGTCACAGTCAGTGGGTATCCTGAGGAGGCAGAAAAAAAGGAATAAAAACTAAAAAAAGAAAAATCTATAAAAAAAAAACATCAAGGCAGTAGTTTGGGAAGAAAAGAACAGGCAATTTATCCAAGGAAAGCTTCACCAGGGGATGTGGAACCTTTATAGGCTTGGCTGGGACCCAGAAAGGTCCCTTATTTTGTTTGCACTTCTCTGGCTACAGTGCAGTAAGAAGTCTTTTCAGCTTCCTCCCAGGAACCTCAGGGGATTTGATTTGGTCTTAGGCCTGCTCAGGGATAACTGCCAGGACAGCCCTGATGGAAAATGATTCTTCTGCCAGGAGAATCGCTGCATGCACAAGGTGACACTAGCATTGATGGCAGGCTGGACTGTGATGCCGTATCTCAAAGATGACCTGAGGTTGCAGTTGGAAAGAAGCAACTGTCCCACAGCCTCAGGGTGAGATGGGAGTCAGTTCTCACTACAGCGGTTCATAGGTCCTGCACTGTTCTGAATGGGAATGGTTCTGTCAGGGCTAGAACAGTCACGTTTCCATGATGGCACAGCTGGCCAAGCATCCTGTGAACAAACAAGTCTGAAGACTTGGAAGATTTGTTTGTAAACTCACTGGCAATACCCTGTTCACATTCACTCAGTCTCAAACGCCATTTGATCCCAATGGACAGGACAAAAGTGCAAGCTCACCTAGGTGTTTATCCCAAATAGTTATTGTTGCATCTTCACATGCCAGTGCCAGGTACCTGCAGCAGGAACTGACAGCTGAGCACACAATTGGCGCTGCACATGGCCACACAACATCAGGCTTCGGATCAGCATCTACACAGCAGGACAGGAGAAGGCTTGACTGCAAGACCGTGTTTTTTCATGGTGGCAGCTTCCTATTTCCCAGTGCAGCACACACTAATCTGGGGTCTCCTGCCAGGCTGGCTTCATTAAAGATAGTGCCAGCACACAGAGCACAGAGCCCTGCAATCCGAATGCAAGCCTAACCTATAAGATACAGGGCAGCTCTCCTCCCTGATTCTTTGAATCATTGAGATCTGCCTGAGACACAATTACTGGCCTCCGAATACCCCACAGAGTACCCTGCTAGGAAAAATAAGACTCCACCTACACAGTTAAACTTGTGACAGCCCCTTCTAGCCTCTATACTATCTACTTAAAATAATAACCCCTTCTAGTCTGGGCCTAGTTCTCCTTCATCCCACAAGGTTGTGTGCACTTTGTTGTAGTGAATAACTAAATCCTATAGCTAACAAATTCCCAAAAGCCTGCTGGGGAAAAAGGATCCCCTTCCAGAACACAGGTAGGAAAAGGACAGATTAACACTGGTAAGTGCTGCTGGTGAGACCTTTGTGAGCAGCTGGGAACTTCCCTGACACACTGGTTAATGTGGAAGCCTCTGGTCACAAGTTTGCATGACAAGCCCTGTTTGGTTCCTCTTGCTTACCCACTTTCTCCTTGAGTGGACGGTTAAGCGAATACAAGCAGAGATTGTGACTTCCATCCCAGTGCACACTGATGCCAGCTGGAACAGCTGGAAATGGGGAGGGCATAACAAAGAAAGGGGATCAGGGGACACAGGCAACAATCCAGCAACTCCAAAACCCCATTAGGAAACACTGGGAGGAGATCTCAGC